>NC_091363.1:10507800-10540300 GCF_038502225.1 Cherax quadricarinatus
GGGGCAGAGTGCATGGACCTGGGGCAGAGTGCATGGACCTGGGGCAGAGTACATGGACCTGGGGCAGAGTGCATGGACCTGGGGCAGAGTGCATGGACCTGGGGCAGAGTGCATGGACCTGGGGCAGAGTGCATGGACCTGGGGCAGAGTGCATGGCCCTGGGGCAGAGTACATGGACCTGGGGCAGAGTGCATGGACCTGGGGCAGAGTACATGGACCTGGGGCAGAGTGCATGGACCTGGGGCAGAGTACATGGACCTGGGGCAGAGTGCATGGACCTGGGGCAGAGTACATGGACCTGGGGCAGAGTGCATGGACCTGGGGCAGAGTACATGGCCCTGGGGCAGAGTGCATGGACCTGGGGCAGAGTACATGGCCCTGGGGCAGAGTGCATGGACCTGGGGCAGAGTACATGGCCCTGGGGCAGAGTGCATGGACCTGGGGCAGAGTACATGGCCCTGGGGCAGAGTGCATGGACCTGGGGCAGAGTACATGGACCTGGGGCAGAGTGCATGGACCTGGGGCAGAGTACATAACCCTGGGGCAGAGTGCATGGACCTGGGGCAGAGTACATGGCCCTGGGGCAGAGTGCATGGCCCTGGGGCAGAGTGCATGGCCCTGGGGCAGAGTACATGGCCCTGGGGCAGAGTGCATGGCCCTGGGGCAGAGTGCATGGCCCTGGGGCAGAGTACATGGCCCTGGGGCAGAGTGCATGGCCCTGGGGCAGAGTGCATGGCCCTGGGGCAGAGTACATGGCCCTGGGGCAGAGTGCATGGCCCTGGGGCAGAGTACATGGCCCTGGGGCAGAGTGCATGGCCATGTAGTCAGTTGCTTTTCCAAAGTGTAATGTTAATTACTGTCGTTTAATAATTATATAATATGTTAACACTGTGCTCTATCGTACAAGCAAACACTGAAACACTGTGTTCTATCTTACAAGCAAACACTGAAACACTGTGCTCTATCTTACAAGCAAACACTGAAACACTGTGTTCTATCTTACAAGCAAACACTGAAACACTGTGTTCTATCTTACAAGCAAACACTGAAACACTGTGCTCTATCTTACAAGCAAACACTGAAACACTGTACTCTATCTTACAAGCAAACACTGAAACACTGTGTTCTATCTTACAAGCAAACACTGAAACACTGTGCTCTATCTTACAAGCAAACACTGAAACACTGTGTTCTATCTTACAAGCAAACACTGAAGCACTGTGTTCTATCTTACAAGCAAACACTGAAACACTGTGTTCTATCTTACAAGCAAACACTGAAACATTGTGTTCTATCTTACAAGCAAACACTGAAACACTGTGTTCTATCTTACAAGCAAACACTGAAACACTGTGTTCTATCTTACAAGCAAACACTGAAACACTGTGTTCTATCTTACAAGCAAACACTGAAACACTGTGTTCTATCTTACAAGCAAACACTGAAACACTGTACTCTATCTTACAAGCAAACACTGAAACACTGTGTTCTATCTTACAAGCAAACACTGAAACACTGTGCTCTATCTTACAAGCAAACACTGAAACACTGTGCTCTATCTTACAAGCAAACACTGAAACACTGTGCTCTATCTTACAAGCAAACACTGAAACACTGTGCTCTATCTTACAAGCAAACACTGAAACACTGTGCTCTATCTTACAAGCAAACACTGAAACACTGTGCTCTATCTTACAAGCAAACACTGAAACACTGTGTTCTATCTTACAAGCAAACACTGAAACACTGTGCTCTATCTTACAAGCAAACACTGAAACACTGTGTTCTATCTTACAAGCAAACACTGAAACACTGTGCTCTATCTTACAAGCAAACACTGAAACACTGTGTTCTATCTTACAAGCAAACACTGAAGCACTGTGTTCTATCTTACAAGCAAACACTGAAACACTGTGTTCTATCTTACAAGCAAACACTGAAACATTGTGTTCTATCTTACAAGCAAACACTGAAACATTGTGCTCTATCTTACAAGCAAACACTGAAACACTGTGTTCTATCTTACAAGCAAACACTGAAACACTGTGTTCTATCTTACAAGCAAACACTGAAACACTGTGCTCTATCTTACAAGCAAACACTGAAACACTGTGCTCTATCTTACAAGCAAACACCGAAACACTGTGTTCTATCTTACAAGCAAACACTGAAACACTGTGCTCTATCTTACAAGCAAACACTGAAACACTGTGTTCTATCTTACAAGCAAACACTGAAACACTGTGCTCTATCTTACAACCAAACACTGAAACACTGTGTTCTATCTTACAAGCAAACACTGAAACACTGTGTTCTATCTTACAAGCAAACACCGAAACACTGTGTTCTATCTTACAAACAAACACTGAAACACTGTGTTCTATCTTACAAGCAAACACTGAAACACTGTGCTCTATCTTACAAGCAAACACTGAAACACTGTGTTCTATCTTACAAGCAAACACTAAAACACTGTGCTCTATCTTACAAGCAAACACTGAAACACTGTGCTCTATCTTACAAGCAAACACTGAAACACTGTGTTCTATCTTACAAGCAAACACTGAAACACTGTGCTCTATCTTACAAACAAACACTGAAACACTGTGTTCTATCTTACAAGCAAACACTGAAACATTGTGTTCTATCTTACAAGCAAACACTGAAACACTGTGCTCTATCTTACAAGCAAACACTGAAACACTGTGCTCTATCTTACAAGCAAACACTGAAACACTGTGTTCTATCTTACAAGCAAACACTGAAACACTGTGTTCTATCTTACAAGCAAACACTGAAACATTGTGTTCTATCTTACAAGCAAACACTGAAACACTGTGTTCTATCTTACAAGCAAACACTGAAACATTGTGTTCTATCTTACAAGCAAACACTGAAACACTGTGCTCTATCTTACAAGCAAACACTGAAACACTGTGTTCTATCTTACAAGCAAACACTGAAACATTGTGTTCTATCTTACAAGCAAACACTGAAACATTGTGTTCTATCTAACAAGCAAACACTGAAACATTGTGTTCTATCTTACAAGCAAACACTGAAACATTGTGTTCTATCTTACAAGCAAACACTGAAACATTGTGTTCTATATTACAAGCAAACACTGAAACACTGTGCTCTATCTTACAAGCAAACACTGAAACACTGTGTTCTATCTTACAAGCAAACACTGAAACACTGTGTTCTATCTTACAAGCAAACACTGAAACACTGTGCTCTATCTTACAAGCAAACACTGAAACACTGTGTTCTATCTTACAAGCAAACACTGAAACACTGTGCTCTATCTTACAAGCAAACACTGAAACACTGTGTTCTATCTTACAAGCAAACACTGAAACACTGTGCTCTATCTTACAAGCAAACACTGAAACACTGTGTTCTATCTTACAAGCAAACACTGAAACACTGTGTTCTATCTTACAAGCTAACACTGAAACACTGTGTTCTATCTTACAAGCAAACACTGAAACATTGTGTTCTATCTTACAAGCAAACACTGAAACATTGTGTTCTATATTACAAGCAAACACTGAAACACTGTGCTCTATCTTACAAGCAAACACTGAAACACTGTGTTCTATCTTACAAGCAAACACTGAAACACTGTGTTCTATCTTACAAGCAAACACTGAAACACTGTGCTCTATCTTACAAGCAAACACTGAAACACTGTGTTCTATCTTACAAGCAAACACTGAAACACTGTGCTCTATCTTACAAGCAAACACTGAAACACTGTGTTCTATCTTACAAGCAAACACTGAAACACTGTGCTCTATCTTACAAGCAAACACTGAAACACTGTGTTCTATCTTACAAGCAAACACTGAAACACTGTGTTCTATCTTACAAGCAAACACTGAAACACTGTGTTCTATCTTACAAGCAAACACTGAAACACTGTGCTCTATCTTACAAGCAAACACTGAAACACTGTGTTCTATCTTACAAGCAAACACTGAAACACTGTGCTCTATCTTACAAGCAAACACTGAAACACTGTGTTCTATCTTACAAGCAAACACTGAAACACTGTGCTCTATCTTACAAGCAAACACTGAAACACTGTGTTCTGTCTTACAAGCAAACACTGAAACACTGTGTTCTATCTTACAAGCAAACACTGAAACACTGTGTTCTATCTTACAAGCAAACACTGAAACACTGTGCTCTATCTTACAAGCAAACACTGAAACACTGTGTTCTATCTTACAAGCAAACACTGAAACACTGTGCTCTATCTTACAAGCAAACACTGAAACACTGTGTTCTATCTTACAAGCAAACACTGAAACACTGTGTTCTATCTTACAAGCAAACACTGAAACACTGTGTTCTGTCTTACAAGCAAGCACTGAAACACTGTGTTCTATCTTACAAGCAAACACTGAAACACTGTGTTCTATCTTACAAGCAAACACTGAAACATTGTGTTCTATCTTACAAGCAAACACTGAAACATTGTGCTCTATCTTACAAGCAAACACTGAAACACTCTGTTCTATCTTACAAGCAAACACTGAAACACTGTGTTCTATCTTACAAGCAAACACTGAAACACTGTGTTCTATCTTACAAGCAAACACTGAAACACTGTGCTCTATCTTACAAGCAAACACTGAAACACTGTGCTCTATCTTACAAGCAAACACTGAAACACTGTGCTCTATCTTACAAGCAAACACTGAAACACTGTGCTCTATCTTACAAGCAAACACTGAAACACTGTGCTCTATCTTACAAGAAAGCACTGAAACACTGTGTTCTATCTTACAAGCAAACACTGAAACACTGTGCTCTATCTTACAAGCAAACACTGAAACACTGTGTTCTATCTTACAAGCAAACACTGAAACACTGTGCTCTATCTTACAAGCAAACACTGAAACACTGTGTTCTATCTTACAAGCAAACACTGAAACACTGTGCTCTATCTTACAAGCAAACACTGAAACACTGTGTTCTATCTTACAAGCAAACACTGAAACACTGTGTTCTATCTTACAAGCAAACACTGAAACACTGTGCTCTATCTTACAAGCAAACACTGAAACACTGTGCTCTATCTTACAAGCAAACACTGAAACACTGTGCTCTATCTTACAGGCAAACACTGAAACACTGTGCTCTATCTTACAAGCAAACACTGAAACACTGTGCTCTATCTTACAAGCAAACACTGAAACACTGTGTTCTATCTTACAAGCAAACACTGAAACACTGTGCTCTATCTTACAAGCAAACACTGAAACACTGTGTTCTATCTTACAAGCAAACACTGAAACACTGTGCTCTATCTTACAAGCAAACACTGAAACACTGTGTTCTATTTTACAAGCAAACACTGAAACATTGTGTTCTATCTTACAAGCAAACACTGAAACATTGTGTTCTATCCTACAAGCAAACACTGGAACACTGTGCTCTATCTTACAAGCAAACACTGAAACACTGTGCTCTATCTTACAAGCAAACACTGAAACACTGTGCTCTATCTTACAAGCAAACACTGAAACACTGTGTTCTATCTTACAAGCAAACACTGAAACACTGTGCTCTATCTTACAAGCAAACACTGAAACACTGTGCTCTATCTTACAAGCAAACACTGAAACACTGTGCTCTATCTTACAAGCAAACACTGAAACACTGTGCTCTATCTTACAAGCAAACACTGAAACACTGTGCTCTATCTTACAAGCAAACACTGAAACACTGTGTTCTATCTTACAAGCAAACACTGAAACACTGTGCTCTATCTTACAAGCAAACACTGAAACACTGTGCTCTATCTTACAAGCAAACACTGAAACACTGTGCTCTATCTTACAAGCAAACACTGAAACACTGTGCTCTATCTTACAAGCAAACACTGAAACACTGTGCTCTATCTTACAAGCAAACACTGAAACACTGTGCTCTATCTTACAAGCAAACACTGAAACACTGTGCTCTATCTTACAAGCAAACACTGAAACACTGTGTTCTGTCTTACAAGCAAGCACTGAAACACTGTGTTCTATCTTACAAGCAAACACTGAAACACTGTGTTCTATCTTACAAGCAAACACTGAAACACTGTGCTCTATCTTACAAGCAAACACTGAAACACTGTGCTCTATCTTACAAGCAAACACTGAAACACTGTGCTCTATCTTACAAGCAAACACTGAAACACTGCGCTCTATCCGTCTAAAACACCACCTACCCAGGGTGCTGGGTAGGTGGTGTTTCTGACGGACTCGCTCAAGCACACACGCTTCCTCTGAACGTATATTTTTGTAATTCCTACTTTTTTCTGAGACATTGCAAGCTCCTGATGATGTGTTGATTACAACACGAAAGGCCTAGAGCCATCATTGAACTCCTGTTGTTACCTTGCACTGTAGACATGCTTGCACGTGTACGTACTGTGCGTTGCTGTACACGCGTCACTGGGATATCTACCTGGAGTCTACCTTGAGGGTATTCCGAGGATCAACGCCCCCGCGGCCCGGTCCACGACCAAGCTTCCCGGTGGATCAGGGCCCCATCAACCAGGCTGTTACTGCTGGCCGCACGTAGTCCAACGTATGAACCACAGCCCGGCTTATCCGGCACCGACTTTAGGTATCTGTCCAGCTCCTGGACAGATACCTAGACCCCTGGTTGTCTTGAAGACAACCAGAGGTCTACTGGTAATTCCCCTTACGCCTGGTAGGAGGCTGTTGAACAGTCTTGGGCCCCGGACACTTATGGTGTTATCTCTTAGTGTACCAATGGCGACCCTTCTTTTCAATGGGGTATTTTGCATCGCCTTCCCAGTCTTTTACTTTCGTAGGGAGTGATTTCTATGTGCAGAGTAGAGACCATTCCCTCTAGGAATTTCCAAGTGTAGATTATGATATATCTCTCTCGCCTACGTTCCAGTGAGTACAAGTCAAGTGTTTCCAAGCGTTCCCAGTAGTTAAGGTGCTTGACAGAACTTATACGTGCAGTAAAGGTTCTCTGTACACTCTCTAGATCTGCAATTTCACCTGCTTTGAACGGAGATGTTAATGTACAGCAGTATTCCAGCCTAGAGAGAACAAGTGATTTGAGACACGTGTACAGCTGCACTGGTATAAGGGATGGTGTCAATAACTGTCACGGGTGGTGTCAGTAACTGTCAAATATGGCGGTGGTGTCAGCTGTCAGGGATGGCGGTGGTGTCAGTAACTGTCAGGGATGGTGGTGGTGTCAGTAACTGTCAGGGATGCCGGTGGTGTCAGTAACTGTCAGGGATGGTGGTGGTGTCAGTAACTGTCAGGGATGGTGGTGGTGTCAGTAACTGTCAGGGATGCCGGTGGTGTCAGTAACTGTCAGGGATGGTGGTGGTGTCAGTAACTGTCAGGGATGATGGTGGAAGTGGTGTCAGTAACTGTCAGGGATGGTGGTGGTGTCAGTAACTGTCAGGGATAGTGGTGGTGTCAGTAACTGTCAGGGATAGTGGTGGAGTCAGTAACTGTCAGGGATGGTGGTGGTGGTGGTGTCAGTAACTGTCAGGGATGGTGATGGTGGTGGTGTCAGTAACTGTCAGGGATAGTGGTGGTGTCAGTAACTGTAAGGGATGGTGGTGATGTCAGTAACTGTAAGGGATGGTGGTGATGTCAGTAACTGTCAGGGATGGTGGTGGTGTCAGTAACTATCAGGGATGGTGGTGGTGTCAGTAACTGTCAGGGATGGTGGTGGTGGTATCAGCAATAACAAGGATGGTGTCAGTAACTGTCAGAGATGGTGTCAGAAGCTGTCAGGGATTGTGTCAGTAACTGCCAGGGATGGTGGTGGTGGTGGTGTCAGTAATATCAAGGTTGGTGTCAGTAACTGTCAGGGATGGTGTCAGCAGTAACTGTCAGGGATAGTGTAAGCAGTAACTGTCAGGGATGGCGTCATCAGTAACTGTCAGGGATGGTGTCAGCAGTAACTGTCAGGGATGGTGTCATCAGTAACCGTCAGGGATGGTGTCATCAGTAACTGTCAGGGATGATGTCATCAGTAACTGTCAGGGATGATGTCATCAGTAACTGTCAGGGATGGTGTCATCAGTAACTGTCAGGGATGGTGCCAGCAGTAACTGTCAGGGATGGTGTCATTAGTAACTGTCAGGGATGGTGCCATCAGTAACTGTCAGGGATGGTGTCAGCAGTAACTGTCAGGGATGGTGTCATCAGTAACTGTCAGGGATGGTGTCAGCAGTAACTGTCAGGGATGGTGTCAGCAGTAACTGTCAGGGATGGTGTCATCAGTAACCGTCAGGGATGGTGTCATCAGTAACTGTCAGGGATGGTGTCATCAGTAACTGTCAGGGATGGTGTCATCAGTAACTGTCAGGGATGGTGTCATCAGTAACTGTCAGGGATGGTGTCATCAGTAACTGTCAGGGATGGTGTCATCAGTAACTGTCAGGGATGGTGTCATCAGTAACTGTCAGGGATGGTGTCATCAGTAACTGTCAGGGATGGTGTCATCAGTAACCGTCAGGGATGGTGTCATCAGTAACTGTCAGGGATGATGTCATCAGTAACTGTCAGGGATGGTGTCATCAGTAACTGTCAGGGATGGTGTCATCAGTAACTGTCAGGGATGGTGTCATCAGTAACTGTCAGGGATGGTGTCATCAGTAACCGTCAGGGATGGTGTCATCAGTAACTGTCAGGGATGGTGTCAGCAGTAACAGTCAGCGCGCCTGAAGGGGTCAGTCAACAAGGTTGGTCATGAAATGGAATTTCCGGCTGCCTTTGTTTCCCTTCTGCTGCCACCCTCACTCTCAGGCTGACACCACCCTCACTCTCAGGCTGACACCACCCTCACTCTCAGGCTGACACCACCCTCACTCTCAGGCTGACACCACCCTCACTCTCAGGCTGACACCACCCTCACTCTCAGGCTGACACCACCCTCACTCTCAGGCTGACACCACCCTCACTCTCAGGCTGACACCACCCTCACTCTCAGGCTGACACCACCCTCACTCTCAGGCTGACACCACCCTCACTCTCAGGCTGACACCACCCTCACTCTCAGGCTGACACCACCCTCACTCTCAGGCTGACACCACCCTCACTCTCAGGCTGACACCACCCTCACTCTCAGGCTGACACCACCCTCACTCTCAGGCTGACACCACCCTCACTCTCAGGCTGACACCACCCTCACTCTCAGGCTGACACCACCCTCACTCTCAGGCTGACACCACCCTCACTCTCAGGCTGACACCACCCTCACTCTCAGGCTGACACCACCCTCACTCTCAGGCTGACACCACCCTCACTCTCAGGCTGACACCACCCTCACTCTCAGGCTGACACCACCCTCACTCTCAGGCTGACACCACCCTCACTCTCAGGCTGACACCACCCTCACTCTCAGGCTGACACCACCCTCACTCTCAGGCTGACACCACCCTCACTCTCAGGCTGACACCACCCTCACTCTCAGGCTGACACCACCCTCACTCTCAGGCTGACACCACCCTCACTCTCAGGCTGACACCACCCTCACTCTCAGGCTGACACCACCCTCACTCTCAGGCTGACACCACCCTCACTCTCAGGCTGACACCACCCTCACTCTCAGGCTGACACCACCCTCACTCTCAGGCTGACACCACCCTCACTCTCAGGCTGACACCACCCTCACTCTCAGGCTGACACCACCCTCACTCTCAGGCTGACACCACCCTCACTCTCAGGCTGACACCACCCTCACTCTCAGGCTGACACCACCCTCACTCTCAGGCTGACACCACCCTCACTCTCAGGCTGACACCACCCTCACTCTCAGGCTGACACCACCCTCACTCTCAGGCTGACACTACCCTCACTCTCAGGCTGACACCACCCTCACTCTCAGGCTGACACCACCCTCACTCTCAGGCTGACACCACCCTCACTCTCAGGCTGACACCACCCTCACTCTCAGGCTGACACCACCCTCACTCTCAGGCTGACACCACCCTCACTCTCAGGCTGACACCACCCTCACTCTCAGGCTGACACCACCCTCACTCTCAGGCTGACACCACCCTCACTCTCAGGCTGACACCACCCTCACTCTCAGGCTGACACCACCCTCACTCTCAGGCTGACACCACCCTCACTCTCAGGCTGACACCACCCTCACTCTCAGGCTGACACCACCCTCACTCTCAGGCTGACACCACCCTCACTCTCAGGCTGACACCCCCCTCACTCTCCGGCGGACACCACCCTCACTCTCAGGCTGACACCACCCTCACTCTCAGGCTGACACCACCCTCACTCTCAGGCTGACACCACCCTCACTCTCAGGCTGACACCACCCTCACTCTCAGGCTGACACCACCCTCACTCTCAGGCTGACACCACCCTCACTCTCAGGCTGACACCACCCTCACTCTCAGGCTGACACCACCCTCACTCTCAGGCTGACACCACCCTCACTCTCAGGCTGACACAACCCTCACTGTCAGGCTGACACCACCCTCACTCTCAGGCTGACACCACCCTCACTCTCAGGCTGACACCACCCTCACTCTCAGGCTGACACCACCCTCACTCTCAGGCTGACACCACCCTCACTCTCAGGCTGACACCACCCTCACTCTCAGGCTGACACCACCCTCACTCTCAGGCTGACACCACCCTCACTCTCAGGCTGACACCACCCTCACTCTCAGGCTGACACCACCCTCACTCTCAGGCTGACACCACCCTCACTCTCAGGCTGACACCACCCTCACTCTCAGGCTGACACCACCCTCACTCTCAGGCTGACACCACCCTCACTCTCAGGCTGACACCACCCTCACTCTCAGGCTGACACCACCCTCACTCTCAGGCTGACACCACCCTCACTCTCAGGCTGACACCACCCTCACTCTCAGGCTGACACCACCCTCACTCTCAGGCTGACACCACCCTCACTCTCAGGCTGACACCACCCTCACTCTCAGGCTGACACCAGCCTCACTCTCAGGCTGACACCACCCTCACTCTCAGGCTGACACCACCCTCACTCTCAGGCTGACACCACCCTCACTCTCAGGCTGACACCACCCTCACTCTCAGGCTGACACCACCCTCACTCTCAGGCTGACACCACCCTCACTCTCAGGCTGACACCACCCTCACTCTCAGGCTGACACCACCCTCACTCTCAGGCTGACACCACCCTCACTCTCAGGCTGACACCACCCTCACTCTCAGGCTGACACCACCCTCACTCTCAGGCTGACACCACCCTCACTCTCAGGCTGACACCACCCTCACTCTCAGGCTGACACCACCCTCACTCTCAGGCTGACACCACCCTCACTCTCAGGCTGACACCACCCTCACTCTCAGGCTGACACCACCCTCACTCTCAGGCTGACACCACCCTCACTCTCAGGCTGACACCACCCTCACTCTCAGGCTGACACCACCCTCCCTCTCAGGCTGACACCACCCTCACTCTCAGGCTGACACCACCCTCACTCTCAGGCTGACACCACCCTCACTCTCAGGCTGACACCACCCTCACTCTCAGGCTGACACCACCCTCACTCTCAGGCTGACTCTCACTGACACCCTCACTCTCAGGCTGACACCACCCTCACTCTCAGGCTGACACCACCCTCACTCTCAGGCTGACACCACCCTCACTCTCAGGCTGACACCACCCTCACTCTCAGGCTGACACCACCCTCACTCTCAGGCTGACACCACCCTCACTCTCAGGCTGACACCACCCTCACTCTCAGGCTGACACCTCCCTCACTCTCAGGCTGACACCACCCTCACTCTCAGGCTGACACCACCCTCACTCTCAGGCTGACACCACCCTCACTCTCAGGCTGACACCACCCTCACTCTCAGGCTGACACCACCCTCACTCTCAGGCTGACACCACCCTCACTCTCAGGCTGACACCACCCTCACTCTCAGGCTGACACCACCCTCACTCTCAGGCTGACACCACCCTCACTCTCAGGCTGACACCACCCTCACTCTCAGGCTGACACCACCCTCACTCTCAGTATGACACCACCCTCACTCTCAAGCTGACACCACCCTCACTCTCAGGCTGACACCACCCTCACTCTCAGGCTGACACCACCCTCACTCTTACTCTGACACCACCCTCACTCTCAGGCTGACACCACCCTCACTCTCAGGCTGACACCACCCTCACTCTCAAGCTGACACCACCCTCACTCTCAGTATGACACCACCCTCACTCTCAGGCTGACACCACCCTCACTCTCAGGCTGACACCACCCTCACTCTCAGGCTGACACCACCCTCACTCTCAGGCTGACACCACCCTCACTCTCAGGCTGACACCACCCTCACTCTCAGGCTGACACCACCCTCACTCTCAGGCTGACACCACCCTCACTCTCAGGCTGACACCACCCTCACTCTCAGGCTGACACCACCCTCACTCTCAGGCTGACACCACCCTCACTCTCAGGCTGACACCACCCTCACTCTCAGGCTGACACCACCCTCACTCTCAGGCTGACACCACCCTCACTCTCAGGCTGACACCACCCTCACTCTCAGGCTGACACCACCCTCACTCTCAGGCTGACACCACCCTCACTCTCAGGCTGACACCACCCTCACTCTCAGGCTGACACCACCCTCACTCTCAGGCTGACACCACCCTCACTCTCAGGCTGACACCACCCTCACTCTCAGGCTGACACCACCCTCACTCTCAGGCTGACACCACCCTCACTCTCAGGCTGACACCACCCTCACTCTCAGGCTGACACCACCCTCACTCTCAGGCTGACACCACCCTCACTCTCAGGCTGACACCACCCTCACTCTCAGGCTGACACCACCCTCACTCTCAGGCTGACACCACCCTCACTCTCAGGCTGACACCACCCTCACTCTCAGGCTGACACCACCCTCACTCTCAGGCTGACACCACCCTCACTCTCAGGCTGACACCACCCTCACTCTCAGGCTGACACCACCCTCACTCTCAGGCTGACACCACCCTCACTCTCAGGCTGACACCACCCTCACTCTCAGGCTGACACCACCCTCACTCTCAGGCTGACACCCCCCTCACTCTCAGGCTGACACCACCCTCACTCTCAGGCTGACACCACCCTCACTCTCAGGCTGACACCACCCTCACTCTCAGGCTGACACCACCCTCACTCTCAGGCTGACACCACCCTCACTCTCAGGCTGACACCACCCTCACTCTCAGGCTGACACCACCCTCACTCTCAGGCTGACACCACCCTCACTCTCAGGCTGACACCACCCTCACTCTCAGGCTGACACCACCCTCACTCTCAGGCTGACACCACCCTCACTCTCAGGCTGACACCACCCTCACTCTCAGGCTGACACCACCCTCACTCTCAGGCTGACACCACCCTCACTCTCAGGCTGACACCACCCTCACTCTCAGGCTGACACCACCCTCACTCTCAGGCTGACACCACCCTCACTCTCAGGCTGACACCACCCTCACTCTCAGGCTGACACCACCCTCACTCTCAGGCTGACACCACCCGCTGACACCACCCTCACTCTCAGGCTGACACCACCCTCACTCTCAGGCTGACACCACCCTCACTCTCAGGCTGACACCACCCTCACTCTCAGGCTGACACCACCCTCACTCTCAGGCTGACACCACCCTCACTCTCAGGCTGACACCACCCTCACTCTCAGGCTGACACCACCCTCACTCTCAGGCTGACACCACCCTCACGCTCAGGCTGACACCACCCTCACTCTCAGGCTGACACCACCCTCACTCTCAGGCTGACACCACCCTCACTCTCAGGCTGACACCACCCTCACTCTCAGGCTGACACCACCCTCACTCTCAGGCTGACACCACCCTCACTCTCAGGCTGACACCACCCTCACTCTCAGGCTGACACCACCCTCACTCTCAGGCTGACACCACCCTCACTCTCAGGCTGACACCACCCTCACTCTCAGGCTGACACCACCCTCACTCTCAGGCTGACACCACCCTCACTCTCAGGCTGACACCACCCTCACTCTCAGGCTGACACCACCCTCACTCTCAGGCTGACACCACCCTCACTCTCAGGCTGACACCACCCTCACTCTCAGGCTGACACCACCCTCACTCTCAGGCTGACACCACCCTCACTCTCAGGCTGACACCACCCTCACTCTCAGGCTGACACCACCCTCACTCTCAGGCTGACACCACCCTCACTCTCAGGCTGACACCACCCTCACTCTCAGGCTGACACCACCCTCACTCTCAGGCTGACACCAGCCTCACTCTCAGCTGACACCACCCTCACTCTCTGACACCACCCTCACTCTCAGGCTGACACCACCCTCACTCTCAGGCTGACACCACCCTCACTCTCAGGCTGACACCACCCTCACTCTCAGGCTGACACCACCCTCACTCTCAGGCTGACACCAGCCTCACTCTCAGGCTGACACCACCCTCACTCTCAGGCTGACACCAGCCTCACTCTCAGGCTGACACCACCCTCACTCTCAGGCTGACACCAGCCTCACTCTCAGGCTGACACCACCCTCACTCTCAGGCTGACCACCCTCACTCTCAGGCTGACACCACCCTCACTCTCACGCTGACACCACCCTCACTCTCAGGCTGACACCACCCTCACTCTCAGGCTGACACCACCCTCACTCTCAGGCTGACACCACCCTCACTCTCAGGCTGACACCACCCTCACTCTCAGGCTGACACCACCCTCACTCTCAGGCTGACACCACCCTCACTCTCAGGCTGACACCACCCTCACTCTCAGGCTGACACCACCCTCACTCTCAGGCTGACACCACCCTCACTCTCAGGCTGACACCACCCTCACTCTCAGGCTGACACCACCCTCACTCTCAGGCTGACACCACCCTCACTCTCAGGCTGACACCACCCTCACTCTCAGGCTGACACCACCCTCACTCTCAGGCTGACACCACCCTCACTCTCAGGCTGACACCACCCTCACTCTCAGGCTGACACCACCCTCACTCTCAGGCTGACACCACCCTCACTCTCAGGCTGACACCACCCTCACTCTCAGGCTGACACCACCCTCACTCTCAGGCTGACACCACCCTCACTCTCAGGCTGACACCACCCTCACTCTCAGGCTGACACCTACCCTCACTCTCAGGCTGACACCACCCTCACTCTCAGGCTGACACCACCCTCACTCTCAGGCTGACACCACCCTCACTCTCAGGCTGACACTACCCTCACTCTCAGGCTGACACCACCCTCACTCTCAGGCTGACACCACCCTCACTCTCAGGCTGACACTACCCTCACTCTCAGGCTGACACCACCCTCACTCTCAGGCTGACACCACCCTCACTCTCAGGCTGACACCACCCTCACTCTCAGGCTGACACCACCCTCACTCTCAGGCTGACACCACCCTCACTCTCAGGCTGACACCACCCTCACTCTCAGGCTGACACCACCCTCACTCTCAGGCTGACACCACCCTCACTCTCAGGCTGACACGACCCTCACTCTCAGGCTGACACCACCCTCACTCTCAGGCTGACACCACCCTCACTCTCAGGCTGACACCACCCTCACTCTCAGGCTGACACCACCCTCACTCTCAGGCTGACACCACCCTCACTCTCAGTCTGACACCACCCTCACTCTCAGGCTGACACCACCCTCACACTCTCAGTCTGACACCACCCTCACTCTCAGTCTGACACCACCCTCACACTCTCAAACTGACACCACCCTCACTCTCAGGCTGACACCACCCTCACACTCTCAGTCTGACACCACCCTCACTCTCAGTCTGACACCACCCTCACACTCTCAGGCTGACACCACCCTCACACTCTCAGTCTGACACCACCCTCACTCTCAGGCTGACACCACCCTCACACTCTCAGGCTAACACCACCCTCACTCTCAGGCTGACACCACCCTCACACTCTCAGGCTGACACCACCCTCACTCTCAGGCTGACACCACCCTCACTCTCAGGCTGACACCACCCTCACACTCTCAGTCTGACACCACCCTCACACTCTCAGTTTGACACCACCCTCACACTCTCAGGCTGACACCACCCTCACTCTCAGGCTGACACCACCCTCACACTCTCAGGCTAACACCACCCTCACACTCTCAGGCTGACACCACCCTCACACTCTCAGTCTGACACCACCCTCACTCTCAGTCTGACACCAGTCTCACACTCTCAGTCTGACACCATTCTCACACTCTCAGTCTGACACCAGCCTTTCACCCTCTCAGTCTGACACCAGTCTCACACTCTCAGTCTGATACCAGTCTCACACTCTCAGTCTGACACCAGTCTTCCACACTCAGTCTGACACCAGTCTCACACTCTCAGTCTGACACCAGTCTCACACTCTCAGTCTGACACCATTCTCACACTCTCTGTCTGACACCAGCCTTTCACCCTCTCAGTCTGACACCAGTCTCACACTCTCAGTCTGATACCAGTCTCACACTCTCAGTCTGACACCAGTCTTCCACACTCTGACACCAGTCTCACACTCTCAGTCTGACACCAGTCTCACACTCTCAGTCTGACACCATTCTCACACTCTCAGTCTGACACAAGCCTCTCACACTCTCAGTCTGACACAAGCTTCTCACACTCTCAGTCTGACACCAGCCTCTCACACTCTCAGTCTGACACCAGCCTCTCACACTCTCAGTCTGACACCAGTCTCACACTCTCAGTCTGACACCAGTCTCACACTCTCAGTCTGACACCAGTCTCACACTCTCAGTCTGACACCATTCTCACACTCTCAGTCTGACACAAGCCTCTCACACTCTCAGTCTGACACCAGCCTCTCACACTCTCAGTCTGACACCAGCCTCTCACACTCTCAGTCTGACACAAGCCTCTCACACTCTCAGTCTGACACCAGCCTCTCACACTCTCAGTCTGACACCAGCCTCTCACACTCAGTTTGACACCAGTCTCCCAAACATTCTACCACCAGTGTTCCACCATGGTGACAGTGTTCCACCATGGTAACAGTGTTCCACCATGGTGACAGTGTTCCACCATGGTGACAGTGTTCCTCCACGGTGACAGTGTTCCACCATGGTGACAGTGTTCCTCCACGGTGACAGTGTTCCACCATGGTGACAGTGTTCCACCACGGTGACAGTGTTCCACCATGGTGACAGTGTTCCACCATGGTGACAGTGTTCCACCGTGGTGACAGTGTTCCACCATGGTGACAGTGTTCCACCACGGTGACAGTGTTCCACCATGGTGACAGTGTTCCACCGTGGTGACAGTGTTCCACCATGGTGACAGTGTTCCACCACGGTGACAGTGTTCCACCATGGTGACAGTGTTCCACCGTGGTGACAGTGTTCCACCATGGTGACAGTGTTCCACCACGGTGACAGTGTTCCACCATGGTGACAGTGTTCCACCATGGTGACAGTGTTCCACCGTGGTGACAGTGTTCCACCATGGTGACAGTGTTCCACCACGGTGACAGTGTTCCACCATGGTGACAGTGTTCCACCGTGGTGACAGTGTTCCACCATGGTGACAGTGTTCCACCATGGTGACAGTGTTCCACCATGGTGACAGTGTTCCACCATGGTGACAGTGTTCCACCACGGTGACAGTGTTCCACCATGGTGACAGTGTTCCACCATGGTGACAGTGTTCCACCATGGTGACAGTGTTCCACCATGGTGACAGTGTTCCACCATGGTGACAGTGTTCCACCACGGTGACAGTGTTCCACCATGGTGACAGTGTTCCACCATGGTGACAGTGTTCCACCATGGTGACAGTGTTCCACCATGGTGACAGTGTTCCACCATGGTGACAGTGTTCCACCATGGTGACAGTGTTCCACCATGGTGACAGTGTTCCACCATGGTGACAGTGTTCCTCCACGGTGACAGTGTTCCACCATGGTGACAGTGTTCCACCATGGTGACAGTGTTCCACCATGGTGACAGTGTTCCACCACGGTGACAGTGTTCCACCATGGTGACAGTGTTCCACCATGGTGACAGTGTTCCACCATGGTGACAGTGTTCCACCATGGTGACAGTGTTCCACCATGGTGACAGTGTTCCACCACGGTGACAGTGTTCCACCATGGTGACAGTGTTCCACCATGGTGACAGTGTTCCACCATGGTGACAGTGTTCCACCATGGTGACAGTGTTCCACCATGGTGACAGTGTTCCACCGTGGTGACAGTGTTCCACCATGGTGACAGTGTTCCACCACGGTGACAGTGTTCCACCATGGTGACAGTGTTCCACCATGGTGACAGTGTTCCACCATGGTGACAGTGTTCCACCATGGTGACAGTGTTCCACCATGGTGACAGTGTTCCACCATGGTGACAGTGTTCCACCATGGTGACAGTGTTCCACCATGGTGACAGTGTTCCACCATAGTGACAGACTGAGGATCAACAGTCTGAAGGAGTTTTTCCTGACTGAGATTCACAATTTGGTTAATATTTCCAGAATTTCTATCGTCACACTAACACCAATGATCTTTGAAAAAGCAGTCAACATACCCAGGTACCCTGACCCAGATCCATGCACTCTGCCCCAGGTCCATGCACTCTGCCCCAGGTCCATGCACTCTGCCCCAGGTCAATGCTCTCTTCCCCAGGTCCATGCACTCTGCCCCAGGTCAATGCTCTCTGCCCCAGGTCCATGCACTCTGCCCCAGGTCAATGCTCTCTGCCCCAGGTCCATGCACTCTGCCCCAGGTCAATGCTCTCTGCCCCAGGTCCATGCACTCTGCCCAGGTCCATGCACTTTGCCCCAGGTCCATGCACTCTGCCCCAGGTCCATGCACTCTGCCCCAGGTCCATGCACTCTGCCCCAGGTCCATGCACTCTACCCCAGGTTCATGCACTCTGCCCCAGGTCCATGCACTCTGCCCCACGTCCATGCACTCTGCCCCAGGTCCATGCACTCTGCCCCAGGTCCATGCACTCTGCTCCAGGTCCATGCTCTCTGCCCCAGGTCCATGCACTCTGCCCCAGGTCCATGCACTCTGCTCCAGGTCCATGCTCTCTGCCCCAGGTCCATGCACTCTGCCCCAGGTCCATGCTCTCTGTCTCAGGTCCATGCTCTCTGTCTCAGGTCCATGCACTCTCCCCCAGGTCCATGCACTCTCCCCCAGGTCCATGCTCTCTGCCCCAGGTCCATGCACTCTGCCCCAGGTCCATGCTCTCTGTCTCAGGTCCATGCTCTCTGTCTCAGGTCCATGCACTCTCCCCCAGGTCCATGCACTCTGCCCCAGGTCCAGACTCGTGGAACTCTGTGTTCATCACTATCTGCAAGCAACATCTTTTCCGTGCCTATGTATGGTATGGAGAGGAAACAGTCACTACAAATAACAGACTTAGTCCCACTCCACAAAGAATTATATATTGATAGAACTAATGTCCCACATTATAAAAATCTTTGAAAGGGCTCTAAGAAGCAAGATTGCCAAACACCTGGATACCTAACAACTGCACACCCTAGGGCAGCATGGGTGTAGAAGAGGTCGCTCCTATGTCTCACAACTACTGGACCTCCATGACATGGTCCTGGATTGTTGCTCCCGCCTCTCACTGGACCACTGTGACAAGGTCCTGGATGCGCTAGAGGATAAACAAAATACAGATGTAGTTTACACAGACTTTGCGACAAGTGCGATCATGGTGTAGTAGCACACAATATGCGTGATAAAGGAATAACAGGAAAAGATAGTAGATGGATCTATAACTTCCTAATAAATAGAACAGAAAGAGTAATAGTAAACAGAGTGAAGTTAGTGGCGGCTAAAGTGAAATGCTCTGTTCCGCAAGGTATAGTACTCGCTCCCATTCTGTTTCTCTTATTTATATCTGACATAGACACCGTGTCCTCCTTTGCTGATGATAGCAGAATATGCATGACAGTGATATTCACTGCAAATCTTCAAGCAGATATAAATCAACTTTTTAACCGGGCCTCAGAAAACAATATGAAGTTCAGTGAAGACAAATTTTAATTATTCCGCCATGGAAAACTCGAAGAAATTAATACTGGATCGCATTATCAAAGTAATTCTAACCGCATAATAAAGTGAAAAACTAATGTGAAGGACCCGGGAGTAACAATGTCAGAGAATCTCACTGTCAGAGATCACAACAATGTCTCTACCATATCTGCTAGGAAACTGGAAGACTGGAAAATAAGAAGCTTCCAGAACTGGAGATGCCAAGTCAATGATGATTCTCTCTAAGTCACTTGTTCTCTCTAGGTTGGAATATTGCTGTACATTAACGGCCCCTTTCAAGGCAGATAAAATTGTATATCTGGAGAATATGCAGAGAACTTTCACTGAACTTATGAGTACAGTCCAGCACCTCAGTTACTGGGAACATTTGACCTGTACTCCCTGGAGCGCAGGCGAGAGACACAAACATCAAAATTTACACCCGAAAAATCCTAGATGGGCTGGTCCCGAATCTGCATAAAGAAATTACTCCCTACGAAAGCGAAAGACTAGGCAGTGGATACAGCATACCCCCAACATACCCCCAACATACCCCAGCATACCGCCAGCATACCCCCAACACACTCACTCACACACACACACACACACACACACACACACACACACACACACACACACACAGATTGGAGCCTCGCTCACCACCTGGTCTGCTCTGGATGACAGATGGAACACTGGTACCTGCTTGGTACACAGGTCTGCTGAGCAGGTGTTCACCTCTGCCCCGTCCAGGAAGAGGCTGCGTGCCTTCAGACCGTTCACCCCAGCAGACATAAGATGACTTTCCCAGACTTACCAACACCCCAGCAGACATAAGATGACTTTCCCTATGTGATATCAGAAGACTATCATCCTATGTGATGATATCTGAAGGCTATCATCCTATGTGATGATATCTGAAGGCTATCATCCTATGTGATGATATCTGAAGGCTATCATCCTATGTGATGATATCTGAAGGCTATCATCCTATGTGATGATATCTGAAGGCTATCATCCTATGTGATGATATCTGAAGGCTATCATCCTATGTGATGATATCTGAAGGCTATCATCCCACTGTCATCAGTCTTTCATCCATAAACTTTTACCGAACTGAAAAAAACACTATTTAGCGAAACATCGACATGAATGACAATATCCTGGTGTTGCAAGAGTTGCCTGAACAACCCAGCTACGTCTCTTCCCAGCCACGTCTCGCCCCAGCTACGTCTCGTCCCAGCTACGTCTCGCCCCCTGCTACATCTCGCCCCCAGCTACGGGAAATGTGTTGAACACAAAGACAACAGCTGTCGTGGTGAACGTACCACAGAGTGTTCATATCTGCTGTGTTCCTTGTCTCTTTGTTCACCTAGCAGTAAGTAGGTACCTGGACGTTAGTCACCTTATACCTGCTGCCCCTGTTCACCTAGCAGTAAGTACCTGGACGTTAGTCACCTTATACCTGCTGCCCCTGTTCACCTAGCAGTAAGTAAGTACCTGGACGTTAGTCACCTTATACCTACTGCCCCTGTTCACCTAGCAGTAAGTAGGTACCTGGACGTTAGTCACCTTATACCTGCTGCCCCTGTTCACCTAGCAGTAAGTAAGTACCTGGACGTTAGTCACTTTATACCTGCTGCCCCTGTTCACCTAGCAGTAAGTACCTGGACGTTAGTCACCTTATACCTGCTGCCCCTGTTCACCTAGCAGTAAGTAAGTACCTGGACGTTAGTCACCTTATACCTACTGCCCCTGTTCACCTAGCAGTAAGTAGGTACCTGGACGTTAGTCACCTTATACCTGCTGCCCCTGTTCACCTAGCAGTAAGTAAGTACCTGGACGTTAGTCACTTTATACCTGCTGCCCCTGTTCACCTAACAGTAAGTAGGTACCTGGGCCGATAGTCTCCTGGCACCTACTCTCGTGGGTGACATCCTGGGGAAGGGAACCTGAGGTAGTGTACAGTAGATAGAACTGGATTTGTAACCCAAGATAACACAAGAAAGCCAGTGAGGTTTATTTCCACAGGGATCCTTACGTAAACCCCCCCCCTCCAGGGTGCAACCCATGCCAGTCACATAAAACCCAGGTGAACAGGGACAGCAGGTGTAAGGTGACTAACACCCAGGTACTTACTGCTAGGTGAACAGGGACAGCAGGTGTAAGGTGACTAACACCCAGGTACTTACTGCTAGGTGAACAGGGACAGCAGGTGTAAGGTGACTAACACCCAGGTACTTACTGCTAGGTGAACAGGGACAGTAGGTGTAAGGTGACTAACACGCAGGTACTTACTGCTAGGTGAACAGGGACAGCAGGTGTAAGGTGACTAACACCCAGGTACTTACTGCTAGGTGAACAGGGACAGCAGGTGTAAGGTGACTAACACCCAGGTACTTACTGCTAGGTGAACAGCAGGTGTAAGGTGACTAACACCCAGGTACTTACTGCTAGGTGAACAGCAGGTGTAAGGCGAGTAACACCCAGGTACTTACTGCTAGGTGAACAGGGACAGCTGGTGTAAGGTGACTAACACCCAGGTACTTACTGCTAGGTGAACAGGGACAGCAGGTGTAAGGTGACTAACAACCAGGTACTTACTGCTAGGTGAACAGCAGGTGTAAGGTGACTAACACCCAGGTACTTACTGCTAGGTGAACAGGAACAGCTGGAGCTGTTCTCCATGAACGAACCTACCTGGACTTCCTATTCACGCAACATTGTAAGCTCCTAAGATGTGCAGATTGCAAAGCAAAATACCTAGAGCTGTTATTCAACTTCTTCTGTGGCGAAAATTTGTGTATGCAATAATTTCGCAAAAATCATTCTGCACCTAACGAAAAAATATATTTCATTGTGTTTGTTTATTATTAAATTATTGTAAACTTATCTAAAATATATTTAGTTGGATTAGGCTAAATTAAATTGCGCTTGTTATAATAAGGTCAGGTAAGTTTTCTAAGGTTCTTTTGGTACAAAATTATTAATTTTTACCTTAACATAAATGAAAAACATATATTTAAATGTATAAGAGAACAATTTAAAAAGGACTTAATTTTAAATGAGTTTCTACTAATTGACCAATTTTACCTATTAGGCACGACATATATATATATATATATATATATATATATATATATATATATATATATATCTTTCTTTATTTCTTTCAACACACCAGCCGTATCCCACAGAGGCAGGGTGGCCCAAAAGGAAAAACAAAAGTTTCTCCTTTCACATTTAGTAATATATACAGGAGAAGGGGTTACTAGCCCCTTGCTCCTGGCATTTTAGTCGCCTCTTACAACACGCATAGCTTACGGAGGAAGAATTCTGTTCCACTTCCCCATGGAGAATATATATATATATTATATATATATATATATATAATATATATATATATATATATCTATATATATATATATATATATATATATATATATGTATGTATATATATATATCTATATATATATATATATATATCTATATATATATATATATATATATATATATATATATATATATATATATATATATATATCGTACTTTAGGTACTTAAGTATTCTTGACCAGATTGATGAGGTAACATGACCCTGGTGTAGCAGATAGGTTTTAAACCCTCTCATCAACCATCCCTACAAACACTAGCAACAGTGGCGGTTCTGCTGCTGTTATCACTCTGTCAACAACTTAATCAACATGTAAACACGGCAGATAACATTCCAGGGTAGGCCAGCGACCCCCTCCCTGCCCCTCCCCTGGGCCATGATAACACTCTATCGTCCATCTTGTGACCTTCCTATCTTAGCATTGCTGTTGTTATCGTACATCCTAGGTGCTACATATACGCATGTTATAAACAGGAGAATGAGCTGGGCACAGGTGCTACACCTAGGTGCCAGTATTGGCTGGAAGCTTTTCTCGCCTGCCCAGCGGGTATCTTCAGTCGAATGGAGATTGATATCGTTGTTGTCTGTCAGTGGGACTATGTAAGGCGGATATGTCAGCAAAGGAGTCTATCTCTGAGTATACCAGGATATATGACGGCATATACGTGTTATACCTGGTAGTCTGGTATATACAGAGATGAGGACCAGGTTATGACTGTAGTCACTATCTTGAAGACTGTGTTGCTTGGTCACTATCTTGAAGACTGTGTTGCATGGTCACTATCTTGAAGACTGTGTTGCATGGTCACTATCTTGAAGACTGTGTTGCATGGTCACTATCTTGAAGACTGTGTTGCATGGTCACTATCTTGAAGACTGTGTTGCATGGTCACTATCTTGAAGACTGTGTTGCATGGTCACTATCTTGAAGACTGTGTTGCATGGTCAATATCTTGAAGACTGTGTTGCATGGTCACTATCTTGAAGACTGTGTTGCATGGTCACTATCTTGAAGACTGTGTTGCATGGTCACTATCTTGAAGACTGTGTTGCTTGGTCACTATCTTGAAGACTGTGTTGCATGGTCACTATCTTGAAGACTGTGTTGCATGGTCACTATCTTGAAGACTGTGTTGCATGGTCACTATCTTGAAGACTGTGTTGTATGGTCACTATCTTGAAGACTGTGTTGCATGGTCACTATCTTGAAGACTGTGTTGCTTGGTCACTATCTTGAAGACTGTGTTGCTTGGTCACTATCTTGAAGACTGTGTTGCATGGTCACTATCTTGAAGACTGTGTTGCATGGTCACTATCTTGAAGACTGTGTTGCTTGGTCACTATCTTGAAGACTGTGTTGCTTGGTCACTATCTTGAAGACTGTGTTGCATGGTCACTATCTTGAAGACTGTGTTGCATGGTCACTATCTTGAAGACTGTGTTGCATGGTCACTATCTTGAAGACTGTGTTGCTTGGTCACTATCTTGAAGACTGTGTTGCATGGTCACTATCTTGAAGACTGTGTTGCATGATCACTATCTTGAAGACTGTGTTGCATGGTCACTATCTTGAAGACTGTGTTGCATGGTCACTATCTTGAAGACTGTGTTGCATGGTCACTATCTTGAAGACTGTGTTGCATGGTCACTATCTTGAAGATTGTGTTGCATGGTCACTATCTTGAAGACTGTGTTGCATGGTCACTATCTTGAAGACTGTGTTGCATGGTCACTATCTTGAAGACTGTGTTGCATGGTCACTATCTTGAAGACTGTGTTGCATGGTCACTATCTTGAAGACTGTGTTGCATGGTCACTATCTTGAAGACTGTGTTGCATGGTCACTATCTTGAAGACTGTGTTGCATGGTCACTATCTTGAAGACTGTGTTGCATGGTCACTATCTTGAAGACTGTGTTGCATGGTCACTATCTTGAAGACTGTGTTGCATGGTCACTATCTTGAAGACTGTGTTGCATGGTCACTATCTTGAAGACTGTGTTGCATGGTCACTATCTTGAAGACTGTGTTGCATGGTCACTATCTTGAAGACTGTGTTGCATGGTCACTATCTTGAAGACTGTGTTGCTTGGTCACTATCTTGAAGACTGTGTTGCATGGTCACTATCTTGAAGACTGTGTTGCATGGTCACTATCTTGAAGACTGTGTTGCATGGTCACTATCTTGAAGACTGTGTTGCATGGTCACTATCTTGAAGACTGTGTTGCATGGTCACTATCTTGAAGACTGTGTTGCATGGTCACTATCTTGAAGACTGTGTTGCATGGTCACTATCTTGAAGACTGTGTTGCATGGTCACTATCTTGAAGACTGTGTTGCATGGTCACTATCTTGAAGACTGTGTTGCATGGTCACTATCTTGAAGACTGTGTTGCATGGTCACTATCTTGAAGACTGTGTTGCATGGTCACTATCTTGAAGACTGTGTTGCATGGTCACTATCTTGAAGACTGTGTTGCATGGTCACTATCTTGAAGACTGTGTTGCATGGTCACTATCTTGAAGACTGTGTTGCATGGTCACTATCTTGAAGACTGTGTTGCATGGTCACTATCTTGAAGACTGTGTTGCATGGTCACTATCTTGAAGACTGTGTTGCATGGTCACTATCTTGAAGACTGTGTTGCATGGTCACTATCTTGAAGACTGTGTTGCATGGTCACTATCTTGAAGACTGTGTTGCATGGTCACTATCTTGAAGACTGTGTTGCATGGTCACTATCTTGAAGACTGTGTTGCATGGTCACTATCTTGAAGACTGTGTTGCATGGTCACTATCTTGAAGACTGTGTTGCATGGTCACTATCTTGAAGACTGTGTTGCATGGTCACTATCTTGAAGACTGTGTTGCATGGTCACTATCTTGAAGACTGTGTTGCATGGTCACTATCTTGAAGACTGTGTTGCATGGTCACTATCTTGAAGACTGTGTTGCATGGTCACTATCTTGAAGACTGTGTTGCATGGTCACTATCTTGAAGACTGTGTTGCATGGTCACTATCTTGAAGACTGTGTTGCATGGTCACTATCTTGAAGACTGTGTTGCTTGGTCACTATCTTGAAGACTGTGTGTGCATGGTCACTATCTTGAAGACTGTGTTGCATGGTCACTATCTTGAAGACTGTGTTGCATGGTCACTATCTTGACTGTGTTGCATGGTCACTATCTTGAAGACTGTGTTGCATGGTCACTATCTTGAAGACTGTGTTGCTTGGTCACTATCTTGAAGACTGTGTTGCATGGTCACTATCTTGAAGACTGTGTTGCATGGTCACTATCTTGAAGACTGTGTTGCTTGAAGACTGTGTTGCTTGGTCACTATCTTGAAGACTGTGTTGCATGGTCACTATCTTGAAGACTGTGTTGCATGGTCACTATCTTGAAGACTGTGTTGCATGGTCACTATCTTGAAGACTGTGTTGCTTGGTCACTATCTTGAAGACTGTGTTGCATGGTCACTATCTTGAAGACTGTGTTGCATGGTCACTATCTTGAAGACTGTGTTGCATGGTCACTATCTTGAAGACTGTGTTGCTTGGTCACTATCTTGAAGACTGTGTTGCATGGTCACTATCTTGAAGACTGTGTTGCATGGTCACTATCTTGAAGACTGTGTTGCATGGTCACTATCTTGAAGACTGTGTTGCATGGTCACTATCTTGAAGACTGTGTTGCTTGGTCACTATCTTGAAGACTGTGTTGCATGGTCACTATCTTGAAGACTGTGTTGCATGGTCACTATCTTGAAGACTGTGTTGCATGGTCACTATCTTGAAGAGTGTGTTGCATGGTCACTATCTTGAAGACTGTGTTGCATGGTCACTAACTTGGAGACTCTGTTGCTGTGTTTGGTCACTATCTTGAAGACTGTGTTGCATGGTCACTATCTTGAAGACTGTGTTGCTTGGTCACTATCTTGAAGACTGTGTTGCTTGGTCACTATCTTGAAGACTGTGTTGCATGGTCACTATCTTGAAGACTGTGTTGCATGGTCACTATCTTGAAGACTGTGTTGCATGGTCACTATCTTGAAGACTGTGTTGCATGGTCACTATCTTGAAGACTGTGTTGCATGGTCACTATCTTGAAGACTGTGTTGCTTGGTCACTATCTTGAAGACTGTGTTGCATGGTCACTATCTTGAAGACTGTGTTGCATGGTCACTATCTTGAAGACTGTGTTGCTTGGTCACTATCTTGAAGACTGTGTTGCATGGTCACTATCTTGAAGACTGTGTTGCATGGTCACTATCTTCTGTGTTGCATGGTCACTATCTTGAAGACTGTGTTGCATGGTCACTATCTTGAAGACTGTGTTGCTTGGTCACTATCTTGAAGACTGTGTTGCATGGTCACTATCTTGAAGACTGTGTTGCTTGGTCACTATCTTGAAGACTGTGTTGCTTGGTCACTATCTTGAAGACTGTGTTGCATGGTCACTATCTTGAAGACTGTGTTGCTTGGTCACTATCTTGAAGACTGTGTTGCATGGTCACTATCTTGAAGACTGTGTTGCATGGTCACTATCTTGAAGACTGTGTTGCATGGTCACTATCTTGAAGACTGTGTTGCATGGTCACTATCTTGAAGACTGTGTTGCATGGTCACTATCTTGAAGACTGTGTTGCATGGTCACTATCTTGAAGACTGTGTTGCATGGTCACTATCTTGAAGACTGTGTTGCATGGTCACTATCTTGAAGACTGTGTTGCATGGTCACTATCTTGAAGATTGTGTTGCATGGTCACTATCTTGAAGACTGTGTTGCATGGTCACTATCTTGAAGACTGTGTTGCATGGTCACTATCTTGAAGACTGTGTTGCTTGGTCACTATCTTGAAGACTGTGTTGCTTGGTCACTATCTTGAAGACTGTGTTGCATGGTCACTATCTTGAAGACTGTGTTGCTTGGTCACTATCTTGACCACTGTGCTGCATGGTCACTATCTTGACCGTTGTGTTTCATAGTCACTATCTTGACCACTGTGCCTCATGGTCACTGTCTTGACCACTATGCTGCATGGTCACTATCTTTATGCTAGTCTCCGAACACCTGTTGTCCCTGTTCACCTAGGAGTAAGTACCAGGGTGTTAATCACCTTACACCTAAACCATACCCCCGGCCGGGATTGAACCCGCGGTCATAGAGTCTCAAAACTCCAGCCCGTCGCGTTAGCCACTAGACCAGCTAGCCACAATAAGATTCATCCAACTAGGTATATTTCTACACCATAGGAAAGTTAGCACAGGCACCTCTGTGACCACAAATGCAAGTTTTTACAGACGAATCTACAGCTAGCGTGGCCGTGACGAACTCTAGCTCAAGTCCCTTCACTGCCGTCAACATGACTCAAGAAACCGTAATGACACGATTGCAAATAAACCATACCCCCGGCCGGGATTGAACCCGCGGTCATAGAGTCTCAAAACTCCAGCCCGTCGCGTTAGCCACTAGCATCAGCATTTGTGGTCACAGAGGTGCCTGTGCTAACCTTCCTATGGTGTAGAAATATACCTAGTTGGATGAATCTTATTGTGGCTAGCTGGTCTAGTGGCTAACGCGACGGGCTGGAGTTTTGAGACTCTATGACCGCGGGTTCAATCCCGGCCGGGGGTATGGTTTGTTTGCAATCGTGTCATTACGATTTCTTGAGTCACCTTACACCTGATGTCCCTGATCACCTAGCAGTAAGTAGGTATCTAGGTGTTAGTTACCATACACCTGCTGTCCCTAGTCACTTGGCAGTACACAAATAACCCGCACATAGAAGAGAGGAGCTTACGACGACGTTTCGGTCCGACTTGGACCATTTACAAAGTCACACTGTGTGACTCTGTAAATGGTCCAAATCGGACCGAAACGTCGTCGTAAGCTCCTCTCTTCTATGTGCGGGTTATTTGTGTATCGTTCCAGTCACGGTATTGTGCCTTTTTTTTGTTACCTGGCAGTAAGTAGGTATCTGGGTGTTAGTCTCCTTACACTTTCTGTCGTTTCACACCCATATAAGAGTGCTGGTATAACTACACTCTCATACATTCCCGTCTTTACTTCCATGGACAAAGTTCTTTGTCTCCACAGACTCCTCAGTGCATCACTCACCTTTTTCCCCTCATTAATATATGATTCACCTCATCTTTCAAAGACCCATCTGCTGACATGTCCACTCCTAAATATCTGAACACATTCACCTCCTTCATACTCTCTCCCTCCAATCTGATATCCAATCTTTCGTCACCTATTTTTTTATCCTCATCACCTTACTCTTTCCTTCATTTACATACCCTACCAAACTCATCCACCAACCTCTGCAACTTCTCTTCAGAATCTCCCAAAAGCACAGTGTCATCAGCAAAGAGCAACTGTGACAATTCCCACTTTGTGTTAGATTCTTTATCATTTAACCCCACACCTCTTGCCAACACCCGAGTATTCACTTCTCTTACAACCCCATCTATAAATATATTGAACAACTATGGTGACATTACACATCCCTGTCTAAGGCCTATTTTTAGTGGGAAATAATCTCCCTCTCTCCTACATACTCTAACCTGAGCCTCACTATCCTTATAAAGATTCTTCAATACTCTTAGTAACCTACCTCCTATTCCATACATTTATAACATCCGCCAAACTGCCCTCCTATCCACCTTATCATATGCCTTTTCCAAATCCACAAATGTCACAAAAACCTCTTTAGCCTTATCTAAATACTGTTCACTTATATGTTTCACTGTAAACACCTGGTCCACACACCCCCTACCTTTCCTAAAGCCTCCTTGTTCATCTGCTATCCTACTCTCCGTCTTATTCTTAATTTTTGCAATAATAACTCTACCATACACTTTACCAGGTATACTCAAGAGACTTATTCCCCTATAATTTTTGCACTCTCTTTTGTCCCCTTTGCCTTTATACAAAGGAACTATACATGCTCTCTGCCAATCACTAGGTACCTTACGCTCCTCCATACATTTATTAAATTAAAGTACCAACCACTCCGAAACTATATCCCCACCTGCTTTTAACATTTCCATCTTTATCCCATCAATCCCGGCTGCCTTACCCCCTCTCATTCTACTCATTGTCTCACGAAGTTCACCCACACTCACAACTGGCTCTTCCTCACTCCTACAAGATGTTATTCCTCCTTGCCTAATACATGAAATCACCGCTTCACTATCTTCATCAACATTTAACAATTCCTCAAATTATTCACTCCATCTTCCTGATACCTCTAACTCTTCATTTAGTAACTCTCTCCTATTTTTAAGTATCAGATCTACTTGTGCTCTAGGCTTCCTCAACTTATTAATCTCACTCCAAAACTTTTTCTTATTTCCAACAAAATTTGTTGATAACATCTCACCCACTCTCTCATTTGCTCTCTTTTTACATTGCTTCACCACTCTCTTAACCTCTCTTTTTCTCTCCATATACTCTTCCCTCCTTGCATCACTTCTACTTTGTAAAAACTTCTCATATGCTAACTTTTTCTCCCTTACTACTCTCTTTACATCATCATTCCACCAATCGCTCTTCTTCCCTCCTGCACCCACTTTCCTGTAACCACAAACTTCTGCTGAACACTCTAACACTACATTCTTAAACCTACCCCATACATCTTCGACCCCATTGCCTATATTCTCACTAGACCATGTATCCTCCAACAGTTGTTTATATCTTACCCTGATAAATTAGACACATGTGCAACTCTTGGGTATCTTTATTGAGGAAACGTTTCTTAATACTTAGGAATTCTTCGCTTGCCTAATTCTTGGGCACAACCTACTTCCACATTGAACAAATGTGACACTACCTATGACTGCTACACCTCTCCTGCCATACGGTTTATAAGCTGCTTCTCCGCTCATCTGCCGTATTCTACTCAAGATTGATGGACTGAACACATCGACTCAAGGTTGAGGGACTGATTACCTCATTCTCCTCCTGTTCTTCAAGTTTCTCCTATGTATGGACTGATGAAGCCACTGTGTGGCGAAACGTTTCCTCAATAAAGATACCTAAGAGTTGCACATGTGTCTAATTTATCAACATGTCGGTTCTCTGAACCATTCATCTATATCTTACCCTAACTGCCCTAACTCTTACTTGCTGCTTCTATTTTCCTTATATCCCATCTACCTTTTTCTTTCACTGTAGCTACAACTAAATAGTGATCTGATATATCTGTGGCCCCTCTATGAACATGTGCATCCTGAAGTCTACCCGACAGTCTTTTATCTACCAATACGTGGTCCAACAAGCTACTGTCATTACGCCCTGCACCATATCTTGTATACTTATCCTCTTTTTCTTAAAATATGTATTACCTATAACCAAACCCCTTTCTGTACAAAGTTTAATCAAATACTCCCCACTGTCATTTACACCTGGCACCCCAAACTTACCTACCACACCCTCTCTAAATGTTTCTCCTGCTTTAGCATTTAGGTTCCCTACCACAATTACTCTCCCACTTGTTTCAAAAGTTCCTAAACACTCGCTTAACATCTCCCAAAATCTCTATGTTTTTGTTTATTGTTGTTGTTGTTGCTGTTGTTTGTTGTTGATGTTGTTTATTGTTGTTCGTTGTTGTTCTTCTGTCTCCTCCTGCACCTCATCCTTCTTCTGCACCTCCTCCTGCTCCTCCTCCTCCAGCTCCTCCTCCTCCAGCAGTCTTGACAACACCTGCACAACAACACCATGGTTCCAGTAGGTCTGTACTTCTCACACCCACCAGCAGTTTTACGCCGGAGGTAAGTACCTATCTGGCATCTGGAGGGAGGGAGGGAGGGTGAGAGAGAATGAAGCTGGAGGGAGGGAGGAAAGGAGAGAGATGAGGCATCAAATATTCGTACCCAGGAGGGAAGCTATACCCAGTGACCTTCCCACTGGGTATAGCGTGGTGGGCAGTGTACTGCCAGCTACTGCCCCCCTTCTTTCCGTACCCATAACCCCCTCCCCCTCCTCCTCACCCCCTCCTTCAACAGGAGACTTGCCTCATGTATGCCAAGTATGGGTGTAACAGGGAGTCAGCAGGCCGTTG
>NC_091363.1:10545300-10555300 GCF_038502225.1 Cherax quadricarinatus
TCCCCTAAGAGCTAGTGACCACGTGGTTCTGTGCTTTGAATACATAGTAGAGTTACAAGTGTAGAGGGTAACAGGAGTTGAATGGGAAAAGCCTGACTATAAACGAGGGGACTACATAGGTTTGAGGAACTTCCTGCAGGAGGTTCAGTGGGACAGAGAACTGGTAGGAAAGTCAGTAAACGAAATGATGGACTACGTAACAACAAAATGCAAGGAGGCAGTGGAAAGGTTTATTCCCAAGGGCAACAGAAATAATGGCAAGACCAGAACGAGCCCCTGGTTTACCCGACGGTGTAAGGAGGCAAAAACAAAGTGCAATAGAGAATGGAAAAAGTACAGAAGGCATAGAACACATGAAAATAGGGAGATTAGTCGCAGAGCCAGGAACGAGTATGCACAGGTAAGGAGGGAGGCCCAGCGACAGTATAAAAATAACATAGCATCGAAAGTCAAGACTGACCCAAAACTGTTGTATAGCCACATCAGGAGGAAGACAGCAGTCAAAGACCAGGTGATCAGACTTGGGGCAGAAGGTAGGGAACTCACAAGAAACGATCAGGAGGTATGTGAGGAGCTAAACAGGAGATTTAAGGAAGTTTTTACAATAGAGACAGGAAGGGCTCTGGGAAGACAGCACGGAGGGGAACATCAACAGGGAATATACCAACAAGTGTTGGATGACATACGAACAATGGAGGAGGAGGTGCAGAAGCTGCTATGTGACCTTGATACCTCAAAGGCAATGGGACCGGACAACATCTCCCCATGGTCCTTAGAGAAGGAGCAGAGATGCTGTGCGTGCCACTAACCACAATCTTCAATACATCCCTTGAAACTGGGCAACTACCTGAGATATGGAAGACGGCAAATGTAGTCCCTATTTTTAAGAAAGGAGACAGAAACGAGGCACTAAACTACAGACCAGTGTCTCTGACGTGTATGATATGCAAAGTCATGGAGAAGATTATCAGGAGGAGAGTGGTGGAGCACCTGGAACGGAACAAGATTATAAATGACAACCAGCACGGATTCATGAAAGGCAAATCCTGTGTCACACACCTTCTGGAGTTTTATGACAAAGTAACAGAAGTAAGACACCAGAGAGAGGGGTGGGTGGATTGAATTTTCCTGGACTGCAAGAAGGCCTTCGACACAGTTCCTCACAAGAGATTAGTGCAGAAGCTGGAGGTTCAGGTGCATATAACAGGGAGGGCACTGCAATGGATCAGAGAATACCTGACAGGGAGGCAACAACGAGTCATGGTACGTGAAGAGGTATCACAGTGGGCGCCTGTGACGAGCGGGGTCCCACAGGACTCAGTTCTAGGACCAGTGCTATTTTTGACATGATGGAAGCGATAGACTCTGAAGTGTCCTTGTTCGCAGATGATGAGAAGTTGATGAAAAGAATTAAATCGGATGAAGATCAGGCAGGACTACAAAGAGACCTGGACAGACTGGACACGTGGTCCAGAAACTGGCTTCTCGAATTCAACCCTGCCAAATGCAAAGTCATGAAGATTCCGGAAGGGCAAAGAAGACCGCAGACAGAGTATAGGCTAGGTGGACAAAGACTACAAACCTCACTCAAGGAGAAAGATTTTGGCGTGACCATAACACCGAGCACGTCTCCGGAGGCACACATTAACCAGATAACTGCTGCAGCATACGGGCGCCTGGCAAACCTGAGAATAGCGTTCCGATACCTTAATAAGTAATCGTTCAAGACACTGTACACTGTGTACGTTAGGCCCATACTGGAGTATGCAGCACCAGTTTGGAACCCACACCTGGTCAAACACGTCAAGAAGTTAGAGAAAGTACAAAGGTTTGCAACAAGGCTAGTTCAAGAGCACAGGGGAATGTCCTACGATGAAAGGTTGAGGGAAATCGGACTGACGACACTGGAGGACAGAAGGGTCAGTGGAGTCATGATAACGACTTACAAGATACTGCGTGGAATAGATAAGGAGGACAGAGATAGGATGCTCCAGAGATGGGACACAGAAACAAGGGGTCACAGTTGGAAGCTGAAGACTCAGACGAGTCACAGGGATGTTAGGAAGTATTTCCTCAGTCATAGAGTCATCAGGAAATGGAACAGCCTAGCAAGTGATGTAGTGGAGGCAGGAACCATGCATAGCTTTTTAGACGAGGTATGACAAAGCTCAGGAAGTAGAGAGAGAGAGGACCTAGTAGCGATCAGTGAACAGGCGGGGCCAGGAGCTGAGTCTCGACGCCTGCAACTACAATTAGGTGACAACAAACACACACACACACACACACACACACACACACACACACACACACACACACACACACACACACACACACACACAACAAATAACGTAGACCGGACGCTCTCTACTCTAAATAACTGAACTAAATACTACAAATAATGAGACGCACCCAAGAGCTTCACTATGTAGTTACTACAACAACCTTCACTATGTAGTTACTACAAGACTACCTTCACTATGTAGTTACTACAAGTAGTTACTACAAGACTACCTTCACTATGTAGTTACTACAAGACTACCTTCACTATGTAGTTACTACAAGACTACCTTCACTATTTAGTTACTACAAGACTACCTTCACTATGTAGTTACTACAAGACTACCTTCACTATGTAGTTACTACAAGACAACCTTCACTATGTAGTTACTACAAGACTACCTTCACTATGTAGTTACTACTATGTAGTTACTACAAGACTACCTTCACTATGTAGTTACTTACCTTCACTATGTAGTTACTACAAGACAACCTTCACTATGTAGTTACTACAAGACTACCTTCACTATGTAGTTACTACAAGACTACCTTCACTATGTAGTTACTACAAGACTACCTTCACTATGTAGTTACTACAAGACAACCTTCACTATGTAGTTACTACAAGACAACCTTCACTATGTAGTTACTACAAGACTACCTTCACTATGTAGTTACTACAAGACTACCTTCACTATGTAGTTACTACAAGACAACCTTCACTATGTAGTTACTACAAGACAACCTTCACTATGTAGTTACTACAAGACTACCTTCACTATGTAGTTACTACAAGACTACCTTCACTATGTAGTTACTACAAGACTACCTTCACTATGTAGTTACTACAAGACAACCTTCACTATGTAGTTACTACAAGACTACCTTCACTATGTAGTTACTACAAGACTACCTTCACTATGTAGTTACTACAAGACTACCTTCACTATGTAGTTACTACAAGACAACCTTCACTATGTAGTTACTACAAGACTACCTTCACTATGTAGTTACTACAAGACTACCTTCACTATGTAGTTACTACAAGACAACCTTCACTATGTAGTTACTACAAGACTACCTTCACTATGTAGTTACTACAAGACTACCTTCACTATGTAGTTACTACAAGACAACCTTCACTATGTAGTTACTACAAGACTACTCACTATGTAGTTACTACAAGACAACCTTCACTATGTAGTTACTACAAGACTACCTTCACTATGTAGTTACTACAAGACTACCTTCACTATGTAGTTACTACAAGACAACCTTCACTATGTAGTTACTACAAGACTACCTTCACTATGTAGTTACTACAAGACAACCTTCACTATGTAGTTACTACAAGACAACCTTCACTATGTAGTTACTACAAGACAACCTTCACTATGTAGTTACTACAAGACTACCTTCACTATGTAGTTACTACAACAACCTTCACTATGTAGTTACTACTATGTAGACTACAAGACAACCTTCACTATGTAGTTACTACAAGACTACCTTCACTATGTAGTTACTACAAGACAACCTTCACTATGTAGTTACTACAAGACTACCTTCACTATGTAGTTACTACAAGACTACCTTCACTATGTAGTTACTACAAGACTACCTTCACTATGTAGTTACTACAAGACAACCTTCACTATGTAGTTACTACAAGACTACCTTCACTATGTAGTTACTACAAGACAACCTTCACTATGTAGTTACTACAAGACTACCTTCACTATGTAGTTACTACAAGACTACCTTCACTATGTAGTTACTTACTCACTATGTAGTTACTACAAGACTACCTTCACTATGTAGTTACTACAAGACAACCTTCACTATGTAGTTACTACAAGACAACCTTCACTATGTAGTTACTACAAGACAACCTTCACTATGTAGTTACTACAAGACTACCTTCACTATGTAGTTACTACAAGACAACCTTCACTATGTAGTTACTACAAGACAACCTTCACTATGTAGTTACTACAAGACTACCTTCACTATGTAGTTACTACAAGACAACCTTCACTATGTAGTTACTACTACAAGTTACTACTACCTTCACTATGTAGTTACTACTTCACTATGTAGTTACTACAACAACCTTCACTATGTAGTTACTACAAGACAACCTTCACTATGTAGTTACTACAAGACTACCTTCACTATGTAGTTACTACAAGACTACCTTCACTATGTAGTTACTACAAGACTACCTTCACTATGTAGTTACTACAAGACTACCTTCACTATGTAGTTACTACAAGACTACCTTCACTATGTAGTTACTACAACAACCTTCACTATGTAGTTACTACAAGACTACCTTCACTATGTAGTTACTACAAGACTACCTTCACTATGTAGTTACTACAAGACTACCTTCACTATGTAGTTACTACAAGACTACCTTCACTATGTAGTTACTACAAGACTACCTTCACTATGTAGTTACTTATTACAAGTTACTACAAGAACCTTCACTATGTAGTTACTACAAGACTACTTTCACTATGTAGTTACTACAAGACTACCTTCACTATGTAGTTACTACAAGACTACCTTCACTATGTAGTTACTACAAGACTACCTTCACTATTTAGTTACTACAAGACTACCTTCACTATGTAGTTACTACAAGACTACCTGCACTATGTAGTTACTACAAGACTACCTTCACTATGTAGTTACTACAAGACTACCTTCACTATGTAGTTACTACAAGACTACCTTCACTATGTAGTTACTACAAGACTACCTTCACTATGTAGTTACTACAAGACTACCTTCACTATGTAGTTACTACAAGACTACCTTCACTATGTAGTTACTACAAGACTACCTTCACTATGTAGTTACTACAAGACTACCTTCACTATGTAGTTACTACAAGACTACCTTCACTATGTAGTTACTACAAGACAACCTTCACTATGTAGTTACTACAAGACAACCTTCACTATGTAGTTACTACAAGACTACCTTCACTATGTAGTTACTACAAGACTACCTTCACTATGTAGTTACTACAAGACTACCTTCACTATGTAGTTACTACAAGACTACCTTCACTATGTAGTTACTACAAGACTACCTTCACTATGTAGTTACTACAAGACTACCTTCACTATGTAGTTACTACAAGACTACCTTCACTATGTAGTTACTACAAGACAACCTTCACTATGTAGTTACTTCACTATGTAGACTACAAGACTACCTTCACTATGTAGTTACTACAAGACGTGACAGTACACACAGCAGTAGCCACAGTACACACAGCAGTAGCGACAGTACACACAGCAGTAGCGACAGTACACACATCAGTAGTGACAGTACACACAGCAGTAGCCACAGTACACACAGCAGTAGCGACAGTACACACATCAGTAGTGACAGTACACACAGCAGTAGCCACAGTACACACAGCAGTAGCCACAGTACACACAGCAGTAGCCACAGTACACACAGCAGTAGCGACAGTACACACAGCAGTAGCCACAGTACACACAGCAGTAGCGACAGTACACACATCAGTAGTGACAGTACACACAGCAGTAGCCACAGTACACACAGCAGTAGCCACAGTACACACAGCAGTAGCCACAGTACACACAGCAGTAGCCACAGTACACACAGCAGTAGCCACAGTACACACAGCAGTAGCGACAGTACACACAGCAGTAGCCACGGTACACACAGCAGTAGCCACAGTACACACAGCAGTAGTGACAGTACACCCAGCAGTAGCCACGGTACACACAGCAGTATCCACAGTACACATAGCAGTAGTGACAGTACACACAACAGTAGCCACAGTACAGACATCAATAGTGGCAGTACGCACAGCAGTAGCTACAGTACACACAGCAGTAGCGACAGTACACACAGCAGAAGCGACAGTACACACAGCAGTAGCGACAGTACACACAGCAGTAGCCACAGTACACACAGCAGTAGCCACAGTACACACAGCAGTAGCCATAGTACACACATCAGTAGTGACAGTACACACAGCAGTAGCCACAGTACACACAGAAGTAGCCACAGTACACACAGTAGTAGCCACAGTACACACAGCAGTAGCCACATTACACACAGCAGTAGCGACAGCACACACAGCAGTAGCCACAGTACACACAGCAGTAGCCACAGTACACACAGCAGTAGCCACAGTATACACAGCAGTAGCCACAGTACACACAACAGTAGTGACAGTACACACAGCAGTAGCCACAGTACACACAGCAGTAGCCACGGTACACACAGCAGTAGCGACAGTACACACAGCAGTAGGGACAGTACACACAGCAGTAGCCACAGTACACACAGCAGTAGCCACAGTACACACAGCAGTAGCCACGGTACACACAGCAGTAGCTACAGTACACACAGTAGTAGCCACAGTACACACAGCAGTAGGGACAGTACACACAGCAGTAGCCACAGTACACGCATCAGTAGTGACAGTACACACAGCAGTAGCCACAGTACACACAGCAGTAGTGACAGTACACACATCAGTAGTGACAGTACACACATCAGTAGTGACAGTACACACATCAGTAGTGACAGTACACACAGAAGTAGCCACAGTACACACAGCAGTAGTAACAATACACACAGCAGTAGCCACATTACACACATCAATAGTGATAGTACACACAGCAGTAGTAACAATACACACAGCAGTAGCCACATTACACACATCAATAGTGATAGTACACACAGCAGTAGCGACAGTACACACAGCAGAAGCGACAGTAACGTACTGTCAGTACACACAGCAGTAGCTACAGTACACACAGCAGTAGCGACAGTACGCACAACAGTAGCGACAGTACACACAGCAGAAGCGACAGTAACGTACTGACAGTACACACAGCAGTAGCAACAGTACACACAACAGTAGCCACAGTACACACAGCAGTAGGCACAGTACACACAGCAGTAGCCACAGTACACACAGCAGTAGCCACAGTACACACATTAGTAGCCACAGTACACACATTAGTAGCCATAGTACACACAGCAGTAGCGACAGTACACACAGCAGTAGCCACAGTACACATAGCAGTAGCCACAGTACACACAGCAGTAGCCACAGTACACACAGCAGTAGCGACAGTACACACAGCAGTAGCCACATTACACACAGCAGTAGCTACAGTACGCACAGCAGTAGCGACAGTACACACTAGTAGCCACAGTACACATAGCCGTAGCGACAGTACACACAGCAGTAGCGACAGTACACATAGCAGTAGCGACAGTACACACTGCAGTAGCCACAGTACACATAGCAGTAGCGACAGTACATACTGCAGTAGCGACAGTACACACAGCAGTAGCAACAGTACACATAGCAGTAGCGACAGTACATACTGCAGTAGCAACAGTACACACAGCAGTAGCCACAGTACACACAGTCGTAGCGACAGTACACACAGCAGTAGCGACAGTACACACAGCAGTAGCAACAGTACACATAGCAGTAGCGACAGTACATTCTGCAGTAGCGACAGTACACACAGCAGTAGCCACAGTACACACAGCAGTAGCCACAGTACACACAGTCGTAGCGACAGTACACATAGCAGTAGCGACAGTATATACTGCAGTGGCGACAGTACACACAATTCTCGGCACAATTGACAAAAATTGAATAAATGTGTCGTATTAGGCAGTATAGAGGAAAACCCTGGCTTGGCACTGGTGCCCAGACCAGTGCCACACACTGCCAAGAGCCACCCTGCCAGCCAATACTACTCCTGCCCACTAAAAATAGGTTAAACGGATACATGAGTGGGTATGTGTGGGCAGGACCCTCTCTCTCTCTTTCTCTTCTCTGTCTGTCTTCTGTCTTCTCTCTCTCTCTCTCTCTCTCTCTCTCTCTCTCTCTCTCTCTCTCTCTCTCTCTCTCTCTCTCTCTCTCTCTCTCTCTCTCTCTCTCTCTCTCTCTCTCTCTCTCTCTCTCTCTCTCTCTCTCTCTTTCTCTCTCTCCCAGCCAGAGTGTTGCTGGTACAGGTCCAGGGATGGACAGGCAGGTCCAGGGATGGAGAGGCAGGTCCAGGGATGGACAGGCAGGTCCAGGGATGGAAGGGCAGGTCCAGGGATGGAAGGGCAGGTCCAGGGATGGAAGGGCAGGTCCAGGGATGGAAGGGTAGGTCCAGGCATGAAAGGGCAGGTCCAGGGATGGCAGGGCAGGTCCAGAGATGGAAGGGCAGGTACAGGGATGAAAGGGCAGGTCCAGGGATGGACAGGCAGGTCCAGGGATGGAAGGGCAGGTCCAGGGATGGACAGGCAGGTCCAGGGATGGACAGGCAGGTCCAGGGATGGAAGGGCAGGTCCAGGGATGGAAGGGCAGGTCCAGGGATGGAAGGGCAGGTCCAGGGATGGAAGGGCAGGTCCAGAGATGGCAGGGCAGGTCCAGAGATGGCAGGTCAGGTCCAGCGATGGCAGGTCCGGTCCAGGGATGGACGGGCTGGACCGGGGATGGCAGGGCATGTCCACGGATGGAAGGGCAGGTCCAGCGAGGGGTAATGCAGGTCAAGGGATGGCAGGGTAGGTTCAGGAGTGCAGGGTAGGTCTTGGGATGGCAAGGAAGGTGCAGGATGACGGGTAGTTCAAGGTTGGCAAGGGTTGGGTAGGGTCGTGGTTCGGGTGACCTACCCCCATGACGTGCTGATATTGACTACCGTCAACCATGCCCAGATCTGTTGTTATAATTAGCAGCCGTACCACAGTCCCCTCCATCGTATCACGATACCTTCCCACTTCCCCACGGTACCCTCCCCAAGTCCCCAATAGTACCCTTCCCACCTCCCCCAAAGTACTCTCCCAGTCCCCACAGTACCCCCCCAAACGTACCACAGTCCCTCCACTCCCCACGGGGTTTTAACCTTTATGGGTTAATCTGGGTGCCATGTGGCCTGGTGGCAGCTCTCCTCCACCGTGAAGGCCCGGGGTTCGATTCCCACAAAGGTAGAAACATCAACTGTTTTCCCCGGTTGTCCATGTTCACCCATAAAGAAAATGGGTACCTGGGTGTTAGTGGACTGGTGAGGTCGCACCCTGGGACAAACAAACCAAATTTTGCGGAAATACTCAGCATAACAAGGGGCTTTCTATATAGTAGTATGTCACTGATGTCAGCTATGAGTCTGTATACCTTGTACATTACTTGTATACCTTGTACATGTACTTGTATCCTTATCCCTTTACTTGTATACCTTGTACATGCTTGTATACTAATTTACATGTCCTTTACCTTGTACATGTACTTGTGTATATTACATGTACTAGTGGTAAAGGCACATTACCGTGACTGGAACAATACACAAAAAACCCCGCACATAAAGAAAGCTTACGACGACGTTGAAATTAAGACACATGTGCGGCGTCTGGTTGTCTTTGTTGTGGACGTTTCCCCATCCAGTGGCTGGCTGGATGGCGAAACGTCTCGATGGGGATCCCCGGGTTTGTGCATGTGTCTTAATTCATGCTGTCGGTATTATATAAATTCTTGTACTACTACTACTACTACTACTACTACTACTACTACTACTCCCTCCACCTCTTCCTGCCTATATATATCCGTCCTGCTCCCACCTCTGTTAGTGTGACTTTGTCAATGGCCCAAGTCGGACCGAACATTCATACTTCTCTCTTTTATGTGCGGGTTTTTTTGTGTATATATAGATGTTATATTATA
>NC_091363.1:10557800-10585300 GCF_038502225.1 Cherax quadricarinatus
AATAGTAAGAGTGGTGTAGCAACAGTAAGAGTGTTGTAGCAACAGTAAGAGTGGTGAAGAAACAGTAAGAGTGATGTAGCAACAGTAAGAGTGGTGAAGAAACAGTAAGAGTGATGTAGCAACAGTAAGAATGGTGTAGCAACAGTAAGAGTGGTGTAGCAACAGTAAGAGTGATGTAGCAACTGTAAGAGTGTTGTAGCAACAGTAAGAGTGATGTAGCAACAGTAAGAGTGATGTAGCAACAGTAAGAGTGTTGTAGCAACTGTAAGAGTGTTGTAGCAACAGTAAGAGTGATGTAGCAACAGTAAGAGTGGTGTAGCAACAGTATGAGTTTTGTAGCAACAGTAAGAGTGTTGTAGCAACAGTAAGAGTGTTGTAGCAACAGTAAGAGTGGTGTAGCAACAGTAAGAGTGGTGTAGCAACAGTAAGAGTGTTGTAGCAACAGTAAGAATGGTGTAGCAACAGTAAGAGTGGTGTAGCAACAGTAAGAGTGTTGTAGCAACAGTAAGAATGGTGTAGCAACAGTAAGAGTGTTGTAGCAACAGTAAGAATGGTGTAGCAGCAGTAAGAGTGATGTAGCAACAGTAAGAATGGTGTAGCAACAGTAAGAGTGGTGTAGCAACAGTAAGAGTGATGTAGCAACTGTAAGAGTGGTGTAGCAACAGTAAGAGTGGTGAAGAAACAGTAAGAGTGATGTAGCAACAGTAAGAGTGGTGTAGCAACAGTAAGAGTGTTGTAGCAACAGTAAGAGTGATGTAGCAACAGTAAGAGTGGTGTAGCAACAGTAAGAGTGTTGTAGCAACAGTAAGAGTGTTGTAGCAACAGTAAGAGTGTTGTAGCAACAGTAAGAGTGGTGTAGCAACAGTAAGAGTGTTGTACCAACAGTAAGAGTGATGTAGCAACAGTAAGAGTGGTGTAGCAACAGTAAGAGTGTTGTAGCAACAGTAAGAGTGTTGTAGCAACAGTAAGAGTGTTGTAGCAACAGTAAGAGTGTTGTAGCAACAGTAAGAGTGTTGTAGCAACAGTAAGAGTGGTGTAGCAACAGTAAGAGTGGTGTAGCAACAGTAAGAGTGTTGTAGCAACAGTAAGAGTGATGTAGCAACAGTAAGAGTGATGTAGCAACAGTAAGAGTGATGTAGCAACAGTATTATTACTGATGTACTAGTAACACCAAGTAACACTAGTGTACTAGTACACCAAGTAACACTAGTGTACTAGTAACACCAAGTAACACTAGTGTACTAGTAACACCAAGTAACACTAGTGTACTAGTAACACCAAGTAACACTAGTGTACTAGTACACCAAGTAACACTAGTGTACTAGTAACACCAAGTAACACTAGTGTACTAGTAACACCAAGTAACACTAGTGTACTAGTAACACCAAGTAACACTAGTGTACTAGTAACACCAAGTAACACTAGTGTACTAGTAACACCAAGTAACACTAGTGTACTAGTAACACCAAGTAACACTAGTGTACTAGTAACACCAAGTAACACTAGTGTACTAGTAACACCAAGTAACACTAGTGTACTAGTAACACCAAGTAACACTAGTGTACTAGTAACACCAAGTAACACTAGTGTACTAGTAACACCAAGTAACACTAGTGTATTAGTAACACCAAGTAACACTAGTGTACTAGTAACACCAAGTAACACTAGTGTACTAGTAACACCAAGTAACACTAGTGTACTAGTAACACCAAGTAACACTAGTGTACTAGTAACACCAAGTAACACTAGTGTACTAGTAACACCAAGTAACACTAGTGTACTAGTAACACCAAGTAACACTAGTGTACTAGTAACACCAAGTAACACTAGTGTACTAGTAACACCAAGTAACACTAGTGTACTAGTAACACCAAGTAACACTAGTGTACTAGTAACACCAAGTAACACTAGTGTATTAGTAACACCAAGTAACACTAGTGTACTAGTAACACCAAGTAACACTAGTGTACTAGTAACACCAAGTAACACTAGTGTACTAGTAACACCAAGTAACACTAGTGTACTAGTAACACCAAGTAACACTAGTGTACTAGTAACACCAAATAACCACTAGTTACTTAGCAACATCATGAAGACTCCAGCACTAAACAATCTGGTCCCAGTATTGAAGAACATAAAAAAAAGTGCAATAATTTTGGTTAGGTTAGGTTAGGTAAGGTTCGTCAGGAAACAGGACAAATGTTTCCTGACGCGGGTCTTAGTCAGATGATGACCCGCCTTTGGAGCTTTTGGTCATCTGACCGAGGCCTTCCGCTGGCTTACCGGTCCACCCCTTTAAAAATTATGGTCATTTATAACAATTGTTAAATAATAATTTTGGTATCTACTGTGTTTGAGAGCGCCGTTGAGCGCCTCACTCACAGCCTCCAGCGCCTCACTCAGCCTCCGGTGCCTCACTCACAGCCTCCAGCGCCTCACTCACAGCCTCCAGCGCCTCACTCACAGCCTCCAGGTGCTGACCTCCTGGTGTTTGTCTGCTCAAAGATCTCGCTTTCTTCTTCATTTACTTTAGACTATTGGCACGTTTTGTGTTTGTCGATGTTTGGTGGCATTTTGGCAGCCTCTTGTGTCTCGCGATTGTTGTTGCAGACGCCACTAGCCAAGCCTTTTGTACCTCGTGATTGTTGTTGTTGCAGAAGCCACTAGCCAAGCCTTTTGTACCTCGTGATTGTTGTTGTTGCAGACGCCACTAGCCAAGCCTTTTGTACCTCGTGATTGTTGTTGCAGACGCCACTAGCCAAGCCTTTTGTACCTCGAGATTGTTGTTGTTGCAGACGCCACTAGCCAAGCCATTTGTAATTCGTGACTGTTATTGTTGCAGACCCCATTAGCCAAGCCTTTTGTACCTCGTGATTGTTGTTGCAGACGCCACTAGCCAAGCCTTTTGTACCTCGAGACTGTAGTTGCAGACGCCATTAGGCTTGCTAGCCTCTAGTTCCTCGTGATTGTTGTTGTTGCAGACGCCACTAGCCAAGCCTTTTGTACCTCGAGATTGTTGTTGCAGACGCCACTAGGCTTCTCAATTTACATTCTCCTTCAACCTGAGAAAGCATCCTGAATGAAAATGTAGAACATAACTTTGTATGTCTTTAGCATTATGAATAATATTAAGGGAGAGGTAAACGTTATAGGAATACATTTAGAAGCCTGAGTAGATCTATAACCCACTATGATAATATTAACGCAGATAAGTATATTTATGGAGCAACTTGCAATGTGAGCACTGACTGATGTTGTAGTGGCCAGACTTAGGCTTGGTTACAAGTACTGACTGATGTTGTAGTGGCCAGACTTAGGCTTGGTTACAAGTACTGACTGATGTTGTAGTGGCCAGACTTAGGCTTGGTTACAAGTACTGACTGATGTTGTAGTGGCCAGACTTAGGCTTGGTTACAAGTACTGACTGATGTTGTAGTGGCCAGACTTAGGCTTGGTTACAAGTACTGACTGATGTTGTAGTGGCCAGACTTAGGCTTGGTTACAAGTACTGACTGATGTTGTAGTGGCCAGACTTAGGCTTGGTTACAAGTACTGACTGATGTAGTGGCCAGACTTAGGCTTGGTTACAAATACTGACTGATGTTGTAGTGGCCAGACTTAGGCTTGGTTACAAGTACTACTGATGTTATTACAGACACACAAATGATGATCAGACCAAATACAAAATCTGTAGCCAGCACTATGGTCAATATCTTCAGCACTGTGTTTAATTGTCCATTTACTGAGGAATATAGAGAGACAGTATAATAGCCTATGTGACATGTCAAGATATCTTATTAATGAAAATAAGATACCAGATATAAATTTCCTAAATTTGCTTGTAACTGATAAGTGAACTGTAGATATAAATGCAGATGTATTCCTGTTAACCCTTATGAGGCCTAGTTCCTTGGCCTATTGTGTATCCACAGGACGGCTACGAGGTGCACAATAAACTAGCCACTACCCTCCACAGGACGGCTACGAGGTGCACAATAAACTAGCCACTACCCTCCACAGGACGGCTACGAGGTGCACAATAAACTAGCCACTACCCTCCACAGGACGGCTACGAGGTGCACAATAAACTAGCCACTACCCTCCACAGGACGGCTACGAGGTGCACAGTAAACTAGCCACTTCGGGGGTACTCCATCACCACCCGTCCTCTGACCTGTACCTAGCTACGTCAACACTACGCTATATTTCACGACTCGATATCTGATCTCTCCCTCCTATCTACGTCGCCTTTAAAGGAGTGCCAACAGTGATTGGAACTATGTTGCCTCTTAGCTGTGGTCAGGCCATGCCTGGTCACAGACCGAGCCGCTGGGGTGCTGACCCCTAAACCCCTCTCCAGGTATACTTCAGGGTATAGGGGCTGCAGCCCATGGGCCTTCACCAGCTGGAGGTCCTCCAGCTGGTGGAGGCCCCTCACAGATACTGTGAGGCCCAACTGTTGACCGTTGTGATTATTTTTTTTTCCTTTTGACAATATCACTGTGGGCCTCAAAGTACCTGTAGCCCAGGGGCCCCTCACAGTACCTGTAGCCCAGGGGACCCTCACAGTACCTGTAGCCCAGGGTCCCTCACAGTACCTGTAGCCCAGGGACCCCCCCCACAGAACCTGTAGCCCAGGGACTCCTCACAGTACCTGTAGCCCAGGTTCTCCTAACAGTACCTGTAGCTCAGGGGTCCCTCACAATACACGTAGCCCAGAGGCCTCACAGTACCTGTAGCTCCTGGACCTACAAAATCTTAATCCAGCTCTGGGTGTGGTGTATTCAGTGGTGTCACAGCACTCTGTAGGTCCCTCTCCATATACTGGCGCTCTTTACTCTGTTTCTATGCTTGCTTTATGGAGAGAATTTGTGTCTGCATTTGTTTCTGCTGTCTCACTGATCTACTTTTGTAGCAGGTCACACTGCTTGGTGTTGTGCAGGTCACACTGCTTGGTGTTGTGCAGGTCACATTACTTGGTGTTGTGCAGGTCATACTAGTGTAGTGTGGGACACGCCACACCGATGTTGTACACGTCACTCTAGTGAGCCTCAGGTCACACTAGTACTGCTCAGGACATAATAGTGCTGCTCAGGTCACACTAGTATGACGCAGGCTTCCATGGGATCCTGGGTAGGATCCAGCTGTACTCTCCTTCCCGGGAATTCTAGAGTGGCACTGAGCCAAGTGGGTGTGCCAGGTGGATGGACCAAGTGGGTGTGCCAGGTGGGTGTGCTATGGGTGGGTGATGCATACTGACTCTCATGGAGGTAATACTGGTCAACATTGTCAGTCAGGAAAGATCCGAAAACGTGTCTTCTATTGCCGTCGTACGTCAAATAACACTGTTGGGTGTCTTTATCTCTACACAGTAGGCTTCTTCAGTCAAGTACAAAGGGAGCGGTAGTAATGAAATAAAGATGATGAATCAGTCCATCAACCTTGGAGAAAAAGTATTTGAGGTGGTCAGTCCCTCAGCCTGGAGAAGAGTTCAACTCCATGGAACTGAACTCTTCTCCAAGCTGAGGGACTGACCACCTCAAACTCCTTCTGATCCTCACTGTTCTCCTTCGTATTGGACTGATGAAGCCACTGTGTGGAGAAACGTTTCCAGAATAAAGATACCGAAGTGTTTCACTTGTGTCTAATTTATCAGCTTGTCAGTTCTCAGAACCATTTATCTAAATACCTTTTCCAATAACTGAAAACGAAGTCAAAACTGTCTACCATTGTTTGTCTTCTAGTCGAAGGAAGTTCTTAGACAGATGACAACAAAGAAATGAGAGAAAGCCAGAATGAACAGTGAGTCAGTGTTCACTAACTCAGCTGAACACCGTCAGTGTTGAACACCAAGAGAACCTCTTCACCGACTCTGCCTAGCTGGCCTCCAGCAGCAACAGCCTGGTCGACCAGACAAGCACCAGACGAGCTTGGCCCGGGCTCAAGGGGGGTGCATAAGACTATCGATACCGGGCCAGGAGCTATGACTCGACCCCTGCAACCAGGTGAGTACGAGCACTGAAAATTATTAACATTCGTAAAGACTTACACAGTACCTCTGATGGGAACACTGTAGAATATTAACATGTAGGGGAAACCCCAGAGATGTTAAGGAGGTGCAGACATGACTGGCTGCTCTGTACAGAGATGTTAGGAGGTGCAGACATGACTAGCTGCTCTGTACAGAGATGTTAGGAGGTGCAGACATGACTGGCTGCTCTGTACAGAGATGTTAGGAGGTGCAGACATGACTAGCTGCTCTGTACAGAGATGTTAGGAGGTGCAGACATGACTGGCTGCTCTGTACAGAGATGTTAGGAGGTGCAGACATGACTGGCTGCTCTGTACAGAGATGTTAGGAGGTGCAAACATGACTGGCTGCTCTGTACAGAGATGTTAGGAGGTGCAGACATGACTGGCTGCTCTGTACAGAGATGTTAGGAGGTGTAGACATGACTGGCTGCTCTGTACAGAGATGTTAGGAGGTGCAGACATGACTAGCTGCTCTGTACAGAGATGTTAGGAGGTGTAGACATGACTGGCTGCTCTGTACAGAGATGTTAGGAGGTGCAGACATGACTGGCTGTTCTGTACAGAGATGTTAGGAGGTGCAGACATGACTGGCTGCTCTGTACAGAGATGTTAGGAGGTGAAGACATGACTGGCTGCTCTGTACAGAGATGTTAGGAGGTGCAGACATGACTGGCTGCTCTGTACAGAGATGTTAGGAGGTGTAGACATGACTGGCTGCTCTGTACAGAGATGTTAGGAGGTGCAGACATGACTGGCTGCTCTGTACAGAGATGTTAGGAGGTGCAGACATGACTGGCTGCTCTGTACAGAGATGTTAGGAGGTGTAGACATGACTGGCTGCTCTGTACAGAGATGTTAGGAGGTGCAGACATGACTGGCTGCTCTGTACAGAGATGTTAGGAGGTGTAGACATGACTGGCTGCTCTGTACAGAGATGTTAGGAGGTGCAGACATGACTGGCTGCTCTGTACAGAGATGTTAGGAGGTGTAGACATGACTGGCTGCTCTGTACAGAGATGTTAGGAGGTGCAGACATGACTGGCTGCTCTGTACAGAGATGTTAGGAGGTGCAGACATGACTGGCTGCTCTGTACAGAGATGTTAGGAGGTGTAGACATGACTGGCTGCTCTGTACAGAGATGTTAGGAGGTGCAGACATGACTGGCTGCTCTGTACAGAGATGTTAGGAGGTGTAGACATGACTGGCTGCTCTGTACAGAGATGTTAGGAGGTGTAGACATGACTGGCTGCTCTGTACAGAGATGTTAGGAGGTGCAGACATGACTGGCTGCTCTGCACAGAGATGTTAGGAGGTGCAGACATGACTGGCTGCTCTGCACAGAGATGTTAGAAGGTGCAGACATGACTGGCTGCTCTGTACAGAGATGTTAGGAGGTGTAGACATGACTAGCTGCTCTGTACAGAGATGACAACACAGTTGTGGTAAGAGATGACACTAGCAGCAGCAGCAGCAGCAGCAGCAGCAGCAGCAGCAGCAGCAGCAGCAGCAGCAGCAGCAGCAGCAGCAGCAGCAGCAGCAGCAGCAGACATTAACAAAGTCTTTCAAAGAGTACTGGACGCCACCTGACTGTTGACTGTTGAAGACTGTCTAGCCAAGTAGCACCAACTTCAGGGGTGCCAAGTAGCACCAACTTCAGGGGTGCCAGGTAGCACCAACTTCAGGGGTGCCAAATAGCACCAACTTCAGGGGTGCCAGGTTGCACCAACTTCAGGGGTGCCAGGTAGCACCAACTTCAGGGGTGCCAAGTAGCACCAACTTCAGGGGTGCCAGGTAGCACCAACTTCAGGGGTGCCAGGTAGCACTAACTTCAGGGGTGCCAAGTAGCACCAGGTGCATTGGTGCCAAGTAGCCCCAACTTCAGGGGTGCCAAGTAGCACCATGTGCAGGGGTGCCAGGTAGCAGCAACTTCAGGAGTGCCAAGTAGCAGCAACTTCAGGGGTGCCAAGTAGCACCAACTTCAGAGGTGCCAAGTAGCACCAGGTGCAGGGGTGCCAGGTAGCACCAACTCTAAGGGTGCCAAGCGGCACCAGGTGCAGAGGTGCCAGGTGGTATCAGGTAGAGGGATGCCAAATATCACTAGCTGTAGCGGTGCCAAGTAGCACCAGCAGCGAGGGTGCCAAGTAGCACTGGCAGCGAGGGTGCCAAGTAAGAGTGACACAAGTGGGATCAATAATAGGGAACTACGTTGACCTACTAACAGTGCCACCTCCACAGTGCCACCTACCCCCACAGTACCACCTACCCCACAGTGCCACCTACCCCCACAGTGCCACCTACCACCACAGTGCTACCTACCCCCCAGTGCCACCTACCATTACAGTGTCATCTACCCCCGAAGTGCCACCTACCCCCGAAGTGCCACCTACCCCCACAGTGCCACCTACCCCCAAAGTGCCACCTACCCCCACAATGCCACCTACCCCCACAGTGCCACTTACCCGCACAGTGCCACCTACCTCCACAGTGACACCTACCCCACAGTGCCACCTACCCCCACAGTGCCACCTACCTCCACAGTGACACCTACCTCCCCAGTGACACCTACCCCCACAGTGTCACCTACCTCCACAGTGACACCTACCCCCACAGTGCCACCTACCCCCACAGTGCCACCTACCTCCACAGTGACACCTACCCCCACAGTGACACCTACCTCCCCAGTGACACCTACCCCCACATTGTCACCTACTCCCACAGTGCCACCTACCTCCACAGTGACACCTACCCCCACAGTGTCACCTACCCCCACAGTGACACCTACCTCCCCAGTGACACCTACCCCCAGTGCCACCTACCTCCACAGTGCCACCTACCTCCACAGTGACACCTACCCCCACAAAGACACCTACCTCCCCAGTGACACCTACCCCCACAGTGTCACCTACTCCCACAGTGCCACCTACCTCCACAGTGCCACCTACTCCAACAGTGCCACATACCCCCACAGTGCCACCTACCTCCACAGTGCCACCTACCTCCACAGTGCCACCTACCTCTACAGTGACACCTACCCTCACAGTGCCACCTACCTCCACAGTGCCACCTACCCCAGAAGTGCCACCTACCTCCACAGTGCCACCTACCTCCACAGTGCCACCTACCCCAGAAGTGCCACCTACCTCCAAAGTGCCACCTACCTCCACAGTGACACCTACCCCCACAGTGTCACCTACCCCCACAGTGACACCTACCTCTACAGTGACACCTACCCTCACAGTGCCACCTACCTCCACAGTGCCACCTACCTCCACAGTGCCACCTACCTCCACAGTGCCACCTACCCCCACAGTGTCACCTACTCCAGTGACACAGTGCCACCTACCTCCACAGTGCCACCTACCCCAGAAGTGCCACCTACCTCCACAGTGCCACCTACCTCCACAGTGCCACCTACCCCCACAGTGTCACCTACTCCCACAGTGTCACGTACCCCCACAGTGTCACATACTCCCACAGTGCCACCTACCTCCACAGTGCCACCTACCCCCACAGTGCCACCTACCTCCACAGTGCTACCTACCTCCACAGTGTCACCTACTCCCACAGTGCCACCTACCTCCACAGTGCCACCTACTCCCACAGTGCCACCTACCTCCACAGTGTCACCTACTCCCACAGTGCCACCTACCTCCACAGTGCCACCTACTCCCACAGTGCCACCTACCTCCACAGTGCCACATACCCCCACAGTGCCACCTACCCCCACAGTGCCACCTACCTCCACAGTGCCACCTACCTCCACATTGCCACCTACCCCCACAGTGCCACCTACCTCCACAGTGCCACCTACCCCCACAGTGCCACCTACCTCCACAGTGCCACCTACCCCCACAGTGCCACCTACCTCCACAGTGCCACCTACCCCCACAGTGCCACCTACCTCCACAGTGCCACCTACCCCCACAGTGCCACCTACCTCCACAGTGCCACCTACCTCCACAGTGCCACCTACCCCAGAAGTGCCACCTACCTCCACAGTGCCACCTACCCCAACAATGCCACCTACCTCCACAGTGCCACCTACCTCCACAGTGCCACCTACCCCAGAAGTGCCACCTACCTCCACAGTGCCACCTACCCCCACAGTGCCACCTACCTCCACAGTGCCACCTACCCCCACAGTGCCACCTACCTCCACAGTGCCACCTACCTCCACAGTGCCACCTACCCCAGAGGTGCCACCTACCTCCACAGTGCCACCTACCCCCACAGTGCCACCTACCTCCACAGTGCCACCTACCTCCACAGTGCCACCTACCCCAGAAGTGCCACCTACCTCCACAGTGCCACCTACCCCCACAGTGCCACCTATATACACCTCTCAGTGTGTAAAAATTGTATAACATGAAATAATGTCTGCTTCAAAGTAATACATTATACAGCAATGTCTGCTTCAAAGTAACACATTATACAGCAATGTCTGCTTCAAAGTAATACATTATACAGCAATGTCTGCTTCAAAGTAATACATTATACAGCAATGTCTGCTTCAAAGTAATACATTATACAGCAATGTCTGCTTCAAAGTAATACATTATACAGCAATGTCTGCTTCAAAGTAATACATTATACAGCAGTGTCTGCTTCAAAGTAATACACTATACAGCAATGTCTGCTTCAAAGTAATACACTATACAGAAATGTCTGCTTCCAAGTAATACATTATACAGCAGTGTCTGCTTCAAAGTAATACACTATACAGCAATGTCTGCTTCAAAGTAATACATTATACAGCAGTGTCTGCTTCAAAGTAATACATTATACAGCAGTGTCTGCTTCAAAGTAATACACTATACAGCAATGTCTGCTTCAAAGTAATACATTATACAGCAATGTCTGCTTCAAAGTAATACATTATACAGCAATGTCTGCTTCAAAGTAATACACTATACAGCAGTGTCTGCTTCAAAGTAACAGTTTAATACGTGTTTCAAAGCGCAATACTGAACTGGGAACTAAAAACAACAGCGCCTGTGTTTGTAAAGATTTTAATTTTGCGTTAATAATAATAATAATAATAATAATAATAATAATAATAATAATAATAATAATAATAATAATAATAATAATAATAATAATAATAATATTAATAATAATAATAATAATAATAATAATATAAATAATAATAATAATAATAATAATAATAATAATAATAATAATGATAATGATAATGATAATAATAATAATAATAATAATAATAATAATAATAATAGCAGTGATAATTATAATAATAATGATAATACTAATAATATAATAATAATAATGTTTATTCCTACCAGTACAAGATACAACTTATACAGACCATAGCTGACATCAATAACATACTACTATATAGAAAGTCCCTTGTTTTGCTGAGCATTTCGGGCAAATTAGGTCAGTTTTGTCCCCAGGATGCGACTCACACCAGTCCACTAACACCCAGGTACCTACTTACTGCTAAGTGAACAGGGCAAGCAGGTGAAAGGAAACTAACACCAAGGTACCTATTTTACTGCTAGGTGAACATGGACAACAGGTGCAAAGAAACACGCTCAGTGTTTCCACCGTTGCCGGGAATCCAACCCGGACCCTCAGCGTGTGAAGCGAGAGCTTTGCCTATCAGGCCACGGGCCAGGGGAAAAATTAGTGTTTGTTAAGTGAAGATAGTTTGTCAAGTGAGAATAGGTTGTTATGCAAGGATAGGTTGTTATGCAGGGATAGGTTGTTATGCAGGGATATGTTGTTATGCAAGGATAGGTTGTTATGCAGGGATAGGTTGTTATGCAGGGATAGGTTGTTATGCAGGGATAGGTTGTTATGCAGGGATAGGTTGTTATGCAAGGATAGGTTGTTATGCAGGGATATTGTTATGCAAGGATAGGTTGTTATGCAAGGATAGGTTGTTATGCAAGGATAGGTTGTTATGCAGGGATAGGTTGTTATGCAAGGATAGGTTGTTATGCAAGGATAGGTTGTTATGCAAGGATAGGTTGTTATGCAAGGATAGGTTGTTATGCAGGGATAGGTTGTTATGCAGGGATAGGTTGTTATGCACGGATAGGTTGTTGTGCAAGGATAGGTTGTTATGCAAGGATAGGTTGTTATGCAAGGATAGGTTGTTATGCAGGGATAGGTTGTTATGCAGGGATAGGTTGTTATGCAAGGATAGGTTGTTATGCAGGGATAGGTTGTTATGCAAGGATAGGTTGTTATGCAGGGATAGGTTGTTATGCAAGGATAGGTTGTTATGCAAGGATAGGTTGTTATGCAAGGATAGGTTGTTATGCAGGGATAGGTTGTTATGCAGGGATAGGTTGTTATGCAGGGATAGGTTGTTATGCAAGGATAGGTTGTTATGCAGGGATAGGTTGTTATGCAAGGATAGGTTGTTATGCAAGGATAGGTTGTTATGCAAGGATAGGTTGTTATGCAGGGATAGGTTGTTATGCAAGGATAGGTTGTTATGCAGGGATAGGTTGTTATGCAAGGATAGGTTGTTATGCAGGGATAGGTTGTTATGCAAGGATAGGTTGTTATGCAAGGATAGGTTGTTATGCAAGGATAGGTTGTTATGCAGGGATAGGTTGTTATGCAGGGATAGGTTGTTATGCAAGGATAGGTTGTTATGCAAGGATAGGTTGTTGTGCAGGGATAGGTTGTTATGCAGGGATAGGTTGTTATGCAGGGATAGGTTGTTATGCAAGGATAGGTTGTTATGCAGGGATAGGTTGTTATGCAGGGATAGGTTGTTATGCAAGGATAGGTTGTTATGCAGGGATAGGTTGTTATGCAAGGATAGGTTGTTATGCAGGGATAGGTTGTTATGCAGGGATAGGTTGTTATGCAGGGATAGGTTGTTATGCAGGGATAGGTTGTTATGCCTGGATAGGTTGTTATGCAAGGATAGGTTGTTATGCAGAGATAGGTTGTTATGCAGGGATAGGTTGTTATGCAGGGATAGGTTGTTATGCAGGGATAGGTTGTTATGCAGGGAAAGGTTGTTATGCAGGGATAGGTTGTTATGCAAGGATAGGTTGTTATGCAGGGATAGGTTGTTATGCAAGGATAGGTTGTTATGCAGGGATAGGTTGTTATGCAGGGATAGGTTGTTATGCACGGATAGGTTGTTATGCAAGGATAGGTTGTTATGCAGGGATAGGTTGTTATGCAAGGATAGGTTGTTATGCAAGGATAGGTTGTTATGCAAGGATAGGTTGTTATGCAAGGATAGGTTGTTATGCAAGGATAGGTTGTTATGCAGGGATAGGATATGCAGGGATAGGTTGTTATGCAAGGATAGGTTGTTATGCAGGGATAGGTTGTTATGCAAGGATAGGTTGTTATGCAAGGATAGGTTGTTATGCAAGGATAGGTTGTTATGCAAGGATAGGTTGTTATGCAAGGAGAGGATATGCAGGGAGAGGCTGTTATGCAAGGATAGGTTGTTATGCAAGGATAGGTTGTTATGCAAGGATAGGTTGTTATGCAAGGATAGGATATGCAGAGATAGGTTGTTATGCAAGGATAGGATATGCAGAGATAGGTTGTTATGCAAGGATAGGATATGCAGAGATAGGTTGTTATGCAAGGATAGGATATGCAGGGATAGGTTGTTATGCAAGGATAGGATATGCAGGGATAGGTTGTTATGCAAGGATAGGATATGCAGATATAGGTTGTTATGCAGGGATAGGATATGCAGGGATAGGTTGTTATGCAAGGATAGGATATGCAGGGATAGGTTGTTATGCAAGGATAGGTTGTTATGCAAGGATAGGTTGTTATGCAAGGATAGGTTGTTATGCAAGGATAGGTTGTTATGCAAGGATAGGATATGCAGGGATAGGTTGTTATGCAAGGATAGGATATGTAGGGATAGGTTGTTATGCAAGGATAGGTTGTTATGCAGGGATAGGTTGTTATGCAGGGATAGGTTGTCATGCAAGGATAGGTTGTTATGCAAGGATAGGTTGTTATGCAAGGATAGGTTGTTATGCAAGGATAGGTTGTTATGCAAGGATAGGTTGTTTTGCAAGGATAGGTTGTTATGCAAGGATAGGTTGTTATGCAAGGATAGGTTGTTATGCAAGGATAGGTTGTTATGCAAGGATAGGTTGTTATGCAGGGATAAGTTGTTATGCAAGGATAGGTTGTTATGCAAGGATAGGTTGTTATGCAGGGATAAGTTGTTATGCAAGGATAGGTTGTTATGCAAGGATAGGTTGTTATGCAAGGATAGGTTGTTATGCAAGGATAGGTTGTTATGCAGGGATAAGTTGTTATGCAAGGATAGGTTGTTATGCAGGGATAGGTTGTTATGCAGGGATAGGTTGTTATGCAGGGATAGGTTGTTATGCAAGGATAGGTTGTTATGCAGGGATATTGTTATGCAAGGATAGGTTGTTATGCAAGGATAGGTTGTTATGCAAGGATAGGTTGTTATGCAAGGATAGGTTGTTATGCAGGGATAGGTTGTTATGCAGGGATAGGTTGTTATGCAAGGATAGGTTGTTATGCAGGGATAGGTTGTTATGCAAGGATAGGTTGTTATGCAGGGATAGGTTGTTATGCAAGGATAGGTTGTTATGCAAGGATAGGTTGTTATGCAAGGATAGGTTGTTATGCAGGGATAGGTTGTTATGCAGGGATAGGTTTTTATGCACGGATAGGTTGTTGTGCAAGGATAGGTTGTTATGCAAGGATAGGTTGTTATGCAAGGATAGGTTGTTATGCAGGGATAGGTTGTTATGCAGGTATAGGTTGTTATGCAAGGATAGGTTGTTATGCAGGGATAGGTTGTTATGCAAGGATAGGTTGTTATGCAGGGATAGGTTGTTATGCAAGGATAGGTTGTTATGCAAGGATAGGTTGTTATGCAAGGATAGGTTGTTATGCAGGGATAGGTTGTTATGCAGGGATAGGTTGTTATGCAGGGATAGGTTGTTGTGCAAGGATAGGTTGTTATGCAGGGATAGGTTGTTATGCAAGGATAGGTTGTTATGCAGGGATAGGTTGTTATGCAAGGATAGGTTGTTATGCAAGGATAGGTTGTTATGCAAGGATAGGTTGTTATGCAGGGATAGGTTGTTATGCAAGGATAGGTTGTTATGCAGGGATAGGTTGTTATGCAGGGATAGGTTGTTATGCAAGGATAGGTTGTTATGCAAGGATAGGTTGTTATGCAAGGATAGGTTGTTATTCAGGGATAGGTTGTTATGCAGGGATAGGTTGTTATGCAAGGATAGGTTGTTATGCAAGGATAGGTTGTTGTGCAGGGATAGGTTGTTATGCAGGGATAGGTTGTTATGCAGGGATAGGTTGTTATGCAAGGATAGGTTGTTATGCAGGGATAGGTTGTTATGCAGGGATAGGTTGTTATGCAAGGATAGGTTGTTATGCAGGGATAGGTTGTTATGCAAGGATAGGTTGTTATGCAGGGATAGGTTGTTATGCAGGGATAGGTTGTTATGCAGGGATAGGTTGTTATGCAGGGATAGGTTGTTATGCAGGGATAGGTTGTTATGCAAGGATAGGTTGTTATGCAGGGATAGGTTGTTATGCAGGGATAGGTTGTTATGCAGGGATAGGTTGTTATGCAGGGATAGGTTGTTATGCAGGGAAAGGTTGTTATGCAGGGATAGGTTGTTATGCAAGGATAGGTTGTTATGCAGGGATAGGTTGTTATGCAGGGATAGGTTGTTATGCAAGGATAGGTTGTTATGCAAGGATAGGTTGTTATGCAAGGATAGGTTGTTATGCAAGGATAGGTTGTTATGCAGGGATAGGATATGCAGGGATAGGTTGTTATGCAAGGATAGGTTGTTATGCAAGGATAGGTTGTTATGCAGAGATAGGTTGTTATGCAGGGATAGGTTGTTATGCAGGGATAGGTTGTTATGCAGGGATAGGTTGTTATGCAGGGAAAGGTTGTTATGCAGGGATAGGTTGTTATGCAAGGATAGGTTGTTATGCAGGGATAGGTTGTTATGCAGGGATAGGTTGTTATGCAAGGATAGGTTGTTATGCAAGGATAGGTTGTTATGCAAGGATAGGTTGTTATGCAAGGATAGGTTGTTATGCAGGGATAGGATATGCAGGGATAGGTTGTTATGCAAGGATAGGTTGTTATGCAGGGATAGGTTGTTATGCAAGGATAGGTTGTTATGCAAGGATAGGTTGTTATGCAATTATAGGTTGTTATGCAAGGATAGGTTGTTATGCAAGGAGAGGATATGCAGGGAGAGGTTGTTATGCAAGGATAGGTTGTTATGCAAGGATAGGTTGTTATGCAGGGATAGGTTGTTATGCAAGGATAGGATATGCAGAGATAGGTTATGCAAGGATAGGATATGCAGAGATAGGTTGTTATGCAAGGATAGGATATTCAGGGATAGGTTGTTATGCAAGGATAGGATATGCAGGGATAGGTTGTTATGCAAGGATAGGATATGCAGAGATAGGTTGTTATGCAAGGATAGGATATGCAGGGATAGGTTGTTATGCAAGGATAGGATATGCAGGGATAGGTTGTTATGCAAGGATAGGTTGTTATGCAAGGATAGGTTGTTATGCAAGGATAGGTTGTTATGCAAGGATAGGTTGTTATGCAAGGATAGGTTGTTATGCAAGGATATGATATGCAGGGATAGGTTGTTATGCAAGGATAGGATATGCAGGGATAGGTTGTTATGCAAGGATAGGTTGTTATGCAGGGATAGGTTGTTATGCAGGGATAGGTTGTCATGCAAGGATAGGTTGTTATGCAAGGATAGGTTGTTATGCAAGGATAGGTTGTTATGCAAGGATAGGTTGCTTTACAAGGATAGGTTGTTATGCAAGGATAGGTTGTTATGCAAGGATAGGTTGTTATGCAAGGATAGGTTGTTATGCAAGGATAGGTTGTTTTGCAAGGATAGGTTGTTATGCAAGGATAGGTTGTTATGCAAGGATAGGTTGTTATGCAAGGATAGGTTGTTATGCAAGGATAGATTGTTATGCAGGGATAAGTTGTTATGCAAGGATAGGTTGTTATGCAAGGATAGGTTGTTATGCAGGGATAAGTTGTTATGCAAGGATAGGTTGTTATGCAAGGATAGGTTGTTATGCAAGGATAGGTTGTTATGCAAGGATAGGTTGTTATGCAAGGATAGGTTGTTTTGCAAGGATAGGTTGTTATGCAAGGATAGGTTGTTATGCAAGGATAGGTTGTTATGCAGGGATAAGTTGTTATGCAAGGATAGGTTGTTATGCAAGGATAGGTTGTTATGCAGGGATAAGTTGTTATGCAAGGATAGGTTGTTATGCAAGGATAGGATATGCAGAGATAGGTTGTTATGCAAGGATAGGTTGTTATGCAAGGATAGGTTGTTATGCAGGGATAAGTTGTTATGCAAGGATAGGTTGTTATTCAGGGATAAGTTGTTATCCAAGGATAGGTTGTTATGCAAGATAGGTTGTTATGCAGGGATAGGTTGTTATGCAGGGATAGGTTGTTATGCAGGGATAAGTTGTTATGCAAGGATAGGTTGTTATGCAAGGATAGGTTGTTATGCAGGGATAAGTTGTTATGCAAGGATAGGTTGTTATGCAAGGATAGGTTGTTAAGCAAGGATATGTTGTTATGCAAGGATAGGTTGTTATGCAAGGATAGGTTGTTATGCAGGGATAGGTTGTTATGCAAGGATAGGTTGTTATGCAAGGATAGGTTGTTATGCAAGGATAGGTTGTTATGCAGGGATAAGTTGTTATGCAAGGATAGGTTGTTATGCAAGGATAGGTTGTTATGCAAGGATAGGTTGTTATGCAAGGATATGTTGTTATGCAAGGATAGGTTGTTATGCAAGGATATGTTGTTATGCAAGGATAGGTTGTTATGCAAGGATATGTTGTTATGCAAGGATAGGTTGTTATGCAAGGATATGTTGTTATGCAAGGATAGGTTGTTATGCAAGGATAGGTTGTTATGCAGGGATAGGTTGTTATGCAAGGATATGTTGTTATGCAAGGATAGGTTGTTATGCAAGGATAGGTTGTTATGCAGGGATAGGTTGTTATGCAAGGATAGGTTGTTATGCAAGGATAGGTTGTTATGCAGGGATAGGTTGTTATGCAAGGATAGGTTGTTATGCAAGGATAGGTTGTTATGCAAGGATAGGTTGTTATGCAGGGATAGGTTGTTATGCAAGGATAGGTTGTTATGCAAGGATAGGTTGTTATGCAAGGATAGGTTGTTATGCAGGGATAAGTTGTTATGCAAGGATAGGTTGTTATGCAAGGATAGGTTGTTATGCAAGGATACGTTGTTATGCAAGGATAGGTTGTTATGCAAGGATAGGTTGTTATGCAAGGATAGGTTGCTTTGCAAGGATAGGTTGTTATGCAAGGATAGGTTGTTATGCAAGGATAGGTTGTTATGCAAGGATAGGTTGCTTTGCAAGGATAGGTTGTTATGCAAGGATAGGTTGTTATGCAGGGATAGGTTGCTTTGCAAGGATAGGTTTTATGCAAGGATAGGTTGTTATGCAAGGATAGGATATGCAGAGATAGGTTGTTATGCAAGGATAGGTTGTTATGCAAGGATAGGTTGTTATGCAAGGATAGGTTGTTATGCAAGGATAGGATATGCAGAGATAGGTTGTTATGCAAGGATAGGTTGTTATGCAAGGATAGGTTGTTATGAAAGGATAGGATATGCAGGGATAGGTTGTTATGCACGGATAGGTTGTTATGCAAGGATAGGTTGTTATGTAAGGATAGGTTGCTATGCAAGGATAGGTTGTTATGCAAGGATAGGATATGCAGAGATAGGTTGTTATGCAAGGATAGGTTGTTATGTAAGGATAGGTTGTTATGCAAGGATAGGTTGTTATGCAAGGATAGGATATGCAGAGATAGGTTGTTATGCAGGGATAGGTTGTTATGCAAGGATAGGTTGTTATGCAAGGATAGGTTGTTATGCAAGGATAGGTTGTTATGCAAGGAGAGGATATGCAGAGATAGGTTGTTATGCAAGGATAGGTTGTTATGCAAGGATAGGTTGTTATGCAAAGATAGGTTGTTATGCAAGGATAGGTTGTTATGCAAGGATAGGTTGTTATGCAAGGATAGGTTGTTATGCAAGGATAGGTTGTTATGCAAGGATAGGATATGCAGAGATAGGTTGTTATGCAGGGATAGGTTGTTATGCAGGGATAGGTTGTTATGCAAGGATAGGTTGTTATGTAAGGATAGGTTGCTATGCAAGGATAGGTTGTTATGCAAGGATAGGTTGCTATGCAAGGATAGGTTGTTACGCAAGGATAGGATATGCAGAGATAGGTTGTTATGCAGGGATAGGTTGTTATGCAAGGATAGGATATGCAGGGATAGGTTGTTATGCACGGATAGATTGTTATGCATGGATAGGTTGTTATGTAAGGATAGGTTGTTATGCAAGGATAGGTTGTTATGTAAGGATAGGTTGTTATGCAATGATAGGTTGTTATGCAAGGAAAGGTTGTTGTGCAGGGATAGGTTGTTATGCAAGGATAGGTTGTTATATAAGGATAGGTTGTTATGCAAGGATAGGTTGTTATGCAAGGATAGGTTGTTATGTAAGGATAGGTTGTTATGCAAGGATAGGTTGTTATGCAGGGATAGGTTTTTATGCAGGGAAAGGTTGATATGCTAGGATAGGTTGTTATGCAGGGATAGGTTGTTATGCAAGGATAGGTTATGTAAGGATAGGTTGTTATGCAAGGATAGGTTATTATGCAAGGATAGGTTGTTATGCTGGGATAGGTTGTTATGCAAGGATAGGTTGTTATGCAAGGATAGGTTGTTATGCAAAGATAGGTTGTTATGCAGGGATATTTTGTTATGCAGGAATAGGTTGTTATGCAGAGATAGGTTGTCATGCAGGGATAGGTTGTTATACAAGGATAGGTTGTTATGCAGGGATAGGTTGTTATGCAAGGATAGGTTGTTATGCAAGGATAGGTTGTTATGTAGGGATAGGTTATTATGCAAGGATAGGTTGTTATGCAGGGATAGGTTGTTATGCAAGGGTAGGTTGTTATACAGGGATAAGTTGTAATGCAAGGATAGGTTGTTATGCAAGGATAGGTTGTTATGGAAGGATAGGTTGTTATGCAAGGATAGGTTGTTATGCAAGGATAGGTTGTTATGCAGGGATAGGTTGTTGTGCAAGGATAGGCTGTTGTGCAGGGATAGGTTGTTATGCAAGGATAGGTTGTTATGCAAGGATAGGTTGTTATGCAAGGATAGGTTGTTATGCAGGGATAGGTTGTTATGCAGGGATAAGTTGTTATGCAAGGATAGGTTGTTATGCAAGGATAGGCTGTTATGCAGGGATAAGTTGTTATGCAAGGATAGGTTGTTATGCAAGGATAGGTTGTTATGCAAGGATAGGTTGTTATGCAAGGATAGGTTGTTATGCAAGGATAGGTTGTTATGCAGGGATAGGTTGTTATGCAAGGATGGGTTGTTATGCAGTGATAGGTTGTTATGCAGGGATAGGTTATGTAAGGATAGGTTGTTATGCAAGGATAGGTTGTTATGCAAGGATAGGTTGTTATGCAGGGATAGGTTGCTATTTAAGGATAGGTTGTTATGCAAGGATAGGTTGTTATGCAAGGATAGGTTGTTATGCAAGATAGGTTGTTATGCAGAGATAGGTTGTTATGCAAGGATAGGTTGTTATGGAAGGATAGGTTGTTATGCAAGTATAGGTTGTTATGCAAGGATAGGTTGTTATGCAAGGATAGGTTGTTATGCAAGGATAAGTTGTTATGCAAGGATTGGTTGTTATGCAAGGATAGGTTGTTATGCATGGATAGGTTGGTATGGAAGAATAGGTTGTTATGCAAGGATAGGTTGTTATGCAAGGATAGGTTGTTGTGCAGGGATAGGTTATTATGCAAGAATAGGTTGTTATGCAAGGATAGGTTGTTATGCAAGGATAGGTTGTTATGGAAGGATAGGTTGTTATGCAAGGATAGGTTGTTATGCAAGGATAGGTTGTTATGCAAGGATAGGTTGTTATGCAAGGATAGGTTGTTATGCAAGGATTGGTTGTTATGCAAGGATAGGTTGTTATGCAAGGATAGGTTGTTATGGAAGGATAGGTTGTTGTGCAAGGATAGGTTGTTATGCAAGGATAGGTTGTTATGCAAGGATAGGCTATTATGCAAGGATAGGTTGTTATGCAAGGATAGGTTGTTATGCAAGAATAGGTTGTTATGCAAGGATAGGTTGTTATGCAAGGATAGGTTGTTATGCAAGAATAGGTTGTTATGCAAGGATAGGTTGTTATGCAAGGATAGGTTGTTGTGCAGGGATAGGTTATTATGCAAGGATAGGTTGTTATGAAAGGATAGGTTGTTATGCAAGGATAGGTTGTTATGCAGGGATAGGTTGTTATGCAAGGATAGGTTGTTATGCAGGGATAGGTTGTTGTGCAGGGATAGGTTATTATGCAAGGATAGGTTGTTATGCAAGAATAGGTTGTTATGCAAGAATAGGTTGTTATGCAAGGATAGGTTATTATGCAAGGATAGGTTGTTATGAAAGGATAGGTTGTTATGCAAGGATAGGTTATTATGCAGGGATAGGTTGTTATGTAGGGATAGGTTGTTATGCAAGGATAGGTTATGCAGGGATAGGTTGTTATGCAAGGATAGGTTGTTATGCAGGGATAAGTTGTAATGCAAGGATAGGTTGTTATGCAAGGATAGGTTGTTATGCAAGGATAGGTTGTTATGCAAGGATAGGTTGTTATGCAGGGATAGGTTGTTATGCAGGGATAGGTTGTTATGCAAGGATAGGTTGTTATGCAAGGATAGGTTATTATGCAGGGATAAGTTGTTATGCAAGGATAGGTTGTTATGCAAGGATAGGTTATTATGCAGGGATAAGTTGTTATGCAAGGATAGGTTGTTATGAAAGGATAGGTTGTTATGGAAGGATAGGTTGTTATGCAAGGATAGGTTATTATGCAGGGATAAGTTGTTATGCAAGGATAGGTTGTTATGCAAGGATAGGTTGTTATGCACTGATAAGTTGTTATGCAAGGATAGGTTGTTATGCAAGGATAGGTTGTTATGCAGGGATAGGTTGTTATGCAAGGATAGGTTATTATGCAGGGATAAGTTGTTATGCAAGGATAGGTTGTTATGCAGGGATAAGTTGTTATGCAAGGATAGGATGTTATGCAAGGATAGGTTGTTATGCAAGGGTAGGTTGTTATGCAAGGATAGGTTGTTATGCAAGGATAGGTTGTTATGCAAGGATAGGTTGTTATGCAAGGATAGGTTGTTAAGCAAGGCTAGGCAAGGCGGCTGGCTAGCCGGCTGTCTGCTGACCCAGTGAACGCATTCCACAGGCAGTGTGTGTGTGTGTGTGTGTGTGTGTGTGTGTGTGTGTGTGTGTGTGTGTGTGTGTGTGTGTGTGTGTGTGTGTGTGTGTGTGTGTGTCTGTGTGTGTGTGTGTGTGTGTGTGTGTGTGTCTGCCAAGCAGCTTCCTGTCTGATGTCATAGCTGCTGCTGACACCTCCACCAGTCTGTCAGTCTGGCTTTACTCCCCACTGTTATTTCCTTTTGAGGTCTCAGTCCCTCGTAACTGGCCACCCCACCAGTGGTGAGCCGGGCGGCTCACAAGCCAAGGACCCAGGTCAAACCCAGGGCGAGGGTTGACGTATCGGTAAGTCTTTCTATACTCTTCACCTAGTACTTATAATGGGTATCTGGGCATTAGTCCCCCCCCCTCTCTCTCTCTCTCTCTCTCTCTCTCTCTCTCACTCTTCCCAAAGCTATCATCTTATCTGTACATATACTGGGTTTCTTATGACTTAATAATGGTCGACCAGAGACAATAACATTACCTAACATTTGCTCTCAGTGTGTCGCTTGTTTAAACACTTGAAGGTATTCAGTACACAGCCTTAACACCCCCGCCTGGCTACCTACTGCAACTTAAACCATTTGTAATACTAATAATATCTTTATTTGCTACCAGTACATGATACAACTTATACAGACCATAGCTGACATCACTGACATACAATTATATACAAAGCCGCTTGTTATGCTCAGCATTTCGGGTAAATTAGATCAGTTTTGTCCCCAGGATGCGACCCACACCAGTCCACTAACACCCAGGTACCTATTTTACTGATGGGTGAACATGGACAGCAAGTGTCTTATGCGAACACGAAACTCATCATAGATGAGGATTTAGACACATGTGCAACATCTGGACATCTTCATCGTAGACATTTCGCCATCCAGTGGCTTTATGAATACTAATTCAAGAACATAATGTGAAGACAGTAGAAGTACATGCATGACATGAGGTAATCAGTCCCTCAGCCTTGGTGTTGGTGAAGGGCACCGTAGTCTTCATGACCTCGCTCCTCAAACACTGAGGGAATGATTACCTCATCTTTTGTATATAGTTGTAGTCTTCCCATTATGTCCTAGAATCTGTATTGATCAAGCCATAAAGCCACTGGATGGCGAAACGTCTACATTAAAGATACCCAGATGTTGCACATGTGTCTTAATTGATCCTGGCCCTCTGCCCAAGTGATGCCTTCCGTCTAGGACGGGAGATCTGTTGCTACATAATAATAATAATAATAATAATAATAATAATAATAATAATAATAATAATAATAATAATAATAATAATAATAATAATAATAATAATAATAATAATAATAATAATAATAATAATAACAATACCGGCCAGGGTCACACAGCATCTGACAGTAAATGATGCTGCCACCTGAGAGGAATAATACTCAGAGACAGAGACCTTGATCAAGGTTCCAGGACCGAAACGTTTGCTCACCTGTGTTTCTAAAGTAACTTGGTATATATTAGTGAGGTATATACCGTGGAGTTCCATCACTTCTCTCGTGTTGGTATATATAGTGAGGTATATACCGTGGAGTTCCATCACTTCCCTCGTGTTGGTATATATAGTGAGGTATATACCGTGGAGTTCCATCACTTCCCTCGTGTTGGTATATATAGTGAGGTATATACCGTGGAGTTCCATCACTTCCCTCGTGTTGGTATATATAGTGAGGTATATACCGTGGAGTTCCATCACTTCCCTCGTGTTGGTATATATAGTGAGGTATATACCGTGGAGTTCCATCACTTCCCTCGTGTTGGTATATATAGTGAGGTATATACCGTGGAGTTCCATCACTTCCCTCGTGTTGGTATATATAGTGAGGTATATACCGTGGAGTTCCATCACTTCCCTCGTGTTGGTATATATAGTGAGGTATATACCGTGGAGTTCCATCACTTCCCTCGTGTTGGTATATATAGTGAGGTATATACCGTGGAGTTCCATCACTTCTCTCGTGTTGGTATATATTAGTGAGGTATATACCGTGGAGTTCCATCACTTCTCTCGTGTTGGTATATATAGTGAGGTATATACCGTGGAGTTCCATCACTTCCCTCGTGTTGGTATATATAGTGAGGTATATACCGTGGAGTTCCATCACTTCTCTCGTGTTGGTATATATAGTGAGGTATATACCGTGGAGTTCCATCACTTCCCTCGTGTTGGTATATATAGTGAGGTATATACCGTGGAGTTCCATCACTTCCCTCGTGTTGGTATATATAGTGAGGTATATACCGTGGAGTTCCATCACTTCCCTCGTGTTGGTATACATAGTGAGGTATATACCGTGGAGTTCCATCACTTCTCTCGTGTTGGTATATATTAGTGAGGTATATACCGTGGAGTTCCATCACTTCTCTCGTGTTGGTATATATAGTGAGGTATATACCGTGGAGTTCCATCACTTCCCTCGTGTTGGTATATATAGTGAGGTATATACCGTGGAGTTCCATCACTTCTCTCGTGTTGGTATATATAGTGAGGTATATACCGTGGAGTTCCATCACTTCCCTCGTGTTGGTATATATAGTGAGGTATATACCGTGGAGTTCCATCACTTCCCTCGTGTTGGTATATATAGTGAGGTATATACCGTGGAGTTCCATCACTTCCCTCGTGTTGGTATATATAGTGAGGTATATACCGTGGAGTTCCATCACTTCCCTCGTGTTGGTATATATAGTGAGGTATATACCGTGGAGTTCCATCACTTCCCTCGTGTTGGTATATATAGTGAGGTATATACCGTGGAGTTCCATCACTTCCCTCGTGTTGGTATATATAGTGAGGTATATACCGTGGAGTTCCATCACTTCCCTCGTGTTGGTATATACAGTGAGGTATATACCGTGGAGTTCCATCACTTCCCTCGTGTTGGTATATATAGTGAGGTATATACCGTGGAGTTCCATCACTTCCCTCGTGTTGGTATATATAGTGAGGTATATACCGTGGAGTTCCATCACTTCCCTCGTGTTGGTATATATAGTGAGGTATATACCGTGGAGTTCCATCACTTCTCTCGTGTTGGTATATATAGTGAGGTATATACCGTGGAGTTCCATCACTTCCCTCGTGTTGGTATATATAGTGAGGTATATACCGTGGAGTTCCATCACTTCTCTCGTGTTGGTATATATAGTGAGGTATATACCGTGGAGTTCCATCACTTCCCTCGTGTTGGTATATATAGTGAGGTATATACCGTGGAGTTCCATCACTTCCCTCGTGTTGGTATATATAGTGAGGTATATACCGTGGAGTTCCATCACTTCCCTCGTGTTGGTATATATAGTGAGGTATATACCGTGGAGTTCCATCACTTCCCTCGTGTTGGTATATATAGTGAGGTATATACCGTGGAGTTCCATCACTTCCCTCGTGTTGGTATATATAGTGAGGTATATACCGTGGAGTTCCATCACTTCTCTCGTGTTGGTATATATAGTGAGGTATATACCGTGGAGTTCCATCACTTCCCTCGTGTTGGTATATATAGTGAGGTATATACCGTGGAGTTCCATCACTTCCCTCGTATATACCGTGGAGTTCCATCACTTCTCTCGTGTTGGTATATATAGTGAGGTATATACCGTGGAGTTCCATCACTTCCCTCGTGTTGGTATATATAGTGAGGTATATACCGTGGAGTTCCATCACTTCCCTCGTGTTGGTATATATAGTGAGGTATATACCGTGGAGTTCCATCACTTCCCTCGTGTTGGTATATATAGTGAGGTATATACCGTGGAGTTCCATCACTTCCCTCGTGTTGGTATATATAGTGAGGTATATACCGTGGAGTTCCATCACTTCCCTCGTGTTGGTATATATAGTGAGGTATATAACGTGGAGTTCCATCACTTCTCTCGTGTTGGTATATATAGTGAGGTATATACCGTGGAGTTCCATCACTTCCCTCGTGTTGGTATATATAGTGAGGTATATACCGTGGAGTTCCATCACTTCTCTCGTGTTGGTATATATAGTGAGGTATATACCGTGGAGTTCCATCACTTCCCTCGTGTTGGTATATATAGTGAGGTATATACCGTGGAGTTCCATCACTTCCCTCGTGTTGGTATATATAGTGAGGTATATACCGTGGAGTTCCATCACTTCTCTCGTGTTGGTATATATAGTGAGGTATATACCGTGGAGTTCCATCACTTCCCTCGTGTTGGTATATATAGTGAGGTATATACCGTGGAGTTCCATCACTTCTCTCGTGTTGGTATATATAGTGAGGTATATACCGTGGAGTTCCATCACTTCCCTCGTGTTGGTATATATAGTGAGGTATATACCGTGGAGTTCCATCACTTCCCTCGTGTTGGTATATATAGTGAGGTATATACCGTGGAGTTCCATCACTTCCCTCGTGTTGGTATATATAGTGAGGTATATACCGTGGAGTTCCATCACTTCTCTCGTGTTGGTATATATAGTGAGGTATATACCGTGGAGTTCCATCACTTCCCTCGTGTTGGTATATATAGTGAGGTATATACCGTGGAGTTCCATCACTTCCCTCGTGTTGGTATATATAGTGAGGTATATACCGTGGAGTTCCATCACTTCCCTCGTGTTGGTATATATAGTGAGGTATATACCGTGGAGTTCCATCACTTCCCTCGTGTTGGTATATATAGTGAGGTATATACCGTGGAGTTCCATCACTTCCCTCGTGTTGGTATATATAGTGAGGTATATACCGTGGAGTTCCATCACTTCCCTCGTGTTGGTATATATAGTGAGGTATATACCGTGGAGTTCCATCACTTCCCTCGTGTTGGTATATATAGTGAGGTATATACCGTGGAGTTCCATCACTTCCCTCGTGTTGGTATATATAGTGAGGTATATACCGTGGAGTTCCATCACTTCCCTCGTGTTGGTATATATAGTGAGGTATATACCGTGGAGTTCCATCACTTCCCTCGTGTTGGTATATATAGTGAGGTATATACCGTGGAGTTCCATCACTTCCCTCGTGTTGGTATATATAGTGAGGTATATACCGTGGAGTTCCATCACTTCT
>NC_091363.1:10587800-10597800 GCF_038502225.1 Cherax quadricarinatus
GCTCAGGAATGGAGAATGGGTTGAAAGACAAAAATAGGGCAAAGAAAAGTATAGCATACGAGAAAAGAGGCTAGAGGTTGATACCCTGTCTATCACCACCACCACTACTAGTCCACTACCACCACTGTCACTACTAGTCCACTACCACAACTACCACTACTAGTCCACTACCACCACTACCACTACTAGTCCACTACCACCACTACCACTACTAGTCCACTACCACCACTACCACCACTACCACTACTAGTCCACTACCACCACCACCACTACCACAACTACCACCACTACCACTACTAGTCCACTACCACAACTACCACTACTAGTCCACTACCACCACTACCACTACTAGTCCACTACCACCACTACCACTACTAGTCCACTACCACCACTACCACTACTAGTCCACTACCACCACTATCACTACTAGTCCACTACCACCACTATCACTACTAGTCCACTACCACCACTGCCACTACTAGTCCACTACCACAACTACCACCACTAGTCCACTACCACAACTACCACTACTAGTCCACTACCACAACTACCACCACTACCACTACTAGTTCACTACCACAACTACCACTACTAGTCCACTACCACAACTACCACCACTCACTACTAATACTACTAACAAGTCATCTAATATCCTAGGCACCGTTGCAGCATTTAAAATAGAAGCGTATGGAAGACACGAAGTGGTTAGAAGCTCCCTCCTGACCTCTAACAGGAGGCCTTGGCACGCTCACCTACTATAGAAGGAGGTCAACGCCTGGCAGACGCTGCTCCTGTTGGTGGTCAACACCTGGCAGACGCTGCTCCTGTTGGTGGTCAACACCTGGCAGACGCTGCTCCTGTTGGTGGTCAACACCTGGCAGACGCTGCTCCTGTTGGTGGTCAACACCTGGCAGACGCTGCTCCTGTTGGTGGTCAACACCTGGCAGGAGGGCAGCAGGGTCCTGTAAGACCCTTTGCTCAGTCAGACAGCGACAGAGACGAAGTCCTGCACAAGGCACAGCACCCAGGGGTGCTGAAGGTGCTCCTAACTCCCTCCCCCCCTGAGACAAGCTCCTCCACCCCTGAGACACGTCCCTCCACCCTTGAAACAAGCCCTTCAACCCCTGAGATAAGCCCTTCCACCCCTGAGGCACGTCCTTCACTCTTGAGACACGTCCCTCTGCCCCTGAGACACGTCCCTCTGCCCCTGAGACAAGTCCCTCTGCCCCTGAGACAAGTCCCTCTACCCCTGAGACAAGTCCCTCTACCCCAGAGACAAGTCCCTCTACCCCTGAAACAAGTCCCTCTACCCCAGAGACAAGTCCCTGTACCCCTAAAATAAATCCCGCTACCTCAGACAAATCATTGTAGTTGTTCATAGTTGTTCTGTTATCCCCTGAATAGCGTCGTGACATAATGATGAACATCAAGGGTCTGAAGGCAGAGTGTCAAGATATCAGAAAGCGGAGAAGGATAACAGAGGAGGGCATGATCTACCTACTACCTCCAGAAGAAGGTAAAAAAGTTGAAGACGATCCTGAGGAGAGAGGGCAAGAAGGTAGGCGAACTGGAACGGGAAAATGCAAAGTTGGAGGAAGCCACTGGTGAGCTCCGCAGCTTCCAGCTCCAATTCTCTCACCTGTACAAGGTGAGAGACGTCCATCTTAAAAAGCTAGAGGACTTGCGTAGCGCCCACCAGGCCATGGAGACTCACCATGAACAACTACAATGACGCCATTCAGAATCACGTCAAAGATATGTATAGAGTTGGCTGATGCTGTTAAGGCGCGGGTCGTATGTTCAGAAACTATGTAAAGGACGTCGGGATGCGAGGAAATGCAAACCCTTCCCCTCTCCAGCGTGGTTTATATCCGCCGAAGGGGATTATTGAAGCATTGCCCCACCATTAACGGACGGTAAGGGTGCCGGGGGGAGGGCCACATTGGCCTACATCATTGACTGTTTATTTCTTGCAACCTCTGGCACCATAATATCTTCTCTTGAAGCAAATCCATGAACAATGTGTGTTCCTGCAGACACATAGCGTTCCTACAGTCACACAGTGTTGTCATTTTTCCATCCCGTCATCTAAGATTATTGTTTGATAATCTTGTAACAAGAGTCACCGCCTTGCTTGCCTCTCACAGCTTGCCGTGATCTAGCTTAATCTTCTTCTAACAAAGACATTCTGGTTTTTCTTGACAGCAAGGATTTCTTCCTGAAGGTCATGTCCTTGCTTCCTGATGCTCACACCCACACTTCTCTTGCTATTGCCTCTTGCTTGCATCAAGAGGACTTCCAGCCTCGAAATACGTACTTTATAGACAGTGAAAGACTTTATTGTGAATAAATGGTATACAATACCGATAAGATGAAGAATTAGACACACGTACAACATCTGCGTATCTTTATTTGTAGACGTTTTGTCAACCAGTGGCTTTATCAATACAAATTCAAGGACGTAATGGGTAGACTGTACAACTATATACGAAAGTTGTAGCACATGTGTCTAATTCTTCATCTTGTCGGTATTGTACACCTTTCATGTACAACTTGTCAGACACAAATAGGTGAGTACAACATCATGGAATCTTGGTACAGAGGACATCTCCACAACCTACCTACTTGCTAGCTCCTGGCCTATTCCCCAGGTATGACCTACTTCCATTGGGTAATCCCGCCTACCGACAGTGTCTTCGTCTGCTGCTCCTCCCTCACCTTACACCAATATATAAGTGCCTATCTTCCTACCTGTGGTTCAGAGTCTTCAAGACCACGGTGATCATCACCAACTTCAAGGCTGAAGGACTGATTACCTCATCTTTTGTATATAGTTCTACAGTCTTCCCATTATATCCATGAATTTGTATTAATATAGCCACTAGATGGCGAAACGTCTACAAATAAAGATTCCCAGATGTTGCACATGTGTCTAGTTTTTCAAGACTTTATTGAGCAAGTGCAATCACTAACTGCTTCTTAGATTAATGTTGTTGATAGTCTCCTTGTTCTTCCACGATAGTAAGTTTTGATGTTAGACTCTCTCTATATTAGTGTTGTTGATAGTCTCCTTGTTCTTCCACGATAGTAAGTTTTGATGTTAGACTCTCTCTACATTAGTGTTGTTGATAGTCTCCTTGTTCTTCAGAATGAAGGTACACAATAAGTTTCTGTCTTTATTTGTCTTTGTGAACATGAACTCGTGTTCTTCCCAGGGCCGGATCTACTGTGAAACTCATGAAGCTTAAGCCTCAGGGCCCCTAATTCCGGAGGGCCCATAGAAGCGACTTTAGTCCACATTACTCAAAAATTTTGGACTTTTTCAAAAATAATAATATTAATATTATAGTGGAATCCAATACAAAATGATTATTAAAGTATCATGTAGGCTGGACTTTGCTGGTTGTAAAGGTGACCCCATTCCAGGTCCAGGTTCAGGGACCCAAAAATGTAGGTCCACCACTGCTACTGTCGCACACTCAGGTCCCAGTATTGGGGAAATCTAATTGGTTACTACCCTTCCTCGTTGTTGATGTCCATTCTGTGACTGGCACTTCTCCACACTTGGGTGTTTCATTCTTCAACTTGTCTGTTTCATAAACCCATTTTCGTGTTTTCTTCCCCGTGTATATACTGACTGGCGCCTACATTCACTACTTCCCCAGGAGCACGCTGCTAGAAGTAATGGCTCTCTACATGTCCTCTACATCACTGGTAATACACAGATAACCAGCACATGGGACAGAGAAGCTGACAACGATGTTGCGCTCCGACTTGAACTATTTACATCACTAATGTTGCTGTCTATAACCCCAACTATGGTGTTGATGTTGCTGTCTACAACCCACACTATGGTGTTGATGTTGCTGTCTACAACCCACACTATGGTGTTGATGTTGCTGTCTACAACCCACACTATGGTGTTGATGTTGCTGTCTACAACCCACACTATGGTGTTGATTTTTGCTGTCTACAACCTACACTATGGTGTTGATGTTGCTGTTTACAACCCACACTATGGTGTTGATGTTGCTGTCTACAACCCACACTATGGTGTTGATGTTCCTGTCTACAACCCACACTATGGTGTTGATGTTGCTGTCTACAACCCACACTATGGTGTTGATGTTGCTGTCTACAACCCACACTATGGTGTTGATGTTGCTGTCTACAACCCACACTATGGTGTTGATGTTGCTGTCTACAACCCACACTATGGTGTTGATGTTGCTGTCTACAACCCACACTATGGTGTTGATGTTGCTGTCTACAACCCACACTGGTGTTGATGTTGGTGTCTACAACCCACACTGGTGTTGATGTTGGTGTCTACAACCCACACTGGTGTTGATGTTGGTGTCTACAACCCACACTGGTGTTGATGTTGGTGTCTACAACCCCAACTACAGTGTTAACGTGAAAATAATGAGGATGATACATAACTTATCTTAGGTCCTTAACTGATTATGCTGCGCCAATACTAATGTTAATTAACGAAAGTTCTCACCGACCCTTAGAGTTAATGTAGAATAACACCTCCAACATTATTCTTAGCTGTCCTAAATCTTGGTGTCTCCCAAGGTTCTCGGTGTCTCCCAAGGTTCTCGGTGTCTCCCAAGGTTCTCGGTGTCTCCCAAGGTTCTCGGTGTCTCCCAAGGTTCTCGGTGTCTCCCAAGGTTCTCGTTGTCTCCCAAGGTTCTCGGTGTCTCCCAAGGTTCTCGTTGTCTCCCAAGGTTCTCGGTGTCTCCCAAGGTTCTCGTTGTCTCCCAAGGTTCTCGTTGTCTCCCAAGGTTCTCGGTGTCTCTCCCAAGGTGTCTCTAGTATCAGTGATAGTATCATTGAGATTAACACTGTACTTGGTATTAGAATGTTAAGAAATGAACCAGACACTGTCACTGTGAATATTACTAAATGTCTAGAAATACATTCAGATCTAAATGGCACTTCACCCTCCATGGAAGATGTGTTCATTTAATATCACATATCCGCAAGCCCCTCCCAAGAAGATCATTACTAGTAATACTTTCATTAAATTACCTGTACAAGCAACTGCCCAAGAAGGAATTTCTCGCCTAAGTAGTAGTACGAATTAATTACAAGTTATATACAGTGATGGATCTAAGCAGGAGTCTACTGGCAGGGCTGCATCTGCTCTGGTTGTCACCTCCAGGAGGAGTCTACTGGCAGGGCTGCATCTGCTCTGGTTGTCACCTCCAGCAGGAGTCTACTGGCAGGGCTGCATCTGCTCTGGTTGTTACCTCCAGCAGGAGTCTACTGGCAGGGCTGCATCTGCTCTGGTTGTTACCTCCAGCAGGAGTCTACTGGCAGGGCTGCATCTGCTCTGGTTGTTACTTCCAGCAGGAGTCTACTGGCAGGGCTGCATCTGCTCTGGTTGTTACCTCCAGCAGGAGTCTACTGGCAGGGCTGCATCTGCTCTTGTTGTCACCTCCAGCAGGAGTACTGGCAGGGCTACATCCGCTCTGGATGTTACCTCCAGCAGGAGTCTATTGGCAGGGCTGCATCTGTTCTTGTTGTCACCTCCAGCAGGAGTACTGGCAGGGCTACATCCGCTCTGGTTGTCACCTCCAGCAGGAGTCTACTGGCAGGGCTGCATCTGCTCTTGTTGTCACCTCCAGCAGGAGTACTGGCAGGGCTACATCTGCTCTGGTTGTCACCTCCAGCAGGAGTCTACTGGCAGGGCTACATCTGCTCTTGTTGTTACCTCCAGCAGGAGTCTACTGGCAGGGCTGCATCTGCTCTGGTTGTCACCTCCAGCAGGAGTCTACTGGCAGGGCTACATCTGCTCTTGTTGTTACCTCCAGCAGGAGTCTACTGGCAGGGCTACATCTGCTCTTGTTGTCACCTCCAGCAGGAGTACTGGCAGGGCTACATCTTCTCTGGTTGTCACCTCCAGCAGGAGTCTACTGGCAGGGCTACATCTGCTCTTGTTGTTACCTCCAGCAGGAGTCTACTGGCAGGGCTGCATCTGCTCTCGTTGTCACCTCCAGCAGGAGTCTACTGGCAGGGCTGTATCTGCTCTGGTTGTTACCTCCAGCAGGAGTCTACTGGCAGGGCTGCATCTGCTCTCGTTGTCACCTCCAGCAGGAGTCTACTGGCAGGGCTACATCTGCTCTGGTTGTTACCTCCAGCAGGAGTCTACTAACAGGGCTACATCTGCTCTGGTTGTTACCTCCAGGAGGAGTCCACTAACATGGCTACATCTGCTCTGGTTGTTACCTCCAGCAGGAGCCCACTAACAGGGCTACATCTGCTCTGGTTGTTACCTCCAGCAAAAGTCTACTGGCAGGGCTACATCTGCTCTGGTTGTTACCTCCAGCAGGAGTCTACTGGCAGGGCTACATCTGCTCTGGTTGTCACCTCCAGCAGGAGTCTACTGGCAGGGCTGCATCTGCTCTGGTTGTTACCTCCAGCACGAATCTACTGGCAGGGCTGCATCTGCTCTGGTTGTTACCTCCAGCAGGAGTCTACTGGCAGGGCTGCATCTGCTCTCGTTGTTACCTCCAGCAGGAGTCTACTGACAGGGCTACATCTGCTCTGGTTGTTACCTCCAGCAGGAGTCTACTGGCAGGGCTGCATCTGCTCTGGTTGTTACCTCCAGCAGGAGTCTACTGGCAGGGCTGCATCTGCTCTGGTTGTCACCTCCAGCAGGAGTCTGCTGGCAGGGCTGCATCTGCTCTGGTTGTTACCTCCAGCAGGAGTCTACTGGCAGGGCTGCATCTGCTCTGGTTGTTACCTCCAGCAGGAGTCTACTGGCAGGGCTGCATCTGCTCTGGTTGTCACCTCCAGCAGGAGTCTACTGGCAGGGCTGCATCTGCTCTGGTTGTCACCTCCAGCAGGAGTCTACTGGCAGGGCTGCATCTGCTCTGGTTGTCACCTCCAGCAGGAGTCTACTGGCAGGGCTGCATCTGCTCTGGTTGTCACCTCCAGCAGGAGTCTACTGGCAGGGCTGCATCTGCTCTGGTTGTCACCTCCAGCAGGAGTCTACTGGCAGGGCTGCATCTGCTCTGGTTGTTACCTCCAGCAGGAGTCTACTGGCAGGGCTACATCTGCTCTGGTTGTCACTTCCAGCAGGAGTCTACTGGCAGGGCTGCATCTGCTCTGGTTGTTACCTCCAGCACGAATCTACTGGCAGGGCTGCATCTGCTCTGGTTGTTACCTCCAGCAGGAGTCTACTGGCAGGGCTGCATCTGCTCTCGTTGTTACCTCCAGCAGGAGTCTACTGACAGGGCTACATCTGCTCTGGTTGTTACCTCCAGCAGGAGTCTACTGGCAGGGCTGCATCTGCTCTGGTTGTTACCTCCAGCAGGAGTCTACTGGCAGGGCTGCATCTGCTCTGGTTGTCACCTCCAGCAGGAGTCTGCTGGCAGGGCTGCATCTGCTCTGGTTGTTACCTCCAGCAGGAGTCTACTGGCAGGGCTGCATCTGCTCTGGTTGTTACCTCCAGCAGGAGTCTACTGGCAGGGCTGCATCTGCTCTGGTTGTCACCTCCAGCAGGAGTCTACTGGCAGGGCTGCATCTGCTCTGGTTGTCACCTCCAGCAGGAGTCTACTGGCAGGGCTGCATCTGCTCTGGTTGTCACCTCCAGCAGGAGTCTACTGGCAGGGCTGCATCTGCTCTGGTTGTCACCTCCAGCAGGAGTCTACTGGCAGGGCTGCATCTGCTCTGGTTGTCACCTCCAGCAGGAGTCTACTGGCAGGGCTGCATCTGCTCTGGTTGTTACCTCCAGCAGGAGTCTACCGGCAGGGCTGCATCTGCTCTGGTTGTCACCTCCAGCAGGAGTCTACTGGCAGGGCTGCATCTGCTCTGGTTGTCACCTCCAGCAGGAGTCTACTGGCAGGGCTGCATCTGCTCTGGTTGTCACCTCCAGCAGGAGTCTACTGGCAGGGCTGCATCTGCTCTGGTTGTCACCTCCAGCAGGAGTCTACTGGCAGGGCTGCATCTGCTCTGGTTGTTACCTCCAGCACGAATCTACTGGCAGGGCTGCATCTGCTCTGGTTGTTACCTCCAGCAGGAGTCTACTGGCAGGGCTGCATCTGCTCTCGTTGTTACCTCCAGGAGTCTACTGGCAGGGCTGCATCTGCTCTGGTTGTTACCTCCAGCAGGAGTCTACTGGCAGGGCTGCATCTTCTCTCGTTGTCACCTCCAGGAGGAGTCTACTGGCAGGGCTGCATCTTCTCTCGTTGTCACCTCCAGCAGGAGTCTACTGGCAGGGCTGCATCTTCTCTCGTTGTCACCTCCAGCAGGAGTCTACTGGCAGGGCTGCATCTTCTCTCGTTGTCACCTCCAGCAGGAGTCTACTGGCAGGGCTGCATCTGCTCTGGTTGTTACCTCCAGCAGGAGTCTACTGGCAGGGCTGCATCTGCTCTCGTTGTTACCTCCAGCAGGAGTCTACTGACAGGGCTACATCTGCTCTGGTTGTTACCTCCAGCAGGAGTCTACTGGCAGGGCTGCATCTGCTCTGGTTGTTACCTCCAGCAGGAGTCTACTGGCAGGGCTGCATCTGCTCTGGTTGTCACCTCCAGCAGGAGTCTGCTGGCAGGGCTGCATCTGCTCTGGTTGTTTCCTCCAGGAGTCTACTGGCAGGGGCTGCATCTGCTCTGGTTTTACCCCCAGCAGGGTCTACTGGCAGGGCTGCATCTGCTCTGGTTGTCACCCCCAGCAGGAGTTTTGGCAGGGCTGCATCTGCTCTGGTTTGTCACCTCCAGCAGGAGTTTTGGCAGGGCTGCATCTGCCTTTTTGTCCCCCCAGCAGAGTCTCTGGAACTGCATTTTCTCTGGTTTCACCTCCAGCAGGAGTCTACTGGCAGGGCCATCTGCTCGGGTTTGTCCCTCCACCCCAGGAGTCTACTGGGGGCCATCTGCTCTGGTTGTTACCTCCAGCAGGGTCTGCCGGCAGGGCTGCATCTGCTCTGGTTGTCACCTCCAGCAGGAGTCTACTGGCAGGGTGTCTGCTCTGGTTGTCACCTCCGGCGGGAGTCTCGGCAGGGCTGCATCTGCTCTGGTTGTCACCCCCAGCAGGAGTCTCTGGCGGGGCCATCTGCTCTGGTTGTCACCCCCAGCAGGAGTCTACTGGCAGGGCCATCTGCTCTGGTTGTTACCTAAACACGAATCTCTGGCAGGGCTGCATCTGCTCTGGTTTTTTCCCCCCAGCAGGAGTCTACTGGCGGGGCTGCATCTGTCTCGTTTTTTACCTCCAGGGTCTACTGGCGGGGCTGCATCTTGGTTTTTACCCCCAGAAAGGAAATCACTGGCGGGGTGCATCTTCTCTCGTTGTCACCCCCAGGGGGTCTACTGGGGGCTGCATTTTCCCCGTTGTCACCTCCCAGGGAGTCTACTGGCGGGGCTGCATCTTCTCTCGTTGTCACCCCCCAGCAGGGCCCTACTGGCGGGGCTGCATCTTCTCTCTTGTCACCTCCAGCGGGGTCTCGGGGCTGCATCTTCTCTCTTTCCTCGGGGAGTCTACTGGCAGGCTCATCTTCTCTCGTTTTTACCCCCAGCAGGAGTCTACGGGCGGGGCTGCATTTTCTCTCGTTGTTACCTCGCGGGGAAATTTTGGAAAGGGGCTCCCATCCCTCTCGTTGTCCCCCCAAGTCTACTGGCAGGGTTTACATCTGCTCTGGTTGTCACCCCCAGCGGGAGCCCTGGCAGGGTTTCATCCTCTGGTTGTCACCCCCAGCGGGGTTTTGGCGGGGCCGTTTCTGCTCTGGTTGTACCTCCAGCAGTCTCTGGGGGGCTACATCTGTTTTCTGGTTGTCACCTCAGCGGGGAGTCTACTGGCGGGGCCATCTGCTCGGGTTTGTCACCTCCGGCAGAGTCTACTGGCGGGAGCTACATCTGCTCTGGTTGCCACCCCCAGCGGGAGTCTCTGGCAGGGCTACATCTGCTCTGGTTTTTTCCCCTGGCAGGAGTTTTACTGGGGGGCCCCAACATCTGCTCTGGTTGTTCCTCCCGGGAGTCTACGGGGGGGGGCCATCTTCTGG
>NC_091363.1:10602800-10650300 GCF_038502225.1 Cherax quadricarinatus
TGGTGGGGGAAGTTTGAGTAGCTGGTGGGGAAAGTTTGTGGAGCTGGTGGGGGAAGTTTGAGTAGCTGGTGGGGGAAGTTTGTGTAGCTGGTGGGGGAAGTTTGTGTAGCTGGTGGGGGAAGTTTGTGTAGCTGGTGGGGAAGTTTGTATAGCTGGTGGGGAAAGTTTGTACAGCTGGTGGGGAAGTTTGTGCAGCTGGTGAGGAAGTTTGTACAGATGGTGGGGAAGTGTGTACAGCTGGTGAGGAAGTTTGCACAGCTGGTGAGGAAGTGTGTACAGCTGGTGAGGAAGTTTGCACAGCTGGTGAGGAAGTGTGTACAGCTGGTGAGGAAGTGTGTCAGCTGGTGGGGAAGTGTGTACAGCTGGTGAGGAATTTTGTACAGCTGGTGAGAGGGAAGTTTATACAGCTGGCAGGGAAGTTCATCCCAGTGCTGGAGGAGGGGTGAAGGAATTTACTGGAAGTGTCAGTAACCCAGAAAGACCCGACAAAGCCACGCGGTGTGGCTTTATTCCTTGGTGGGGGGGGGGGTGGCCTGAGACCCTCCCCCAGGATGCTTCCCCACAACATCTAACTCCCGGGGTATACCTATTTACCGGTAACTTGCCCATATACAACTTGCCACGCCCAGGATTGAGCCTGGGTTCAATCCTGGGCTCGGCGAGTGACACTCCTTGTCTGTTATTGAGGGAGTTGAGACCTAAGGGAACTGAACCTTCATGATACCTATAGACTCTCTCTCTCTCTCTCTCTCTCTCTCTCTCTCTCTCTCTCTCTCTCTCTCTCTCTCTCTATCTATCTATCTATCTATCTATCTATCTATCTATCTATCTGTCAATCTATCTATCTAACTAACTATCTATCTATCTATCTATCCATCTTTCGTGTATGAGAGCTTTCAATCTTATGGTGAACCAGGCTTAGCCTTCTTTCTTCTTCTTCTACTACTACTAATAATAACTATTATTATTATTATTATTATTATTATTATTATTATTATTATTATTTTCAGAAAAGTGACAAGTATCTCCTGAAATCACGTAATAAAGCCCAATATTTCTCCGTGACGCAGATAAGAGGCAGGTGTGAGGGACACCATGATGCTGACATCACCTGACTGATGTAAACAAACAACAGCTGGCTACATCAGCTGACTGATGTAAACAAACAACAGCTGGATGGGTGGTTACATCAGCTGAGTGATGTAAACAAACAACAGCTGGTTGGGTGGTTACATAAGCTGAGTGATGTAAACAACAGCTGGTTACATCAGCTGAGTTATGTAAACAACAGCTGGTTACATCAGCTGAGTGATGTAAAAAACAGCTGGTTACACAAGCTGAGTGATGTAAACAACAGCTGGTTATATCAGCTGAGTGACGTAAATAACAACTGGTTACATCATCTGAGTGACGTAAACAACAGCTGGTTACATCAGCTGAGTGATGTAAACAACAGCTGGCCGACTGGTTACATCACCTCAGTTATGTAAACAACAGCTGATCGACTGTTTATATCAGATAAGCAAACAACAGCTGGTCGACTGGTGTCCACGGCCACTATGTTCTTCAGCTAGTGGAGACAGCTAGTAGACTCTGCTAGTGGAGACTGCTAGTAGACTCTGCTAGTGGAGACAGCTAGTAGACTCTGCTAGTGGAGACTGCTAGTAGAGACTCTGCTAATGGAGACTGCTAGTGGAGAATGCTAGTGGAGACTGCTATTGGAGACTGCTAATGGAGACTGCTAGTGGAGAATGCTAGTGGAGACTGCTATTGGAGACTCTGCTTTTGGAGACTACTAGTGGAGACTTTGCTATTAGACATTCTGCTAGTGGAGACTGCTAATGGAGACTCTGCTAGTGGAGACTGCTAGTGGAGACTCTGCTAGTGGAGACTATGCTAGTGGAAACTCTGTTAGTGGAGACTGCTAGTAGAGACTGCTAGTGGAGACTGCTAGTGGAGACTGCTAGTCGAGACTGCTAGTGAAGATTCTGCTAGTGGAGACTGCTAGTGGAGACTCTGCTAGTGGAGACTGCTAGTGGAGACCGCTAGTGGAGACTCTGCTAGTGGAGACTCTGCTAGTGGAGACTGCTAGTGGAGACTCTGCTAGTGGAGATTGCTAGTGGAGACTCTGCTAGTGGAGACTCTATTAGTGGAGACTGCTAGTGGAGACTCTATTAGTGGAGACTGCTAGTGGAGACTCTGCTAGTGGAGACTGCTAGTGCAAACTCTGCTAGTGGAGACTGCTAGTGGAGACTCTGCTAGTGGAGATTGCTAGTGGTGACTGCTTGTGGAGACTCTGCTAGTGCAGACTCTGTTAGTGGAGACTGCTAGTGGAGACTCTGCTAGCGGGGACCGCTAGTGGAGACTCTGCTAGTGGAGACTCTGCTAGTGGAGACTTTGCTAGTGGGGACCGCTAGTGGAGACTCTGCTAGTGGAGACTCTGCTAGTGGGGACCGCTAGTGGAGACTCTGCTAGTGGAGACTCTGCTAGTGGGGACCGCTAGTGGAGACTCTGCTAGTGGAGACTCTGCTAGTGGGGACCGCTAGTGGAGACTCTGCTAGTGGAGACTCTGCTAGTGGGGACCGCTAGTGGAGACTGCTAGTGGAGACTCTGCTAGTGGAGATTGCTAGTGGTGACTGCTTGTGGAGACTCTGCTAGTGCAGACTCTGTTAGTGGAGACTGCTAGTGGAGACTCTGCTAGCGGGGACCGCTAGTGGAGACTCTGCTAGTGGAGACTCTGCTAGTGGGGACAGCTAGTGGAGACTCTGCTAGTGGAGACTCTGCTAGTGGAGACTCTGCTAGTGGGGACCGCTAGTGGAGACTCTGCTAGTGGAGACTCTGCTAGTGGAGACTCTGCTAGTGGGGACCGCTAGTGGAGACTCTGCTAGTGGAGACTGCTAGTGCAGACTCTGCTAGTGGAGACTGCTAGTGGAGACTCTGCTAGTGGAGATTGCTAGTGGTGACTGCTTGTGGAGACTGCTAGTGCAGACTCTGTTAGTGGAGACTGCTAGTGGAGACTGCTAGTGGGGACCGCTAGTGGAGACTCTGCTAGTGGAGACTCTGCTAGCAGGAACCTCATTCTTCTGATGGGTGAGTTTACCTTGCTGGTGACTGTTCAGATACACTTTATTTTAGCAGTGACTGGTATAAGTGACAGCAGTGAAAGTATCAGCCAGTGAAGCACTGCAGTGGCAGTGCCTACGGCTGAGTGTCTAGACACACCATGACCGAGAGAAAACTTTCTTTGAGAATATTGCACTCGAAGACTTGATAACCCAGAGTCAAAAAAGCCAGGTAGTGTGGTTTAATTTTCAACTGGGTTCCTCAGGACCTTCCCCAGGATGCGACACACACACACGGAGTGAAGCAGTGGAGCCAGGAGCCATACATAGCTTTAAGAAGCACGATAAGCCTCTGGAAGCAGGGAGAGAGTGGACCTAGTAGCGATTAGCAAAAGAGGCAGGTCCAGGAACTATGATTTAACCCCTGCTGATTTACATGCATGACATTACATTTTTGGGTGAAACGCTAAACTCACATGGGTCATTTAGGGCGAGGATTGGTGAAGGCTCGAACCTCCGTCTACTAACCTCGAGACGACCGAGCAACTCTTCTCATCTAAACCAAATGGAAAGAATGTAAACCATGTGTAGACATGACAGGAAATGAACTGTTCGGGAAGTTTAACTTCAACAGCCAGAGAAATTATTTTTTTTCAACAAACCAGCCACAGAAGGGGTTACTAGCCCCTTGCTCCCGGCATTTTAGTCACCTTTTACGACACGCACGGCTTACGGAGGAAGAATTCTGTTACACCAGAGAAGTTATTATGATTGAGATAAAACGTGAAGTAGCAAACATAACCTAGAAACACTGTCCTCAGCACACCAAACCCGCACCACCAGTGTGTGTGTGTGTGTGTGTGTGTGTGTGTGTGTGTGTGTGTGTGTGTGTGTGTGTGTGTGTGTGTGTGTGTGTGTGTGTGTGTGTGTGTGTGTGTGTGTGGGCAACTGAACACTGGAACTTCATGGTCTGCATAGAGGATGCTCCGTTAAGGAAGTCTTAAAGGTGATCAGTCACGGCAAGAGAATGGAGAAGAATGTACGAGTGAAGAAGAAAGTTTTACAATGTTGCTTGAAAACACGTCACAACGCAGGAAAAATCATCTGCGAATCATTTCTGACAGAGAACAGACACTCAACATTCTTACCAGACGGGAGAAGCCTTTGACGAGCATCAAGCCGTTCAGAAAATTCATAAAATACTATTTCTAAACATACGCAAAATCTTAATCTACAACCACCCCTAAAACTGCCCTGCTACTATGAAACTATACGATAACGACAAAGAAATAAGCGAAATCTTAAAAGGCAATTATGACTCAATGTTCAGTGATCCACTGATAAGGAGGTGAGTGGAATTTCATTTTGTCTACGTTACCTCTGGCCATCCAACAATTCCCAATGAATCAAGAAGGAAATGGAACACATGTCTACTCACGCAGCACCAGGAACTGATTAATGGAACTCTGTGTTTATAATGAAATGCGAACTACCACTGTCACGAGTACTTAGCATAATTTAGAGGAGGAGCTTAGATCTAGGTGAAATTCCAGAGATACTAAAAGGAACAGACATGGGTCTTCCCTGCACGAGGGCGACGGTGTCGGAAGACTACAGACCAGTGGCGCTAACATCACACATCGTAAAAATCTTTGAGAGGGTTAAAATACGTCAAATTACAGGTTTAATGGAAAAAGCGTGACCTGTACAAGCCGAGGCAATATGGGTTTAGAGCAGGAAGAACTTGCTCGTCCCAACCACTGGATCAATAACAAAAATTACTGAGGCATTTGAAGAATGTTAACAAAAAAGGTTGACGTGATCTGCACGGACTTTGGAGTTAAGGAACATAAAATGAGATTATTAAGTATAACGGGAAAAGTAGTTAAATGTTTTTATAGTTTTTTAGCGAATACACCACAAAGAGTAAACAAAGGAAGGGGAGTAAGGCACTGTCAAGGCACTGCCAAGGCACTGCCAAGGCACTGCCAAGGCACTGCCAAGGCACTGCCAAGGCACTGTCAAGGCACTGCCCTGGCTCTTATGTTGTTTCTCAGCATCATGACATAGACAAAAACACGAACCACAACTTTGTATCGCCCCTTGAAGACGATACAAAAATTAGCATGAAAGTCACCTGGCAGAGGACACCGGGCAACTGCAAGATAATATCAACAAAACGTTCTGGAGGGCAGTAGTAAAGAAAACGATATTCATTAAAGACAAATTCCAATTGATCAGATGTGGAAAGAACGAGGATATCAACCGGGAAACGGTACTAAAAATTACATTAGGATCCCCTCCTAGAACGAAAAGAACGCGAAAAAGACAGGATACATTAATGTCAGCTGATCAGTGGTTTAAAGAACATAAGACAACACACGCTGAAAAGGCCAAGATAATGACAGGGTTAATAATGAGAACATCGAAAACAAGAAATAATGTCAATAATCACATTACTCAAAGTAATTAAGCTCTCTCACTTGGAGTACAACTCTGTATTAATGCAAGACATAAGAGCAGAGCTGGAAAAATACAGAGAGTATTTACTGCCTCCATCGAGCCAATAGAGTGTTGAAAATACCGAAACTGTCACCCAAAAACTGGGAAATGTTCTCTGGAGATAGATGAGAGAGAAATACCTAATAATATACACATAGAAGACACTAGGAGACCCAACCCAAAATCTACACACGACATACAGACATGGGAGGAAATGCAAAATAAACCCACTGGAAAGCAGGGGCACCATGGGCACAATAAGAGAACATTGTGTCAACATCCATCGGACTCAACTTTTCAACCTCCTTCCAGCAGACATTAGAAATATTACCGGAATAATTGCAGAGTTATTCCAGGGAAATCTGAATGACCAGAGGGGCCAGAGGGCCGCCAGCAGCAACAACCTGGCCCAGGGCCGGGCCACTAGACGAGGAACGTACGAAACAGGACACAGGTGAAAAGGTCATGCGCTGGCAATCGAGGTCACTGCGCGACATGGGCTACTATGGTGAGAGCCACACGTTTCGAGATCCAAGTGAGGCCTGTTCCAGCGCACATTTCACCTGCGTGTACTCACCTACATGTGGTTGCAGAGGCCGAGTCACAGCTCCTGTGTAGTCACCTACATGTGGTTGCAGGGGCCGAGTCACAGCTCCTGTGTAGTCACCTACATGTGGTTGCAGGGGCCGAGTGACAGCTCCTGTGTAGTCACCTACATGTGGTTGCAGGGGTCGAGTCACAGCTCCTGTGTAGTCACCTACATGTGGTTGTAGGGGTTGATTCACATCTTCTATGTACTCACCTACATGTGGTTGCAGGGGCCGAGCCAGCTCGTGTGTACTCATCTATTTGTGGTTGCAAGGGACGATTTATAGCTCCTGACCCCGCCTCTTCACTGGTACTTACTAGGTACGTATATGTGTGTGTGTGTGTGTGTGTGTGTATGTATGCCTATATGTAGATATATGTTATGTACATGTTTCTTACATGAGTACATTTAGTCCACTACCAGAATGTACCACAAGGCAGTAACAGCCGTCACAACCAGCCTTAACAGGCACAACATTTCGCCCAGTGTACACCTTGACAAAGCTTCTGCAGAACGAAACGTTGCCACAATAAAAAAAAATGCCACATTAGTTGCATTTGTCAACCTGGAGTCTACCTGGAGGGTATTCCGGGGATCAACGCCCCCGCGACCCGGTCCACGATCAGGCCTCCCGATGGATCAGGGCATGATCAACCAGGCTGTTAGTGCTGGCTGTATGTAGTCCAGCTTACGAACCACAGCCCGGCTGATCCGGTACTGACTTTAAGTATCTGTCCAGCTCCCTCTTGAAGACAACCAGGGGTCTATTGGTAATTCCCCTTATGCATGGTGAGAGGCTGTTGAACAGTCTTGGGTCCCTGACATCTACTTTTCATTGGGGGTATTTTGCACTTCCTACAAAATCTTTTGCTTTCGTAGGGAGTGATTTCTATGTGCAGATTCAGGACCATTCCCTCTAGGATTTTCCAAGTGTAGATTATGATGTATCTCTCTCGCCTGGGTTCCAGTGAGTACAAGTCAAGTGCCTCCAAGCGTTCACAGTAGTTAAGGAAAACCGGTTATTTTATATAACCGGACTTGAGTCCTGGAAATGGGAAGTACAATGTCTGCACTCTAAAGGAGGTGTTCAGGATATTGGCAGTTTGGAGGGATATGTTGTGTATCTTTATACGTATATGCTTCTAAACTGTTGTATTCTGAGCACCTCTGTAAAAACAGTGATAATGTGTGAGTGTGGTGAAAGTGTTGAATGATGATGAAAGTATTTTCTTTTTGGGGATTTTCATTCTTTTTGGGTCACCCTGCCTCGGTGGGAGACGGCCGACTTGTTGAAAAAAAAAAAAAAAATAATAATAATAATAATAATAATAATAATAATAATAATAATAATAATAATAATAATAATAATAATAATAATAATAATAATAATAATAATAATAATAATATCTTTATTTAATACAAGTACATGTACAAGGTATACAGACCATAGCTGACATCACTGACATACTACTATATAGAAGCCGCTTGTTATGCTGAGCATTTCGGGCAAATTAGGTCAGTTTTGTCCCAGGATGCGACCCACACCAGTCCACTAACACCCAGGTACCCAATTTAAACTGATGAGTGAACAGGGACAGGGACAGCAGGTGTCTTATGGAAACACGTCCCTAATGTTTATGCAGCCGTACCGGAGGAGATTCGAAACCCGGACCTCAGTGTGTGAGCCGAGTGCGCTAGCAATATTCCAGCCTAGAGAGAGAAACTGATTTAAAAAGGATCATCAGTGACTTGACATCTCTTGTTTTGAATGTTCTCATTATCCATCCTATCACTGACTTCACAGATGTGATCATGGCACTGTTGTGATCCTTGACGGTGAGATCCTCAGACATTACCACTCCCAGGTCCCTCACATTTTTCCGGTCTATTGTACGATCAGTTCTAGTTATTATCTCCTCCAGTTTTCCATAACGGAGTAGTTGGAATTTGTCTTCATTGACCATCACATTGTTTTCCGTTACCCTTTGTAAAACTTGGCTTATATCTTCTTGGAGGTTAACAGTGTCCTCAGTAGATGACAGTCTCGTGCAGATCCTGGTATCATCTACAGTGTCCTCAGTAGATGACAGTCTCGTGCAGATCCTGGTATCGTCTACAGTGTCCTCAGTAGATGACAGTCTCGTGCAGATCCTGGTATCGTCTACAGTGTCCTGAGTAGATGACAGTCTCGTGCAGATCCTGGATCGTCACAAAGGATGACACGGCTTGGATTCATCCTGTCTGTCTGATATGAGGATGAGGAACGGATGGGGATTGTGCCGGGGGAAAGCTTTTATTGGCGCTTCCAAAAACTCTGTTTACTCTGTGCCTTTCCCCCAACCAACCCTAACCCACTCCCTAACCACCAACCCAAACCTCCTCTTTTAACCAAACCCCAAACTTTAAACCTCCCCCTAACTTCCCCAAACCAAGTTCCAACCAACCAATTAACCACCAGCCCCAACCAACTCCCTCCTCCAACCTCCAAACCAAAACCCTAACTCCTGTTCCTCTAACCCCAAAGTTCCACCCTCCAACCCCCAAAGAACAATTCCAACCCTGCAAACCAAACTCCCTTTTTCCCCTAACCTCCAACCAACCAACCAATTTTTTGCCCCCAAAATTCCCTTTCCAAACCCTAAACCCACAACTTTTTTTCTCCAACGAAATCCGTCCCGGAAAGCCATTTTTCTTGTATATTTATAATGACCGGTCGGGCATTATAAATGGTACGGGTCTTAAAATGACCTGGTAGGGGTATAAAATGCCACGGTCATTTAATATGGTACGGGTCATTATAAATTGGTACGGTCATTAAAATTACCTGGTCGGGTCATTATATGATTACGGGTCATTTTTGATGGTAGGCATTATAATGACCGGCCCACAATAATGACCTAAAATCGGGTATTAAAATGATGGTAAATATTAAAAGATGGGGGTATAAATGCCCTGGCGGTCTTTTGATGGTACGGCATTAAAATGACCTGGTACGGCTTTATAATGCCCTGGCGGGTTTAAATGACCTGGGGGTCATTATAATGCCCGGGTCTATTAAAACCCCCGGGGTCATTATAATGGTACGGTCATTATAATGCCCTTCAGTCATTATAATGACCTGGTAAGGGTCATTATAATGACCTGGTACGGGTCTTATGTTTATCTGTTATTGACAAAATTTTTTAAATAATGTACTTTGCTGTTTTCTTTTTTTTGGGGGGTGTATCCCGGGTTTTATGAATGTATTTTTATCCGTATAATCATTTTTTTCCCTCGATTTTATATAAAAATTATAAAAAATTAACATTCATTACTATACACATTACACCATTACTTTTTACTTACACATTACTATAAAATTACTATAAAATTACTTTTTAAAATTTACTATACAAAATTACTATCACATTACTTTTTTAAATTATATACATTATATACACATTACAACACATTACACTTTTTTAAATACACTTATATAACATTTACACTTATATACAATTTTTATACATTTATATACATTTACTATACAATTTAAATTTCCCTCAATTACTATAAATTATATACAATTCATTACTATCACTTCTATACACATTACATAACATTACTTCACATTATATACATTTTTAACATTACTAACACATTATTTTATAACTTCTTTTTTAAATTTTAAATTTACTATACACTTTCATTTACTATCATTTACAACCTTTTCCTTACCTTTTTTTCACATTACTTAATTTTTTATAATTTATCACTTTTTTTTTTAATTTTTACTTAAATTTTAAAACTTTCAAATCCCTTTCTTTTCTTAAAATTTTTCTTTACTTATACTTTCTATAAATTTATTAAAACTTTACTTTTTACACTTACTATACACATTACATTACTATCCCTTTTACATACTTTATATAACATTCCCTTCTATAATTAATAACATTATATAAAATTAATATAAATTTTTTATACATTAATATAAAATTATATTTATATAAAATTCCCCTTACTATTTCATTTTCATTAAAATTACTTAAAATTACCTTACTTACCTTTTTTCCCTTTATATACTTTCATGTTATTTGTGCCCGTCTCAGGAGAGGTTCCGTGATGTGGGGGAAAGTTTTTGACCCCGAAACGTCTTTCTTTTTGGATCAAACAATAATAATAATAATAAAATAATAATAATAATAATAAAAATAATAATAATAACAATTTACTGATGTTGCTGTTGTTGTTTTTTTTTTTTATTTCTGCTTTTTTTTTTTTTTTCTATTTTTTTTTTCTTTTTTTTTTTACTTTCTCTTTTTTTTTTTTTTTTTTGTTTTTTTTTTACTTTTCTTTTTATTTTTACTTTCTCTGTTGTTTTTTTTTTTTTTTTTGTTTTATTTTTTTTTTTATTTTATCTTTTTTTTTTTTTACTTTTCTTTTTTTTTACTTCTTTTTTTTCTCTTTTTTTTTTTTTTTTTATTTTCTTTTTTTTTGCTTTCCTTTTTTTTTTTTTACTTTCTTTTTTTTTTCATTACCTTCTTTTTTCCTTCTTTTTTTTTGTTTTTTATATTTGTGTTTTTTTTTTTTTTTTTTTACTTTTGCTTTTTTACTCCTTTGTTATTTTACTCTTTCTTTTTTTTTACTTCGTGTTTTGTTTGTTCGTTCTGTTGTTGTTGGGTTCTGTTCTGCGTTGTTTTTTGTTACTTTTTTTTTTATTATTTTTTTTTTCTTTACTGTTTGCTTTTTTGTTGTTGTTACTGTTGTGCTGTTTTCTGCTGCTGGGTTTTTTTTCTGTTGCTGTTTTGGTTTTGGTTACTGTGCTGTTTTGTTCCTTTCGCTGTTGCTGTTGTTGTTTTTTTACTGCTGCTGTTTTTTGTTCCTGTTACGCGGGTTTGTTTTTTGTTTTGTTGTTACTGCTGTTGCGTTTTGTTTTACTCTGGGCCCTTTTTGTTTGTTACTGTTACGCTTTGTTGTTGTTGTTTATTTTGCGTTGTTGTTGTTGTTCTACTGCTGTTTGTTTTCCCTGTTACGCTGGCGGTTGTTGTTGTTATTTGTTGCTGTTGTTGTTGTTTTACCGTTGCTTTTTTTGTTGTTGTTCCCCTTGCTGTTGTTGTTGTTACTGCTGTCTGTTTTTTTTTGTTTTTTACGTTCTCTTTGTTGTTGTTGTTCTGTTGTTTTTTTTAAATTTTGTTTTACTACGCTTTTTTTTGTTACTTTGCTGTTTTTGTTTTGTTTTTTACATTTGTGCTGTTCTTTTGTTGTTGTTTTACGTGCTGCGTTGTTGTTTTGTTACTGTTGCGCTGTTGTTGTTTTGTTACTGCTGCTGTTGTTTTTTTTTCCTTTGCTGCTGTTTTGTTATTTTTTGCTGCTGCTGTTGTTGTTGTTACTGTGTGCTGTTGTTTTTTGTTTTTTGTTCTGTTGCTCGGTTGTTGTTACGGGCGCTGTTGTTTTGTTGTTCCGTGCTGTTTTTTTTTATTTTTTTACTGTTGCTGCTGTTGTTGTTGTTTTTTCCTGCGCTGTTGTTGTTGTTTCTGTGTTGTTGTTTTCTCGCCGTTGTTTTTTTGTTACTGTGCTGTTTATTTGTTGTTACTGTGCTGCGTTTGTTGTTGTTGTTATCTTGCGCTGTTGTTGTGTTGTTACGCTGTCCCCGTTTGTTGTTTTTTTACTGCTGCTGCTGTTGTTGTTGTTTTTTCCCTTTGTTGTTGTTGTTTTCTGTTGCTGCGTTGTTGTTGTTTTTTCGTGCTGTTGTTGTTTGTTTACTGCTGCGCGTTTTTGTTGTTACTGCTGGGGGCTGTTGTTGGGTTTTTTACTGCTGCGGTTGTTGTTGTTACGTGCGCTTTGTTGTTGTTGTTACGTTTGCAACTTTGTTGTTGTTTTTTGCTGTTGTTGTTGTTGTTACTGTTGCTGTTTTGTTGTTGTTGTTACTGTTGCTGCTGTTGTTGTTGGGTTGTTCTTTCGTTTTGTTGTTGTGTTACTGTTGCGTTTTTGTTGTTGTTGTTACTTTGCGCTGTTGTTGTTTTACGCTGCGCTGTTTTGTTGTTTTACTGCTGCTGTTTTTTTTTATTAATTTTTCGCTTTTTGTTGTTACTGCTGCTGCTGTTGTTGTTTTGTTTTTGCTGCTGTTGTTTTTTTTTACTAGCTTTTGTTGTTGTTTTTGTTGCTGTGTTGTTTTTGTTGTTTTACTGTTGTTGTTGTTGTTACGCTTTTTTGTTTTACTGCTCTGCGTTGTTTGCTGTGCCTTTGTTTTTTTTTCCCTTGTTTTTTGTTTTTCTTCTTTGTTGTTGTTGTTCGCTCCTTGTTGTTGTTGTTCTGCTGCTGCTTTGTTGTTTTTCGCTGTTTTGTTTTTTTTTCTGCTGCTGCTGTTTGTTGTTGTTCCTTGCTGCTTTTTTTGTTGTTGTTACTGCCCTTGTTGTTTTGTTACTGCTGCTTTGTTGTTGTTGTTCTGTTGTGCTGTTTTTGTTGTTTTTGTTGCTCTTTGTTGTTGTTGTTCTGCGCTGTTTGTTGTTTTTGTTACGCTGCTGTTTGTTGTTGTTGTTCGCTGCTGCTGTTGTTGTTTTACGCTGCTGCTGTTGTTGTTGTTACGTTGCTGCGTTGTTGTTGTTGTTACTGGCTGTTGTTGTTGTTTTACGTTGCTGCGTTGTTTTTTGCTGCTGTGTTGTTGTTGTTCTGCTGCTTTTTTTGTTACGGTTTGCTGTGTTGTTGTTGTTACTCGTTGCTGTTTTTTTTTACCCCCGCTGTTGTTTTTAAATTACTGTTTTTGGTTGTTGTTGTTATTTTGGCTGCTTTTGTTGTTGTTGTTCGCGGGTTTTGTTGTTGTTTTCGTTCGCTGTTGTTGTTGTTTTCTCTTTCTTTGTTGTTGTTGTTACTGCTGCTGCTGTTGTTGTTTTACTGCCGCTGCTGTTGTTGTTTTCGCGCTGTGTTGTTGTTACGCTGCTGTTTTTTTCCCTTTTTGTTGTTGTTACGCTGCGCGTTGTTTTGTTACTCGCTGCGTTGTTTGTTGTTCGCGCTGTTGTTGTTTTGTTACGCTGCCTTTTTGGTTAGCGCTGCTGTTGTTGTTTTCGCGGGTTTTGTTGTTGTTACCGCTGCGGTTGTTGTTGTTACGGGGTGTTGTTGTTTGTTGTTACTGCTGCTGCTTTTTGGGGTTTGTTCTGTTGCTGTGTTTGTTGTTTTCTGCGCCTTTGTTGTTGTTACGCTGCTGCTGTTGTTTTTGTTGTTCTTTTTTCCCTTTTGTTGTTGTTTTACTGCTGCTGTTTTATTAATTTTTCTTTCTGCTGGTTGTTTTTTGTTCGCTGCGTTTTGTTTTTTACCCTGCGTGTTGTTGTTTCTGCGCCCTTGTTTTTTTGTTACTCCCTTTGTTGTTGTTACGCTGCTGCTGTTGTTTGTTTGCTGCGTTTTTGTTTTTTTTCGCTTTTTGTTTTTGTTACTGCTGCTGCTTTGTTGTTGTTCTGTTGTTGTTTTTTTGGGACCGCTGTTTTTGTTTTGTTCTGCTGCTGTTGTTGTTGTTCTGTTGCGCGTTGTTTGTTGTTCTCCTTTGTTGTTGTTTTCGCTGCTGTTGTTGTTGTTGTTTTCGCTCCTGTGTTGTTTTACGTTGCTGCTGTTTTTTTTTTTTCTGCTGCTGCTGTTGTTTTGTTACTGCTGCTGCGTTGGTTGTTGTTCTGCTTTTTGTTGTTTCGCTGCTGTTGTTGTTGTTACTGCTGCTGCTGTTGTTTGTTACTGCTGCTGTTGTTGTTGTTACTGTCTGCTGTTGTTGTTGTTCGCGCGCTGTTGTTTGTTGTTTTTGTTTTGGCTGTTGTTTTTACTGCTGTGCCGTTTTGTTGTTTTACGCGTTGTTGTTTTTACTGCTGTTGTTGTTGTTACGCTGCGCTGTTTTTGTTTTACCCGCTGCTGTTGTTGTTTTACTGTGTTGTTTTTTTCGCTGTTGTTTTTGTTCCCTTGTTGTTGTTGTTCTGCTGTTGTTGTTGTTCTGCTGTTGTTGTTTTTTGCTGCTGTTTGTTGCTGTTACCTGCGCTGTTGTTTTTTTACTGCTCTGCTGTTGTTTTTTTACTGCTGTTGTTGTTTTGTTGTTGTTACGCGTTGTTGTTGTTTGCTGCTGTTTTGTTGTTGTTCTGCTGCTCGTTGTTGTTTTCGCTGTTGTTGTTGTTACGCTGTTTTTTTTATCTTTGTTGTTTGTTACTGCTGTTGTTGTTGTTACTGCTGCTGCTGTTATTGCTGTTATACCGCTGCTTTGTTTTGTTACTGCTGTTTTTGTTGTTTGTTTTACTGCTGTTTTGTTGTTACTGGCTGTTGTTGTTACTGCTGTTGCTGTTGTTGTTGTTACTGCTGTTGTTGTTGTTACTGCTGTTGTTTTTTTACTGCTGTTTTTGGGTTTTACTCTTTGTTGTTGTTGTTACTCTGTTTTTTTCTGCTGTTGTTGTTGTTTGCTGCTTTTTGTTGCTGTTATTTGCTGCTGTTGTTGTTGTTCTGCTGTGCTGTTGTTGTTGTTACTCGTTGTTGTTTTTCTGCTGTGCTTTGTTTTGTTGTTACGCTGTTGCTGTTGTTGTTTCTGCCCTTTTGTTGTTGTTACCTGGCTTTGTTGTTTTACTGCCGGCTGTTGTTGTTTTACTGCTGTTGTGTTGTTTGTTGTTACTGCTGCCTGTTGTTGTTGTTACTGTTTTGTTGTTGTTGTTCCCGCGCTTTGTTTTTTATTTTGCTGTTGTTGTTACTGCTGCTGCTGTTGTTGTTGTTCTGCGCTGCGTTGTTTTTGTTCTGTTGCTGCTGTTGTTGTTTTCTGTTGCTGCTGTTGTTGTTTTTTACTGCTGCTGCTGTTTTTTTAAGTGTTGTTTGTTGCTGTTTTGTTTTTTTGGGTTTTTTACCCCTTGCTGTTTTTGTTTTATTTTTTTTTGTTGTTGTTAGCTGCTGTTGTTGGTTTATTAACGCGGTGTTTTTGTTACTGCTTTTTGTTGTTGTTTTCCTCTGTTTGTTGTTATGTTGCGTTGTTTTTCGCTGCGCTTTGTTTTTAGTTTTGGCTTTTGGGTTTTTCCCCTTTTTTGGTTGTTGTTACGTTCTGCTGGGGGTTTGGGGTTCTGCCCGTTTGTTTTTTACGCGCGCTTTTTTGGGTTTGTTACGCTGTTTTTTTTTTTTGTTGCTGTTCGCTGCGCTTTTTGTTTAAAAAGTGTTGCTTTGCTGTTTGCTGCGCTGTTGGCTTTACTGCTCCGGCTGTTTTTTGTTTTTACCGCTGTTGTTGTTGTTTTTACTGTTCTGCTGTTTGGTTGTTGTTATTCTGCTGTTTTGTTGTTTTTACGCGCGCTGTTGTTGTTGTTCTCGCGTTTTTGTTGTTGCTGTTACTGCGCTGCTGTTTGTTAAGTGTTGCTGTTGTTACTTTTCGCTGCGCTGTTGTTGTTACGCTGCGCGTTGTTGTGTTACGCTGCGTTGTTGTTGTTGTTACTCCCCGCTGTTGTTTTTTAAAAGGTTGCTGTTGTTCTGTTACGCGCGCTGTTGTTGCTGTTACTGCTGCGGTGTTGCTGGTTACTGCTGCTCGTTGTTGTTGCTTTACTTGCGCTTTTTTGAAATTTGCTGTTGGGTTTTGTTTACTGCGCTTTTTTGTTGTTGTGTTGCGTTGTTGCTGTTACGCGCTCTGTTGTTGTTAAGTGGTTTTTTGCTTTCCGCGCTGCTGTTGTTGTTGTTTTGCTGCTGCTGTTGTTGTTGTTTACCTGCTGCTGTTGTTGTTGCTGTTTCCCCCAGCTGGTTTTTTGCTGCAGCTGTTGTTGTTTTCCCCTGCTGCTGTTTGTTTTGGTTACTTTTTGTGCTCCTGCGAGTTGTGTTACGCTGTTGTTTTGCTGTTCCTGCGTTGTTGTTTTTAAAAGGGCTGTTGTTGCGTTCCTGCGCTCTGCTGTATTGTTGCTTTTGTTTTTTTCGGCTTTTGTTGCTGTTCTGCTGCGTTGGAAAAGTGGCTGTTGTGGCGTTACCGCGTGGTTTGTTCTTTACTGCGCTGTTGTTGTTTCTGCTGCATTTTGCTGCTGCGCTGTTGTTGTTAAGGTGGGGCTTTTTTCCCGCTATTGTTGTGTTACTGCTGCTTAGTTTGCTGTTCCGGGGTTTTGGTTGCGTTCTCTGCGCGTTGTTGTTTATGCTGCGGCGTTGTTGTTACTGCGCTGTTGTTTTTGGGGTTGCTGTTGTGTGTTACTCTGCTGCTTCATTTTTTCTGCTTGCTGTTGTTTGCTTTAGCTGCGCTTTTTTGCTTTTGCTGGGCGTTGTTGTTTAGTGCTGCGCTTTGTTGTTGTTACTGCTGTTTGTTTGTTACTGCGGCTTTTTAGGTGTGCGCGTTGTTGTTTACTGCGCGTGTTGTTGTGTTACTGCTGTGCTGTTTTTTGCTGTTACTGCTGCTGCTGTTGTTGGTTTCTGCCTGTTGTTGTTTGGCGCGGCTGTTGTTGCGTTACGTTGCGCTTTTTTTTGGTTTTTGCTCCCTTGCTGTTGTTTGTTACTGCCCCTTTTTGCCGCGCGTTGTTTTTTTTGGGCCACTTTGCTGTTTGCTGCCTTTTTGTTTGCGTTACTCTGCGCTTTTTTTTGCTGTTCTGCTCCTTTGTTCCCTTTTCTGCTGCGGCTGTTGTTCTTATTCGCGGCTGTTGTTGCTGTTCGGGCGCTTTGTTGGGCGGCCGCTGCTGTTGGGCGTTACCGCGTTTTGCTGTTCGCTGCGGCTGTTGTTTTTGTCTGCGCTGTTGTTTGTTACTGCTTCCTTTGTTTTTAACTTTGCGGCTGGGGTTTTCTCCCCTTTTTGGTTAAAAAAGGATTTTTTTGTTTACTCCTTTGTTGCTGTTACTGTTGCTGCTGTTGTTGTTTACTGTTGCGCTGTTGTTGTGTTCTGCTGGGGCTTTAGCTGCGCGTTTTTTACTGCTGCTGCATTGTTGTTGCTGTTTGTGTATTTTGGCTTTAAACCTGCTGTTTTTTTGTGTTCCTTTTGTCATTCCTGCTGCCTGTGCTGTTTTTCGCTGTTTTTGTTGTTTTGGGTGCTGCGGCGTTGGCTTTGGGCGGGGTTTTTTTTGCTGTTACTGCTTTGCTGTTGTTGCTGTTAGGCTGCGCTGTTGTGTTATGTCCTTTTGTTGCTGTTAGTGCTGCGCTGTTGCTTTACTCTGGGGCTGTTGTTCTTTATGCTGCGGCTTTGTTGTTTACTGCTGGGCTTTGTTTTTTCTGGCTGCTGTTGTTGTGTTATCTGCGGCTTTGTTGTGTTTGTGCTGCGGTTTTGTTGCTTTTGCCGGGTTGTTGTTTTCCTGCGCGGCTTTTTTGCTGTTATGCTGCGCTGTTGTTGCTTTTTGGGCTGCGCTGTTGTTGCTTTTGTGCTGCGGCTGTTGTTGCTGTTCTGCTGCGGCTGTGCTGTTCTGCCCCTGTTTTCCATGTTTGTGTGCTGTTGTTGCTGTTGGTGCTGCGGCTGTTGTTGTTTTGCTGCGCTGTTGTTGTTTGCTGCTGCGCTTTGTTGTATTCTGCTGTTTTGTTGTTGCTGTTGTGTGGCTGTTTTTTTGCTGTTTGCTGGTGTTGTTCTTTACTGCTTTTGTTTTTTCTGCGCGTTGTTGCTTTTACTGCCGCTGTTGTTTTTTGGGGCTGCACCCTTGTTTGCTGTTAGTGCTGCGGCGTTTTGCTTTGTGCGCGGCGTTGTTGTTCTGCCGCCTGTTGTTTGCTGTTCTGTGTTTGTTGTTGTGCGGGCTTTTGGGCTTTAAATTTTGGGCGTTGTTTGTTACTGCTGCAGCTGTTGCTTTTCGCTGCGGCTGTTGTTGCTGTTACTGCTGCGTTTTGTTGCGTTTGCGCGCTGTTGTTGCTGTTACTTGCGCTGTTGTTGCTTTAGTGCTGTGCTGCTCCTTTTACTCTCAGAAATTTTAAGAACCAATAAATAAGTAATAAGGAGTCTTGTTTTAAGAAGGCTGCGGGCAAGTGGGTGGGGGCCAGACCTGCTGACGTGCACTCCCCGCCCCTCCACCCCCCTCACCCCCCGCACGCCCACGCAAATTTTGATTCTTACCCCCCCCATTTCACCTTTCCCCGACCCCTGGTAATACCTGCTAACAAGTCTGAGGGATTGACCACCATCAAGTCTGAGGGTTAATACTAAAAGTCTGAGGTTGACCACCTACTAAAAAGTCAGGGTTGACCACCTACTAACAAGTCTAAAGGGTTGACCACCTCTAAAAAAGTCAGGGATTGCCCCCTATTTAAATCTGAGGGATTGACCACCTCTAAAAAGTCTGGGGGATTGACCATCTAACAAGTCTAAAAGTTGACCCCACAAAAGTCTGGGGGTTGCCACCTCTAACAAGTCTGGGATTGACCACCTACAAACAAGTCTGGGGGAACCATTTTTTCCCCCTAAAAAGCTAGGATTGCCCCCTACTAACAAGTCTAGGGACTGACCACCTACTCAAGTCGAGGACTGCCCACCCCCAAGTCTGAGGATGACCACCTACTAACAATCTGAGGACTGACCCCCCCAAAAAAGTCTGAGGGTTGACCACCTATAACAAGTCTGGGGATTGACCACCTCCAACAAGTCGGGGGATTGAACCCTAAAAAGGTCTAAAGTTGCCCCCTATAAAAGTTGGGGGTGCCCCTCAACAATCTGAGGAGACCCCCCATCAAGTCTGGGACCACCACTAACAAGTCTGGGTTGACCCCCTGAAAAAAGTCTGGGGACACCACCACTAACAAATCTGAGGGATACCACCGAACAAGTCTGAGGACTGACCACCTACTAACAAGCTGAGGACTGACCCCCTCTAACAAGTCTGGGTAATCTAAAAAAGCGAGGTTGCCCCTACTAAAAGTCTGAGGATACCACCTACTTTTCTGGGGGGACTGACCCCCTAAAAAAGTCGGGGGATACCCCCTGCGAAAGTCTGAGGACTGACCCCCTACAAACAAGGGGGTGACCCCCTATTAAAAAGTCTGAGGACGCCCACCTAAAAAGACTAAAGGGACTGACCCCCTACTAACAAGTCTGAGGACTGACCATCACTAACAAGTCGAGGACGCCATACTAACAAATCTGATGGACTGACCACCTACGCAAGCCGGAGACCACCTACTAACAAGTCTGCGGATGACCACCTACAACAAGTCTGCGGACTGACCACCTACTAACAAGTCTGAGGCGACCACCAAAAAAAGTCGGGGGATGAACCTACTAAAAGACGGGGGACTGACCACACAAAAGTCAGGGGGGACTGACCACCTACCAACAAGTCTGAGGACGCCCCCCCACAAACAAGACGAGGACTCCACCTTTTAAACGAGGGTGACCACCTAAACAAGACTGGGGGACTGACCACCTACTAACTAGACGGGACTGACCACCTACAATTTGAAGGTGAAGCTATAACAAGACTGGGGGACTGACCACCTACTAACAAGACTGAGGACTGACCACTACAAAAGACGAGGACTGACCACCTACAACAAGTCGGGGTGAACCAAAAAAGACTGGGGGGACTGAAACCCTACTAACAATTTGGGGACTGCCATACAAGTCTGGGACTGACCCCCTCTAAAAGTGGGGGACTAATTTTTGGGTCAGGGGGACTGACCACTACCAAAAAGTCTGAGGGACTGACCCCCCCAAAAAGACGGGGACTGACCACCTACTAACAAGTCTGGGGGATACCACCTACTAACAAGACGGGACTGACCACCTATAACAAGTCGGGGGGGTTCCCACCTACAAACAAGTCTGAGGTTGACCACCTACAACAAGTCGAGGGGGAACCTACCAAGTCAGGGACTACCCCCTCTAACAATTGAGGGACTAATATAACAAGTCTGAGGGATTGACCACCTACTAAAAAGTCAGGGTTGACCCCCTACTAAAAGTCTGGGATTGACCACCCTAACAAGTCTGGGGGTTGCCATATAAAGGTCGAGGATTGCCCCCTACAACAAGTCTGAGGACTGACCACCTACTAAAAGTTAGGACTGACCACCTACTCAAGTCTGAGGAGCCACCTACTAACAATCTGAGGATAACCCCTACTAAAAGTCGGGGTTGCCCACCTATAAAGTCAAAGGGACCACCTACTAACAAGTCGAGTTGACCCCCTACAACAAGTCTGAGGTTAACCTCAAAAGTCTGGGGATGACCCCCTACTAACAAGTCTGAGGACTGCCCACCTACTAAGTCTGAGGGTTGACCCTACTCGTCTGAGGATTGACCCTCAAAACCCTGAGGACAACCTTAAAAATCTGAGGACTGACCACCTGCAACAAGTCAGGGACTGACCACCTATAAAAGTCTGGGGACTGCCACCTACTAACAAGTCTGCGGGATGACCACCTAAACAAGACGGGGGATTGACCACCTACTAAAAGTCGGGACTGACCACCTACGCAAGTCTGAGGACTGACCACCTCTAACAAGTCTAAAGGGATGCCCCTGCAAAGTCTGAGGTGACCACCTACTAACAAGTCTGAGGACTACCCCCTTTAAAAATTCTGAGGATGCCCCTACAACAAGACTGAGGACTGACCACCTGGAAGTCTGGGGACTGTCTACTAAAAAGCGGGGACTGAACCAAAAAAATCGGGGATAAACCCCCTACACAAGTCTCGGACTGACCACCTACTAACAAGTCTGCGGGACTGACCCCTCAAAATTGGATAATCAACAAGTCGAGGACTGCCCCCTACAACAAGTCTGGGGGACTGACCCCCCACTAACAAGACTGGGGGACTGAACCCTTCCAAGTCGGAGGGATCCCCCTACCAAAAGTCGGGGATACCACCAAAAAAAGCTGAGGGACTGACCACCCAACAAGTCGAGGACTGACCACCTCTAACAAGACTGAGGACTGACCATACAACAGACTGAGGACTGACCACCTACTAACAAGTCTGAAGGACTGACCAGCTACTAACAAGACTGAGGGACTGACCACCTACTAACAAGACTGAGGACTGACCACCAAAAAAGACTGAGGACGACCACCTACAAACGTGAGGGGACGACCTACAAACAAGACTGGGGGACTGACAACCTCTAAAAAGGTCGAGGATTGACCACCTACTAACAAGTCTGAGGACACCCCCTACAAACAAGACGGGGACTGACCCCTACTAACAAGTAGGGGGACTGACCCCTACCAAAAAGCTGAGGACTGACCTCTAACAAGACTGAGGTTTACCTACTAAAAGTCGAGGACGCCCCCTACTAACAAGACTGAGGACTGACCACCTACAAATTTAGACTGAGGACACCACCTACTAACAAGTCTGGGAAGCCCAAGTACAACAAGACTGAGGATGACCACCAACAAGACTGGGGGACTGACCCCCACTAACAGAAGGAGGGCCCCCTTTAAAAGGTCTGAAAACTGACCACCTAAACAAGACTGAGGATGAAACCCTACTAAAAAGACTGAGGCGCCACCTTGACTGAGGACTGACCACCTACTAACAAGTCTGATGGACTGACCATCTCTAAAAGCTGGGGACTGACGACCTCAAAAATTTAGGAACCACCCAAACAAGTCTGCGGACTGACCCCCTATAACAAGTCTGCGGACCCACCTACAACAAGTCTGAAGGAATGACCAGCTACAACAAGACTGAGGATGACCACCTACAATCTTCCTTTCCCCACCATCCCCAAAGGTTTAGTCGCTGACACCCCGGGGAAGAACGCCCCAAAACACTACTAGGGTACAAGTCTTATTCATCGGTTGTAGCAATGTCACCACTGCAGCACTCCCTAACAAGGTCAAGTTCTAAACCACCCAAACCACCCACACCCCACACACACACACACACACACACACGACACTGGGGGCCGGGGAGGTCGGGGAGACAGATGACATATTACTATTGGAATAGCAGGTGGACAAAGAGGATGTTCCAGGATGGGACACAGACACAAGAGGCCCCGGGGGGTTTGGGAAGACCCCAGATGAATAAAAGGGATGTTGGGAAGTATTTCTTAGTCATAGAGTATCGGGCCCAGGAATCCTAGAAAGTGATGGGGGGAGGAAACCATACATGTTTTAAGGCGGGTGATAGGCTATGGGGCAGGAGAGGACCTAGTAGCAATCAGCGAGACGGGGCCAGGGGGGGACCGACCCCAACCAAAAAGGTGGAAACCACAAAACGGCGGGTGCAGGATGGGCGCGGACGGCGGGGTTCCCGGGGTGAGCCTGGGCCCCGGTGCTGTTTCTGGTTTCGTGAATGACGACGGAAGGAATAGATCAAAGTGTCTTTGCAGACGAAGTTTGCGAGAATTCAATGGGAAGAACTCGCAGCGCTGGAAATTCAACAGGCTACAACCTTTCCCGCAAATGGCTCTTGGGTTAAACCCCCCGCCAAGTGCAATGTCCATGAAGATCGGGGAAGGGCAAATAAAACCGCAGACGGAGTACAGTCTAGGGGGCCAAAGACTACAAACCTCACCCAAGGAAAAAAGATCTTGGGGTGAGTATAACACCAGGCACATCTCCTGATGAGCATATCAACCAAATAACTGCTGCAGCATATGGGCGCCTAGCAAACCTCAGAACAGCATTCCGACATCTCAGTAAGGAGCCGTTCAAGACTTTGTATACCTTGTACATCAAGTCTATGCTGGAGTATGCAGCACCAGTTTGGAACCCACACCTAGCCAGCACGTCAACGAGACGTTTTCAACGAGACTAGTCCCAGGGCTAAGGGGAATGTCCTACGAGGAGAGGTTAAGGGAAATAGACCTGACAACACTGGAGGACAGGAAGGTTAGGGGAGACATGATAACGACATACAAAATGCTGCGAGGAATAGATAAGGTGGACAGAGACAGGATGTTCCGGAGATGGAACACAGAAACAAGGGGTCACAGTTGGAAGTTGAAGACTCAGATGAGTCAAAGGGATGTTAGAAAGTGTTTCTTCAGTCATAGAGTTGTCAGGAAGTGGAATAGTCTGGCAAGTGATGTAGTAGAGGCAAGAACCATACATAGTTTTAAGACGAGGTATGATAAAGTTAATGGAGCAGGGAGACAGAGGGCCTAGTAGCGACCAGTGAAGAGGCGGGGCCAGGAGCTGAGCCTCGGCCCCTGCAACCACAATTAGATGAGTACACACCATACCACATCTTTGTCTGAATAACCTACAAGACTGATAACCGTGAGTGACACTACTGAGCTGCGAGACCAACACACTGTATACCCTGCCACACTCTCTCTCTTCAGTCATGCTCCTGGATGACAGTCCTGCCTTCACTCATGCTCCAGGATGACAGTCCTGCCTTCAGTCATGCTCCAAGATGACAGTCCTGCCTTCAGTCATGCTCCAAGATGACAGTCCTGTCTTCAGTCATGCTACAAGATGACAGTCCTGCCTTCAGTCATGCTCCAAGATGACAGTCCTGCCTTCAGTCATGCTCCAAGATGACAGTCCTGCCTTCAGTCATGCTCCAAGATGACAGTCCTGTCTTCAGTCATGCTACAAGATGACAGTCCTGCCTTCAGTCATGCGCCAAGATGACAGTCCTGCCTTCAGTCATGCTCCAAGATGACAGTCCTCCCTTCAGTCATGCTCCAAGATGACAGTCCTGCCTTCAGTCATGATCCAAGATGACAGTCCTGAATTCAGTAATGCTCCAAGATGACAGTCCTGCCTTCAGTCATGCTTCAAGATGAGAGTCCTGCCTTCAGTCATGCTCCACGATAACAGACCTGCCTTCAGTCATGCTCCACGATGACAGTCCTGCCTTCAGTCATGCTCCAAGATGACAGTCCTGTCTTCAGTCATGCTCCACGATGACAGCCTTGCCTTCAGCCATGCTCCAAGATGACAGTCCTGCCTTCAGTCATGCTCCAAGATGACAGTCCTGCCTTCAGTCATGCTCCAAGATGACAGTCCTGCCTTCAGTCATGCTCCAAGATGACAGTCCCTGCCTTCAGTCATGCTCCAAGATGACAGTCCTGTCTTCAGTCATGCTACAAGATGACAGTCCTGCCTTCAGTCATGCGCCAAGATGACAGTCCTGCCTTCAGTCATGCTTCAAGATGACAGTCCTGCCTTCAGTCATGCTCCAAGATGACAGTCCTGCCTTCAGTCATGCTCCAAGATGACAGTCCTGAATTCAGTCATGCTCCGAGATGACAGTCCTGCCTTCAGTCATGCTCCAAGATGACAGTCCTGCCTTCAGACATGCTTCAAGATGACAGTCCTGCCTTCAGCCATGCTCCACGATGACAGACCTGCCTTCAGTCATGCTCCACGATGACAGTCCTGCCTTCAGTCATGCTCCAAGATGACAGTCCTGTCTTCAGTCATGGTCCACGATGACAGCCTTGCCTTCAGCCATGCTCCAAGATGGCAGTCCTGCCTTCATTCATGCTCCACGATGACAGTCCTGCCTTCAGTCATGCTCCAGGATGACAGTCCTGCCTTCAGTCATGCTCCAGGATGACAGTCCTGCCTTCAGTCATGCTCCAGGATGACAGTCCTGCCTTCAATCATGCTCCAAGATGACATTCCTGCCTTCAGTCATGCTCCAAGATGACAGTCCTACCTTCAGTCATGCTCCAAGATGACAGTCCTGCCTTCAGTCATGCTCCAAGATGACAGTCCTGCCTTCAGTCATGCTCCAAGATGACAGTCCTGCCTTCAGTCATGCTCCAAGATGACAGTCCTGCCTTCAGTCATGCTCCACGATGACAGTCCTGACTTCAGTCATGCTCCACGATGACAGTCCTGCCTAAAGTCATGCTCCAAGATGACAGTCCTGCCTTCAGTCATGCTCCAAGATGACAGTCCTGCCTTCAGTCATGCTCCAAGATGACAGTCCTGCCTTCAGTCATGCTCCAAGATGACAGTCCTGTCTTCAGTCATGCTACAAGATGACAGTCCTGCCTTCAGTCATGCGCCAAGATGACAGTCCTGCCTTCAGTCATGCTCCAAGATGACAGTCCTCCCTTCAGTCATGCTCCAAGATGACAGTCCTGCCTTCAGTCATGATCCAAGATGACAGTCCTGAATTCAGTAATGCTCCAAGATGACAGCCTGCCTTCAGTCATGCTTCAAGATGAGAGTCCTGCCTTCAGTCATGCTCCACGATGACAGTCCTGCCTTCTGTCATGCTCCAAGATGACAGTCCTGTCTTCAGTCATGCTCCACGATGACAGCCTTGCCTTCAGCCATGCTCCAAGATGACAGTCCTGCCTTCAGTCATGCTCCAAGATGACAGTCCTGCCTTCAGTCATGCTCCAAGATGACAGTCCTGCCTTCAGTCATGCTCCAAGATGACAGTCCTGCCTTCAGTCATGCTCCAAGATGACAGTCCTGTCTTCAGTCATGCTACAAGATGACAGTCCTGCCTTCAGTCATGTGCCAAGATGACAGTCCTGCCTTCAGTCATGCTTCAAGATGACAGTCCTGCCTTCAGTCATGCTCCAAGATGACAGTCCTGCCTTCAGTCATGCTCCAAGATGACAGTCCTGAATTCAGTCATGCTCCGAGATGACAGTCCTGCCTTCAGTCATGCTCCAAGATGACAGTCCTGCCTTCAGACATGCTTCAAGATGACAGTCCTGCCTTCAGCCATGCTCCACGATGACAGACCTGCCTTCAGTCATGCTCCACGATGACAGTCCTGCCTTCAGTCATGCTCCAAGATGACAGTCCTGTCTTCAGTCATGGTCCACGATGACAGCCTTGCCTTCAGCCATGCTCCAAGATGGCAGTCCTGCCTTCATTCATGCTCCAAGATGACAGTCCTGCCTACAGTCATGCTCCAAGATGACAGTCCTGCCTTCAGTCATGCTCCAAGATGACAGTCCTGCCTTCAGTCATGCTCCAAGATGACAATCCTGCCTTCAGTCATGCTCCAAAATGACAGTCCTGTCTTCAGTCATGCTCCAAGATGACAATCCTGCCTTCAGTCATGCTCCAAGATGACAGTCCTGCCTTCAGTCATGCTCCACGATGACAGTCCTGCCTTCAGTCATGCTCCACGATGACAGTCCTGCCGTCAGTCATGCTCCACGATGACAGTCCTGCCTTCAGCCATGCTCCAAAATGACAGTCCTGCCTTCAGTCATGCTCCAAGATGACAGTCCTGCCTTCAGTCATGCTCCAAGATGACAGTCCTACCTTCAGTCATGCTCCAAGATGACAGTCCAGCCTTCAGTCATGCTCCAAGATGACAGTCCTGCCTTCAGTCATGCTCCAAGATGACAGTCCTGCCTTCAGCCATGCTCCAAGATGACAGTCCTGCCTTCAGCCATGCTCCAAGATGACAGTCCTGCCTTCAGTCATGCTCCAAGATGACAGTCCTGCCTTCAGTCATGCTCCAAAATGACAGTCCTGCCTTCAGTCATGCTCCAAGATGTCAGTCCTGCCTCCAGTCATGCTCCAAGATGACAGTCCTGCCTTCAGCCATGCTCCAAGATGACAGTCCTGCCTTTAGTCATGCTCCAAGATGACAGTCCTGCCTTCAGTCATGCTCCAGGATGACAATCCTGCCTTCAGTCATGCTCCAAAATGACAGTCCTGCCTTCAGTCATGCTCCATGATGACAATCCTGCCTTCAGTCATGCTCCAAGATGAGAGTCCTGCCTTCAGTCATGCTCCAAGATGACAGACCTGCCTTCAGTCATGCTCCACGATGACAGTCCTGCCGTCAGTCATGCTCCACGATGACAGTCCTGCCTTCAGCCATGCTCCAAGATGACAGTCCTGCCTTCAATCATGCTCCAAGATGACAGTCCTGCCTTCAGTCATGCTCCAAGATGACAGTCCTACCTTCAGTCATGCTCCAAGATGACAGTCCTGCCTTCAGTCATGCTCCAAGATGACAGTCCTGCCTTCAGTCATGCTCCAAGATGACAGTCCTGCCTTCAGCCATGCTCCAAGATGACAGTCCTGCCTTCAGCCATGCTCCAAGATGACAGTCCTGCCTTCAGTCATGCTCCAAGATGACAGTCCTGCCTTCAGTCATGCTCCAAAATGACAGTCCTGCCTTCAGTCATGCTCCAAGATGTCAGTCCTGCCTCCAGTCATGCTCCAAGATGACAGTCCTGCCTTCAGCCATGCTCCAAGATGACAGTCCTGCCTTCAGTCATGCTCCAAGATGACAGTCCTGCCTTCAGTCATGCTCCAAGATGACAGTCCTGCCTTCAGTCATGCTCCAAAATGACAGTCCTGTCTTCAGTCATGCTCCACGATGACAGCCTTGCCTTCAGCCATGCTCCAAGATGACAGTCCTGCCTTCAGTCATGCTCCAAGATGACAGTCCTGCCTTCAGTCATGCTCCAAGATGACAGTCCTGCCTTCAGTCATGCTCCAAGATGACAGTCCTGCCTTCAGTCATGCTCCAAGATGACAGTCCTGTCTTCAGTCATGCTACAAGATGACAGTCCTGCCTTCAGTCATGCGCCAAGATGACAGTACTGCCTTCAGTCATGCTCCAAAATGACAGTCCTGCCTTCAGTCATGCTCCAAGATGAAAGTCCTGCCTTCAGTCATGCTCCAAGATGACAGTCCTGAATTCAGTCATGCTCCAAGATGACAGTCCTACCTTCAGTCATGCTCCAAGATGACAGTCCTGCCTTCAGTCATGCTTCAAGATGACAGTCCTGCCTTCAGCCATGCTCCACGATGACAGACCTGCCTTCAGTCATGCTCCACGATGACAGTCCTGCCTTGAGTCATGCTCCAAGATGGCAGTCCTGTCTTCAGTCATGGTCCACGATGACAGCCTTGCCTTCAGCCATGCTCCAAGATGGCAGTCCTGCCTTCAGTCATGCTCCAAGATGACAGTCCTGCCTACAGTCATGCTCTAAGATGACAGTCCTGCCTTCAGTCATGCTCCAAGATGACAGTCCTGCCTTCAGTCATGCTCCAAGATGACAATCCCGCCTTCAGTCATGCTCCAAAATGACAGTCCTGCCTTCAGTCATGCTCCAAGATGACAATCCTGCCTTCAGTCATGCTCCAAGATGACAGACCTGCCTTCAGTCATGCTCCACGATGACAGTCCTGCCGTCAGTCATGCTCCACGATGACAGTCCTGCCTTCAGCCATGCTCCAAGATGAGAGTCCTGCCTTCAGTCATGCTCCAAGATGACAGTCCTGCCTTCAGTCATGCTCCAAGATGACAGTCCTGCCTTCAGTCATGCTCCAAGATGACAGTCCTGCCTTCAGTCATGCTCCAAGATGACAGTCCTGCCTTCAGTCATGCTCCGAGATGACAGTCCTGCCTTCAGCCATGCTCCAAGATGACAGTCCTGCCTTCAGTCATGCTCCAAGATGACAGTCCTGCCTTCAGTCATGCTCCAAGATGACAGTCCTGCCTTCAGCTGGCAACACATGCCATGCTGACAACACATGCCGTGCTGGCAACACCTGCCATGCTGACAACACATGCCGTGCTGGTAACACATGCCGTGCTGACAACACATGCCGTGCTGGTAACACATGCCGTGCTGACAACATATGCCGTGCTGGCAACACATGCCGTGCTGGTAACACATGCTGTGCTGGTAACACATGCCGTGCTGACAACACATGCCGTGCTGGTAACACATGCCGTGCTGACAACATATGCCGTGCTGGCAACACATGCCGTGCTGGTAACACATGCAGTGCTGGAAACACATGCCGTGCTGACAACACATGCCGTGCTGGTACATGCCGTGCTGGTAACACATGCCGTGCTGGCAACACATGCCGTGCTGGTAACACATGCTGTGCTGGTAACACATGCCGTGCTGTCAACACATGCCGTGCTGGCAACACATGCCGTGCTGGTAACACATGCCGTGCTGACAACACATGCCGTGCTGGTAACACATGCCGTGCTGGTAACACATGCCGTGCTGTCAACACATGCCGTGCTGGTAACACATGCCGTGCTGGTAACACATGCCGTGCTGGTAACACATGCCGTGCTGGTAACACATGCTGTGCTGGTAACACATGCCGTGCTGACAACACATGCTGTGCTGGTAACACATGCCGTGCTGACAACACATGCCGTGCTGACAACACATGCTGTGCTGGTAACACATGCCGTGCTGGCAACACATGCCGTGCTGGTAACACATGCCGTGCTGGTAACACATGCCGTGCTGGCAACACCTGCCATGCTGAACACATGCCGTGCTGGCAACACATGCTGTGCTGGTAACACATGCTGTGCTGGCAACACATGCCGTGCTGGCAACACATGCCGTGCTGGCAACACATGCCGTGCTGGTAACACATGCCGTGCTGGTAACACATGCCGTGCTGGTAACACATGCCGTGCTGGTAACACTTGCCGTGCTGGTAACACATGCCGTGCTGGCAACACATGCCGTGCTGGCAACACATGCCGTGCTGGTAACACATGCCGTGCTGGCAACACATGCCGTGCTGGCAACACATGCCGTGCTGGTAACACATGCCGTGCTGGCAACACATGCCGTGCTGGCAACACATGCCGTGCTGGTAACACATGCCGTGCTGGTAACACATGCTGTGCTGGTAACACATGCCGTGCTGGTAACACATGCCGTGCTGACAATACATGCCGTGCTGGTAACACATGCTGTGCTGGCAACACATGCCGTGCTGGTAACACATGCCGTGCTGGTAACACATGCTGTGCTGGTAACACATGCGTGCTGACAACACATGCTGTGCTGGCAACACATGCCGTGCTGGCAACACATGCCGTGCTGGTAACACATGCCGTGCTGGTAACACATGCCGTGCTGGCAACACATGCCGTGCTGGTAACACATGCCGTGCTGGTAACACATGCCGTGCTGGCAACACCTGCCATGCTGACAACACATGCCGTGCTGGCAACACATGCTGTGCTGGTAACACATGCCGTGCTGGCAACACATGCCGTGCTGGTAACACATGCCGTGCTGGCAACACCTGCCGTGCTGGTAACACATGCCGTGCTGGTAACACATGCCGTGCTGACAACACATGCCGTGCTGGCAACACATGCCGTGCTGGCAACACATGCCGTGCTGGCAACACATGCCGTGCTGGCAACACATGCCGTGCTGGTAACACATGCCGTGCTGGCAACACATGCCGTGCTGGCAACACATGCCGTGCTGGCAACACATGCCGTGCTGGTAACACATGCCGTGCTGGTAACACATGCCGTGCTGGTAACACATGCCGTGCTGGCAACACATGCCGTGCTGGCAACACATGCCGTGCTGGTAACACATGCGGTGCTGGTAACACATGCCGTGCTGGCAACACATGCCGTGCTGGTAACACATGCCGTGCTGGCAACACATGCCGTGCTGGCAACACATGCCGTGCTGGTAACACATGCCGTGCTGGCAACACATGCCGTGCTGGCAACACATGCCGTGCTGGCAACACATGCCGTGCTGGCAACACATGCCGTGCTGGTAACACATGCCATGCTGACAACACATGCCGTGCTGGCAACACATGCCGTGCTGGCAACACATGCCGTGCTGGTAACTCATGCCGTGCTGGTAACACAAACACATGCCGTGCTGGCAACACATGCCGTGCTGGTAACACATGCCATGCTGACAACACATGCCGTGCTGGCAACACATGCCGTGCTGGCAACACATGCCGTGCTGGTAACACATGCCGTGCTGGCAACACATGCCGTGCTGGTAACACATGCCATGCTGACAACACATGCCGTGCTGGCAACACATGCCGTGCTGGCAACACATGCCGTGCTGGTAACACATGCCGTGCTGGTAACACATGCCGTGCTGGCAACACATGCCGTGCTGGCAACACATGCCGTGCTGGCAACACATGCCGTGCTGGGGTGGTGGTGGGTGGTGGTGGTGGTGGTGGTGGTGGTGGTGGTGGTGGGGGTGGGGGTGGGGTGGTGGTGGTGGGGGTGGTGGGTGGTGGTGGGGGTGGTGGGGGTGGGGGGTGGTGGTGGTGGTGATGGTGGTGGTGGTGGTGGTGGTGGTGGTGGTGGTGGTGGTGGTGGGTGGTGGGGGTTGGTGGTGTGGTGGTGGTGGTGGTGGTGGGGGTGGTGGTGGTGGTGGTGGTGGTGGTGGTGGGGTGGTGGTGGTGGTGGTGGGTGGGTGGTGGTGGTGGTGGGGGTGGTGGTGGTGGTGGTGGTGGTGGGGTGGTGGTGGTGGTGTGGTGGTGGTTGAATTTTGGGCCAAACCTCCTGCCACCCAACCACAACCCCCCCGCTGCTGCTCCCTTCCCACCCCCGCGGGTTCCCGGGTTCCCGCTGCTGCTGCTGCTGTTGCCGCGCTCCCGGCTGGTTGCTGCCCCCGCTGCGGGCTGCTGCCGCTGCTGCGCCTGTTGCCCGTTGCCCCCCTGCCGCCGCCCCCGCTGCTGCTCCCGTTGCTCCCGCTGCTTTGCCGCCTGCGCCGTTCCCGCTGTTTTGCTGGGGCCGCTGCTGCCGCCGCCTGCCGCCGCTCCCCCGCCGCCCCCGCTCCCGCTCCCGCCGCCGCCCCCGGGCCGCCTTTTGCCGCTGCCGGGCCGCTGCTGCGGGGCCCCCGCCGTTGGCCGCCCCCGCCGGCCTTTTTTTTGCCGCCCCCGCTGCCGCTGCTGCCGCTGCTGTGCTGCCCCCGCTGGCTGCTGTTGCCGCCGCCGCTCCCGCTGCTGTTGTTGCTCCCGCCCCCGTTGTTGTTGTTGTTCCCGCTGCCCCCGCTGCTGCTGCCGCCGTTCCCGCCGCCGCACCCGCCGCTGCTTTCCCCTTGCCCGCCCCCTGCCGCCGTTGGGGGCTTTTGGGCCGCCGCCGCCGGCCGCCGCCGCGGGCCTTCCCGCCCCCGCTCCCGCCGCTCCCGCCGCCCCCGCCGCCGCTGTTGCCGCCCCCGCCGCCCCCGTTGCTGGGCTCCCGCTGCCGGGCCCCCGTTGCCGCTGCCGCCCCCGCCGCCGCCGTTTTCCGCCGCTGCCGCTGCTTGCCGCCTTTTGGGTTGGGGCTGCCGCCGCCCCCGCCCCCGCCGCCGCCGTTGCTCCCGCCGGGGCCCCCCGGGCCCCCGTTGCCGCTCCCTGCCGCCCCCGCTGCCGCTCCCGTTGCCCCCGTTGTTGCTGCTGTTGCCCGGGGCCGTTGCCCCCTTGCCGCCCCCGCCGCTGTTGCCCCCCGGGGCCCCCGTTTTTGGCCGCCGTTGCCCCCGGCTGCCGCCCCTCCCGCTGCTGCCGCCCGCTTCCCGCCCCCGCCGCTTTTTCCGGCCCCCGGGGCCGGGGCTGCCGCCGCCGTTGCCGTTGGGGCCCCCGCCGGGCCTTTGGGCCCCCGGTTGCCGCTCCCTTGCCGCTGCCCCCCTCCCCTGCCGTTGCCCCCGCCCCCGCCCCCGCCCCCGCCGTTGCCGCTCCCGCCGCTGCCGCCGCCGGGGCCGTTTTTCCCGCCGCTGCCCCCGCCCCCGGGTTGCTGCCGGGGTTCCGCTGCCCCCGCCGGGCCCCCCGGGTTGCCGCCCCCGCCGCCGCCGCTGCCCCCGCCCCCGTTCCCCGCTGCCGCTGCCGCCGCCCCCCGCTGCCCCCCGCTGCTGCCGCCGCCCCCGGCCGCCGCCGCTGCCCCCGGCCCCCTCCCGCCGCTGCCCCCGCCGCCGCCGCTTGCCGCTGCTGCCGCCGCTGCCCCCGGGCTGCCTTTTTTGCTCCCGCTGGCTCCCGGGCCGCCGCCGCTGGGTTGCCATTGTTGTTGGGCTCCCCGGGGGCCCGCCGCCGCCGCCCCCGGTTGCCCCCGTTGCTGCCCCCGCTGCCCCCGGCTGCCGCCGCCGCCGCTGGGGCCGTTGCCGCGGGCCCCCGCCGTTGCCGCGCCGTTGCCCCCGGTTGCCGCGCCGCCGCCGCCGCTGTTTGCCCCCGCCCCCGTTGCCGCCGCCCGCCGCCGTTTGCCGCTGTTGGTTGCCGCCTTTGGGCCGCCCCCGCTGGCGGGCTGCCGTTACCCCCCTGCCGCTGGGGGCCCCCGCTGCCCCCGCCGCTCCCCGCCCCCGTTGCCCCCGCTGCCGCCGTTACCGTTTGGCGCCGTTTTGGGCCCCCGCCGCTGCTCCCGCCCCCGCCCCCGCCCCCGCCGCGGGTTGCCCCCGGCTCCCGGGTTGCCGCCGCCGTCCGCCCTGCTGCCGCTGCTGCCGCCGCCCGTTGCCGCCCCCGTTGCCGCTCCCGCCGCCGCCGTTTACCGCTGGCGCCCCCGGGCCCTTGCCGTTGCCGGGCTGCCCCCGCCGCTGGGGGCCTCCCCCGCCCCCGCCGCTGCCGTTACCCCCGGCCCCGCGGGGGCCGCTCCCGCTGCCCCCGCCCCCTTGCCCCCGCCCCCGCCCCCGTTGCCGCCGCCCCCGTTGCCCCCGGGTTGCCCCCCTTACCGCCGCTGCCGCTGCCCCCCGCCCCCGCCCGGTTTGGGGCCGCCCCCGGCTGCTGCCCCCGTTACCGACCGCTGTTGTTGCCGTGCCCGTTCCCCTGCCGTTGCCCCCGGGGGTTGCCACCGCCGCCGCCCCCGGCTCCCGGGCCCCCGCCGCCGCTGCCGTTACCGCTGCCCCCGCCGCCCCCACCCCCGCCGTTTCCGGCTACCGCCCCCGCCGTTCCCGGGCTGCCGCCGCTGCCGCGGGTTGGCCGCCCCCGCCCCCGCCGCCGCGGGCCCCCGGGCCCCCGCCCCCGGCCGCTGCCGCCGCCGCCGCTGCGCCGCTGCGGGGCGCCCCCGTCGGGGGGCCGTTGTTGCTCCCCTTGCCGCCCCCTTGCCGTTTGCTGCCGCTGGGGGTTGCTGCCGCCCCCGGGCCCCGCTGCCGTTGCTGCCCCCTTGCCCCCGCCCCCGCCGCCCGTTACCGCTCCCTTTTTCCGCCGCCCCCTGCCGCGGGCTGCCCCCGCTGCCGCGCCGCTGCTGCCGCCCCCGGGCCCCCGGGTTGCCGCTGCCCCCGCTCCCGGTTCCCGCGGGCTGGTTTTTGGCCGTTGCTGCCGCTGTTGCCGCCGCCGGGGTTGCCCCCGGTTGCCCCCGCCCCCGGTCAGGTACCGACTTTAGGTATCTGTCCAGCGCCCTCTTGAAGACAACCAGAGGTCTATTGGTAATTGCCCTTATGGCTGGTGGGAGGCTGTTGAACAGTCTTGGGTCCTGGACATTTATTGTGTTGTCTCTTAGTGTACCAATGCCCCCCCTACTTTTCACTGGGGGCACGTTTCACTGCCTGCCCAGTTCGTGTGCAGATTCGGGACCATTCCCTCTCTCGCCTGCGTTCCAGTGAGTACAAGTCAAGTGCTTCTAAGCGTTCCCAGTAGTTAAGGTGTTTGATGGAACTTATATGTGCAGTGAAGCTTCTCTGTACACTCTCTAGATCTGCAACTTCATCTGCCTTGAATGGAGATGTACAGCAATATTTCAGCCTAGAGAGAGCAAGCGAGGGTCATTAGTAGCTTGGCATCTCTTGTTTCGAATGTTCTCATTATCCATCCTATAACCTCAGTTGTGATCGTGGCACTGTTGTGATCCTTGAAAGTGAGATTCTCAGACATCACCACTCCCAGGTTCTTCACATTACTTTTCAGCTCTATTGCATGATTAGTGTTTGTAGCATACTCAGTTCTAGGTATTATCTCCCACCTATCCTAGCGTACAGCAAGCACTGTGCCTCTTCTAGATAACCAGTTTCTTTCACTTCTTTCATGACTGACATCATCATGACACTTCCCCAGCACATTCAGTTTTCACACCCACTTGTGCAAAAGTACGATTTTTTCCACAATGAAGGAAATTTCTCCCGACTCTTCGAGTAGTCGATAAGCTTCAAACCTAATTAACCATACAACGACGTCAAAAAACTGGCGCAATGGAATGAGACACGGGGTGTGGTGGCAAGACTTGACCAGTCATGATGACCTCGCTGTTGTTTACATTCTCCATGCCCAGCTGTGTGGCCCACACTCCTGTCAAAACTTTCCCAGTCTGTTATACAAAACAAAAAAAAACAATAGACTGATAGCGATGACGTCCCACAGTTACGTCCCACATTTCAAAGATTTCTGAATGGGTTTGAAGAAACAAGCTTGTCAGTTTCATGGAATCGTGCCGTTGCATATCCTAGGTCAGCATGGGTTCAGGACAGGTCACTTCTGTCTCTCGTAATAAGTGGACCATTATGACAGTCTTGGCATCACTGGAAGACAAGCATAATGCAGATATAGTGTACATCGACTTAACAAAATTGTTTGAACAAGTGAGACCACGGGGTAATAGCGCACAAAATGCGTGCAAGAAGAATAACTTGAAAGGGGAGGAGATGGATATTCAGCTTCCTAAATAATAGAATCCAAAGAACAATAGTAAACAGAGTGAATTCAGAGGCTGCTACAGTGAAAATGTCTGTGCCCCGAGGCACAGTGCTCACCCCACTTCTCTTTCTCAGTTTTATCTCTGACATAGACAAGGACATAAACCATAGCACTGTATCATCTTCGAAGACTATAGTGGAATCTGCACGAGAATATCAGACACTGAACCTCCACGCTGATATAAACCAAGTCCTCCAGTAGACTACTGGTACCAGTACAATGTTCAGTGAGGACAAATTTCAGCTAATACATAGCTGGATCAATAGTGCACTCAGCTCACACACTGAGGTTCGGAGTTCGAATCTCCTCCGGTACGGCTGGAAAACATTAGGACGTGTTTCCCTAAGACACCTGCTGTCCATGTTTACCCGTCAGTATAAAATGGGTACCTGGGTATTACTCGACTGGTGTGGGTCGCATCCTGGGACAAAACTGATCTAATTTTCCCGAAATGTTCAGCATAACAAGCGGCTTTCTATATAGTAGTATGTCAGTGATGTCAGCTATGGTCTGTATACCTTGTACAAGTGGAATATCAAAATGGTATACAATACCGAGAGGTTGGTAGGTAAGACACATAGGCAACAGTTAGGCAACTTTATTCCGAAACGTTTCGCCTACACAGTAGGCTTCTTCAGTCGAATACAGAAAGTAGGCAGGAACAGTAGAGATGTGAAGACGATGTAATCAGTCCATCACCCTTGAAGTCGTAGATTTGAGGTTGTCAGTCCCTCAGCCTGGAGAAGTTCAGTTCCATAGTCAGGAACTATCTGAAGATCTTTCTGTATTCGACTGAAGAAGCCTACTGTGTAGGAGAAACGTTTCGGAATAAAGTTGCCTAACTGTTGCCTATGTGTCTTACCTAACAACCTGTCGGTATTGTATACCATTTTGATGTTCACCTTGTACATGTACTTGTAGAAATAAAGACATTATTATTATTATTATTATTATTATTATTATTATTATTATTATTATTATTATTATTATTATTATTATTATTATTATTAGTAATAGTAGTAGTAGTAGTAGTAGTAGTAGTAGTAGTAATAGTAATAGTAGTAGTAGTAGTAGTAATAGTAATAGTAGTAGTAGTAGTAGTAGTAGTAATAGTAATAGTAATAGTAGTAGTAGTAGTAGTAGTAGTAGTAGTAGTAATAGTAGTAGTAGTAGTAGTAGTAGTAGTAATAGTAATAGTAGTAGTAGTAGTAGTAGTAGTAGTAGTAATAGTAATAGTAGTAGTAGTAGTAGTAGTAGTAGTAGTAGTAGTAGTAATAGTAATAGTAGTAGTAGTAGTAGTAGTAGTAGTAGTAGTAGTAATAGTAATAGTAGTAGTAGTAGTAGTAGTAGTAGTAGTAGTAATAGTAATAGTAGTAGTAGTAGTAGTAGTAGTAGTAATAGTAATAGTAGTAGTAGTAGTAGTAGTAGTAGTAGTAGTAGTAGTAGTAGTAGTAGTAGTAGTAGTAGTAGTAGTAGTAGTAGTAGTAGTAGTATTGGAGTATAAGACAAACTCGTATCACTCAATAAAGCGTAAATCTAATGTGAAAGACCTGGGACTAATAATGTCAGAAGATCTGACGTTCAAGGAGCACAACAATGCCATTATCGCAACTACAAGGAAAATAATAACATGGATAACTAGAACTTTCAAAACAAGAGATGCCAAGCCAGTGATGACACACTTCACGTGACCTCTTTTTCTCTGGGCGTTAATATTGTTGTATAATAACGGCAGCCTTCAGCGATACTGCTGAACTGAGAAAGGATCAGAGAAACTGCACACTCGATCATCTACATTACTGGGAACTCCTGAAGTCCCAGAACTGTACTTATTAGAACACAAAGAGAAAGATGCATCATAATCTACACCTGGAAGGTACAGGAGTAGTTGGTCCCGTAATCACTACATACGAAAGCAAGTAGTTTGGCAACTAGTACAATATGCTTCCAGTGAAGAGCAAGGGAGTGATGTGTACACTGAGAGAACCCAGTTAGTGTAAGGGGACCACGACGTTTCAGCACTCTTCATGCGTAAGGGGAGTTACCAACAAACTAGAGAGAACTCGATAAATATATCAAATCAGTTCCTGATCAGCCTGGCTTTGGTGCATACTCTGGATTACAGGCGGCGGGCAATAACAGCCTGATCGATCAGGTTAGCAACCAGAACCAACAACCACATTAACAATAGAAGGAAACAATTTCCTGACTCTCTGTAGCATCATTCATTATATATTATGTAGCTTCATTCCTAACCTAACTTACACTAGGAATGACCTTAACAAACGTCTCATTCCACACTGCTGTTACTGTGTCACAGAAAGTGTTTGACCCCTCGCCACAGATTACAGAGGTACGTGTCATGATTGTGACCAGACCTACCTGGAGTTTATAACCTTTGTAAATTGTGACTTCATTACCTTTGTAAATTGTGACTTCATTACCTTTGTAAATTGTGACTTCATTACCTTTGTAAATTGTGAGTTAATTACCTTTGTAAATTGTGAGTTAATTACCTTTGTAAATTGTGACTTCATTACCTTTGTAAATTGTGAGTTCATTACCTTTGTAAATTGTGAGTTCATTACCTTTGTAAATTGTGACTTCATTACCTTTGTAAATTGTGAGTTCATTACCTCTGTAACTTGCTCAGCTATCAAAACTTTGGAGTCCAGTCCCTGGACCAATTATGTACCTCTGTAATCTTTTGACTACCGCCCACAGGATGGGTATGGGGTGACTACCGCCCACAGGGTGGGTATGGGGTGACTACCGTCCACAGGATGGGTATGGGGTGACTACCGCCCACAGGATGGGTATGGGGTGACTACCGCCCACAGGATGGGTATGGGGTGACTACCGCCCACAGGATGGGTATGGGGTGACTACCGTCCACAGGATGGGTATGGGGTGACTACCGCCCACAGGATGGGTATGGGGTGACTACCGTCCACAGGATGGGTATGGGGTGACTACCGCCCACAGGATGGGTATGGGGTGACTACCGTCCACAGGATGGGTATGGGGTGACTACCACCCACAGGATGGGTATGGGGTGACTACCACCCACAGGATGGGTATGGGGTGACTACCGCCCACAGGATGGGTATGGGGTGACTACCGCCCACAGGATGGGTATGGGGTGACTACCGCCCACAGGATGGGTATGGGGTACATAATAAACATATTAAACTAACTAACCCCTCGCCACCTACTGTGGCTACTACGAAACTGTGACCTCTTCCCCTGATACCATACTGACTTTCGTTCTTAACCATCACAGTTTTTTTCAGAAAGATATTCTGGACACTATGAATAGTTCTTTATATAGGGTTGAACTTCAGCTGTTGTACCTTGTCTGTTATATCAGGTATTTGCAGTTCTTGTAATTCGTCCTGGCCTAAATGCTTCACCCTTAGTTTCACTCTCTTAATATGAGTAAATTTTAGTCTGTTTTTTTTCAATTTCTGTGTGAGAGTGGAGTACCATTAAGAGCTAGAATGATATATATGACAGTTTATAAGAGCCAGATACAGTCCTGCGAGACTATGTTGGTAGACACAGCGAGACTGTGCTGGTAGACACAGCGAGACTGTGCTGGTAGACACTGCGAGACTGTGCTGGTAGATACTGCGAGACTGTGCTGGTAGATACTGCGAGACTGTGCTGGTAGACACTGCGAGACTGTGCTGGTAGACACTGCGAGACTGTGCTGGTAGACACTCTGAGCTTGTGCTGGTAGACACTCTGAGCCTGTGCTGGTAGACACTCTGAGCTTGTGCTGGTAGACACTCTGAGCTTGTGCTGGTAGACACTCTGAGCTTGTGCTGGTAGACACTGCGAGACTGTGCTGGTAGACACTCTGAGCTTGTGCTGGTAGACACTGCGAGACTGTGCTGGTAGACACTCTGAGCCTGTGCTGGTAGACACTCTGAGCCTGTGCTGGTAGACACTGCGAGACTGTGCTGGTAGACACTCTGAGCCTGTGCTGGTAGACACTCTGAGCCTGTGCTGGTAGACACTGCGAGACTGTGCTGGTAGACACTCTGAGCCTGTGCTGGTAGACACTCTGAGCTTGTGCTGGTAGACACTGCGAGACTGTGCTGGTAGACACTCTGAGCTTGTGCTGGTAGACACTGCGAGACTGTGCTGGTAGACACTCTGAGCCTGTGCTGGTAGACACTGCGAGACTGTGCTGGTAGACACTCTGAGCCTGTGCTGGTAGACACTGCGAGACTGTGCTGGTAGACACTCTGAGCCTGTGCTGGTAGACACTCTGAGCCTGTGCTGGTAGACACTGCGAGACTGTGCTGGTAGACACTCTGAGCCTGTGCTGGTAGACACTCTGAGCCTGTGCTGGTAGACACTGCGAGACTGTGCTGGTAGACACTCTGAGCCTGTGCTGGTAGACACTGCGAGACTGTGCTGGTAGACACTCTGAGCCTGTGCTGGTAGACACTCTGAGCCTGTGCTGGTAGACACTGCGAGACTGTGCTGGTAGACACTCTGAGCCTGTGCTGGTAGACACTCTGAGCCTGTGCTGGTAGACACTGCGAGACTGTGCTGGTAGACACTCTGAGCTTGTGCTGGTAGACACTGCGAGACTGTGCTGGTAGACACTGCGAGACTGTGCTGGTAGACACTGCGAGACTGTGCTGGTAGACACTGCGAGACTGTGCTGGTAGACACTCTGAGCTTGTGCTGGTAGACACTGCGAGACTGTGCTGGTAGACACTGCGAGACTGTGCTGGTAGACACTGCGAGACTGTGCTGGTAGACACTGCGAGACTGTGCTGGTAGACACTCTGAGCTTGTGCTGGTAGACACTGCGAGACTGTGCTGGTAGACACTGCGAGACTGTGCTGGTAGACACTCTGAGCTTGTGCTGGTAGACACTGCGAGACTGTGCTGGTAGACACTGCGAGACTGTGCTGGTAGACACTCTGAGCTTGTGCTGGTAGACACTGCGAGACTGTGCTGGTAGACACTCTGAGCTTGTGCTGGTAGACACTGCGAGACTGTGCTGGTAGACACTGCGAGACTGTGCTGGTAGACACTGCGAGACTGTGCTGGTAGACACTGCGAGACTGTGCTGGTAGACACTGCGAGACTGTGCTGGTAGACACTCTGAGCTTGTGCTGGTAGACACTGCGAGACTGTGCTGGTAGACACTCTGAGCTTGTGCTGGTAGACACTGCGAGACTGTGCTGGTAGACACTGCCGCCGCCACCACCGCCGCCACCACCTATGTTGTTCCTAACTGTAGCGACAGTTTGTTTCCCATCAACCACTTGCTGTACGTGTATTTAGATACAGGTTCCCATAAGTACAATTATCATACATAGCGTAAATTATGTACGATAACCCGAAATAGTCAGAGTCGAACAAAGGGATTGATTTCCATTAGGGTCCTTGACTGTACTTCCAGTGACACTACGTTACCTATATTCTGTGAGTGGTTCACCTCAGACTAGAACAACACTGACATCTACATACAGTAGATATTTGCAAGTAACAGTAATGGGAAAGTCATTTACATAACACAGAAACAGTAAAGGACCCAGAATACTTCCCCAGGGGACTCCTCTTGTTATCAGTAAAGCTTCGGATTCGGTATTACCAACCGGAATAATTTTTTTTTTTATTCATGTAAGACTTAAAACCAGCCCAGAGAGCGAGGTTTATCTTCCACTTTCTTCAGTTGATCCTCAGTGCCTGTACCTGACCTACGTTGGTTTACGTGCGGCCAGCAGTAACAGCCTGGATGATCAGGCTCTGATCCATCACGAGGTCTGGTCATGGACCTGCCCGCTGGGGCGTTGACCCCCGGAATGCCCTCCAGGTATGCCAACTACTCTCCAGGCGCTATATGACACTACGGGTTTTGCGCTTCCCCTTGCATAAAATACTAGGAAAACCAGCAAGTATGTATTAGTGTACCATTATTCCCAGGTATACCTAGAGAGGGTTCCGGGGGTCAACGTCCCCGCGGCCTGGTCTGTGACCAGGCCTCATGGTGGACCAGGGTCTGATCAGCCAGGCTGTTACTGCTAGCCGCGCGCAGTCCAACGTACGACCCACAGCCCGGCTGATCAGGCACTGACTTTAGGTGCTTGTCCAGTGCCTGCTTTGAAGACAGCCAGGGATCTATTGGTAATCCCTCATATGTATACTGGGAGGCAGTTGAACAGTCTTGGGCCCCTGACACTTACTGTGTTGTCTCTTAACGTGCTAGTGGCAGTGAGGCGTCGCTAGAGTTGGTGTCACCCGGGGCGGAATCTTTGGTGTCACCCCCATGAAATCCAAGGGTGGGGGGATGGGGGGTAAACTCCAGTTACGTCACAGCTACATGACCAGTTACGTCACTGCTACATGACCAGTTGCGTCACTGCTACATGACCAGTTACGTCACTGCTACATGACCAGTTACGTCACTGCTACATGACCAGTTACGTCACTGCTACATGACCAGTTGCGTCACTGCTACATGACCAGTTACGTCACTGCTACATGACCAGTTACGTCACTGCTACATGACCAGTTACGTCACTGCTACATGACCAGTTACGTCACTGCTACATGACCAGTTACACCACTGCTACATGACCAGTTACGTCACTGCTACATGACCAGTTACATCACTGCTACATGACCAGTTACGTCACTGCTACATGACCAGTTACATCACTGCTACATGACCAGTTACGTCACTGCTACATGACCAGTTACATCACTGCTACATGACCAGTTACGTCACTGCTACATGACCAGTTACATCACTGCTACATGACCAGTTACGTCACTGCTACATGACCAGTTACATCACTGCTACATGACCAGTGACATCACTGCTACATGACCAGTTACCTCACTGCTACATGACCAGTGACATCACTGCTACATGACCAGTGACATCACTGCTACATGACCAGTTACATCACTGCTACATGACCAGTGACATCACTGCTACATGACCAGTGACATCACTGCTACATGACCAGTGACATCACTGCTACATGACCAGTGACATCACTGCTACATGACCAGTGACATCACTGCTACATGACCAGTGACATCACTGCTACATGACCAGTGACATCACTGCTACATGACCAGTTACATCACTGCTACATGACCAATTACATCACTGCAACATGACCAGTGACATCACTGCTACATGACCAGTTACATCACTGCTACATGACCAGTTACATCACTGCTACATGACCAGTGACATCACTGCTACATGACCAGTGACATCACTGCTACATGACCAGTTGCATCACTGCTACATGACCAGTTACGTCACTGCTACATGACCAGTTACGTCACTGCTACATGACCAGTTACGTCACTGCTACATGACCAGTGACATCACTGCTACATGACCAGTTACATCACTGCTACATGACCAGTGACATCACTGCTACATGACCAGTGACATCACTGCTACATGACCAGTTGCATCACTGCTACATGACCAGTTACGTCACTGCTACATGACCAGTTACGTCACTGCTACATGACCAGTTACGTCACTGCTACATGACCAGTGACATCACTGCTACATGACCAGTGACATCACTGCTACATGACCAGTGACATCACTGCTACATGACCAGTGACATCACTGCTACATGACCTGGAGTTTACCTGGAGTTTACCTGGAGAGAGTTCCGGGGGTCAACGCCCCCGCGGCCCGGTCTGAGACCAGGCCTCCTGGTGGATCAGAGCCTGATCAACCAGGCTGTTGCTGCTGGCTGCACGCAAACCAACATACGAGCCACAGCCCGGCTGATCCGGAACTGACTTTAGGTGCTTGTCCAATGCCAGCTTGAAGACTGCCAGGGGTCTGTTGGTAATCCCCCTTATGTGTGCTGGGAGGCAGTTGAACAGTCTCGGGCCCCTGACACTTATTGTATGGTCTCTTAACGTGCTAGTGACACCCCTGCTTTTCATTGGGGGGATGGTGCATCGTCTGCCAAGTCTTTTGCTTTCGTAGTGGGTGATTTTCGTGTGCAAGTTCGGTACTAGTCCCTCTAGGATTTTCCAGGTGTATATAATCATGTATCTCTCCCTCCTGCGTTCCAGGGAATACAGGTTTAGGAACCTCAAGCGCCCCCAATAATTGAGGTGTTTTATCTCCGTTATGCGCGCCGTGAAAGTTCTCTGTACATTTTCTAGGTCGGCAATTTCACCTGCCTTGAAAGGTGCTGTTAGTGTGCAGCAATATTCCAGCCTAGATAGAACAAGTGACCTGAAGAGTGTCATCATGGGCTTGGCCTCCCTAGTTTTGAAGGTTCTCATTATCCATCCTGTCATTTTTCTAGCAGATGCGATTGATACAATGTTATGGTCCTTGAAGGTGAGATCCTCCGACATGATCACTCCCAGGTCTTTGACGTTGGTGTTTCGCTCTATTTTGTGGCCAGAATTTGTTTTGTACTCTGATGAAGATTTAATTTCCTCATGTTTACCATATCTGAGTAATTGAAATTTCTCATCGTTGACAGTGACATCACTGCTACATGACCAGTTACGTCACTGCTACATGACCAGTTACGTCACTGCTACATGACCAGTGACATCACTGCTACATGACCAGTGACATCACTGCTACATGACCAGTTACGTCACTGCTACATGACCAGTTACATCACTGCTACATGACCAGTTACGTCACTGCTACATGACAAGTTACGTCACTGCTACATGACCAGTGACATCACTGCTACATGACCAGTGACATCACTGCTACATGACCAGTGACATCACTGCTACATGACCAGTGACATCACTGCTACATGACCAGTTACATCACTGCTACATGACCAGTGACATCACTGCTACATGACCAGTTACGTCACTGCTACATGACCAGTGACATCACTGCTACATGACCAGTGACATCACTGCTACATGACCAGTTACGTCACTGCTACATGACCAGTTACATCACTGCTACATGACCAGTTACGTCACTGCTACATGACAAGTTACGTCACTGCTACATGACCAGTGACATCACTGCTACATGACCAGTGACATCACTGCTACATGACCAGTGACATCACTGCTACATGACCAGTGACATCACTGCTACATGACCAGTTACATCACTGCTACATGACCAGTGACATCACTGCTACATGACCAGTTACGTCACTGCTACATGACCAGTTACATCACTGCTACATGACCAGTGACATCACTGCTACATGACCAGTGACGTCACGTAACATCACTGCTACATGACTAGTGACATCACTGCTACATGACCAGTTGCGTCACTGCTACATGACCAGTAACATCACTGCTACATGACCAGTGACATCACTGCTACATGACCAGTGACATCACTGCTACATGACCAGTGACATCACTGCTCCATGACCAGTGACATCACTGCTACATGACCAGTTACGTCACTGCTACATGACCAGTGACATCACTGCTACATGACCAGTTACATCACTGCTACATGACCAGTTACATCACTGCTACATGACCAGTGTCATCACTGCTACATGACCAGTTACATCACTGCTACATGACCAGTGACATCACTGCTACATGACCAGTGACATCACTGCTACATGACCAGTGACATCACTGCTCCATGACCAGTGACATCACTGCTACATGACCAGTTACGTCACTGCTACATGACCAGTGACATCACTGCTACATGACCAGTTACATCACTGCTACATGACCAGTTACATCACTGCTACATGACCAGTGTCATCACTGCTACATGACCAGTTACATCACTGCTACATGACCAGTTACATCACTGCTACATGACCAGTTACATCACTGCTACATGACCAGTGACATCACTGCTACATGACCAGTGACATCACTGCTACATGACCAGTTACATCACTGCTACATGACCAGTTACATCACTGCTACATGACCAGTTACATCACTGCTACATGACCAGTGACATCACTGCTACATGACCAGTGACATCACTGCTACATGACCAGTTACGTCACTGCTACATGACCAGTGACATCACTGCTACATGACCAGTGACATCACTGCTACATGACCAGTGACATCACTGCTACATGACCAGTGACATCACTGCTACATGACCAGTGACATCACTGCTACATGACCAGTGACATCACTGCTACATGACCAGTGACATCACTGCTACATGACCAGTTACGTCACTGCTACATGACCAGTTACGTCACTGCTACATGACCAGTGACATCACTGCTACATGACCAGTGACATCACTGCTACATGACCAGTGACATCACTGCTACATGACCAGTGACATCACTGCTACATGACCAATTTCATCACTGCTACATGACCAGTTACATCACTGCTACATGACCATTGATATCACTGCTACATGACCAGTGACATCACTGCTACATGACCAATGACATCACTGCTACATGACCAGTTACATCACTGCTACATGACCAGTGACATCACTGCTACATGACCAGTGACATCACTGCTACATGACCAGTTACATCACTGCTACATGACCAGTGACATCACTGCTACATGACCAGTGACATCACTGCTACATGACCAGTGACATCACTGCTACATGACCAGTTACATCTCTGCTACATGACCAGTTACATCACTGCTACATGACCAGTTACGTCACTGCTACATGACCAGTGACATCACTGCTACATGACCAGTGACATCACTGCTACATGACCAGTGACATCACTGCTACATGACCAGTGACATCACTGCTACATGACCAGTGACATCACTGCTACATGACCAGTGACATCACTGCTACATGACCAGTGACATCACTGCTACATGACCAGTGACATCACTGCTACATGACCAGTGACATCACTGCTACATGACCAGTGACTAATGTTTAACAATAAGTAGTAGTTGTCGTAACCTTCACGACTACGACAACTACTACTACTACTACAACTACTACTACAACTACTACTACAACTAACCCATCTCTTTGGGAAGGACCTACTTCCACTGGGGAATCCCGCCTACCAGTGAATATGCCCTCGTCTGCTACACCTGACGATACTATATAAGCGCCAGGCTCCTTTCTTCTGCTTCAGAATCTCCACGACTATGGTGCTCTTCGCACCTACTCCTAGGTTGAGGGACTGATTACCTCATCTTCTGTACATAGTTCTACTGTCTTCAAGTTATGTCCTAGAATTTGTATTGATAAAGCCACTGGATGGCGAAACGTCTACAATAAAGATTCCCAGATGTTGCACATGTGTCTTAATCTCAGGTACCTGGGTGTTAGTCACCTTACACCTGCTGTCCTTGTTCACCTAGCAGTAAGTAGGTACCTGGGTGCTAGTCACTTTACACTTGTTGTCCCTGTTCACCTAGCAGTAAGTAGGTACCTGGGTGTTAGTGGACTGGTGTGGGTGGCATCCTGGAGGACAAGATTGAAGGACCACAATGGAAATAAGACAGACAGTCTTCGATGGGCTATCCCGAGTGGCTAACCCTCCAGGATTAAAAATCCCAACAAAACCCTTATCTTATCTTATCTTAAGCCCTCACAGCAGAGTTAGATAAGTACTCAGTAATAGTTACTCTTAGTCAAAGTTTACGTTTTCTCTTATGGATTTTGTAAGAAAATGTAAAACTTTTAGGGGGTAAATATCCTATTTTTTTTATCTGGGTATAATTAGCAACAAGAGATTTTGTTGGGATTTTTATCCCTGGAGGGTTAGCCACCCAGGATAACCCAAGATAGTCAGTGTGTCATCGAGGACTGTCTGTCTTATTTCTATTGTGGTCCTTCAATCTTGTCCCCCAGAATGCCACCCACAATAGTCCGCTAACACCCAGGTACCTACTTACTGCTAAGTGAACAAGGACAACAGGTGTAAAGTGACTAGCACCCAGGTACCTACCTGCGTGCTAGATGAACATGTACAACAAATGTAAGGTGACTATTATTATTATTACAATCAAGGGGGAAGCGTTAAACCCGGAGGATTATACAGTGCCTGGGGGGGGGGATGTGGAAGGCATTCAGGCTTAATTTGGGGAACTGGAGCACAGATCCAATTCCCTAAATCAAGAGCCCCTCACCAACATCAAGGAACCTTCCTTGAGGGGTGTAAGGTGACTAACACCCAGGTACCTACTTACTGCTAGGTGAAGAGGGACAGCAGGTG
>NC_091363.1:10655300-10705300 GCF_038502225.1 Cherax quadricarinatus
TGTTAGTGGTGAGTGTTTGTTTGTTAGTGGTGAGTGTTTATTAGTGGTGAGTGGTTGTTTGTTAGTGGTGAGTGTTTGTTAGTGGTGAGTGGTTGTTAGTGGTGAGCGTTTGTTTGTTAGTGGTGAGTGTTTGTTAGTGGTGAGTGGTTGTTAGTGGTGAGCGTTTGTTTGTTAGTGGTGAGTGGTTGTTAGTGGTGAGTGTTTGTTTGTTAGTGGTGAGTGTTTGTTAGTGGTGAGTGGTTGTTAGTGGTGAGCGTTTGTTTGTTAGTGGTGAGTGTTTGTTAGTGGTGAGTGTTTGTTTGTTAGTGGTGAGTGTTTGTTAGTGGTGAGTGTTTGTTAGTGGTGAGTGGTTGTTAGTGGTGAGCGTTTGTTTGTTAGTGGTGAGTGTTTGTTAGTGGTGAGTGTTTGTTTGTTAGTGGTGAGTGTTTGTTAGTGGTGAGTGTTTGTTAGTGGTGAGTGTTTGTTAGTGGTGAGTGTTTGTTAGTGGTGAGTGTTTGTTAGTGGTGTTTGTTTGTTAGTGGTGAGTGTTTGTTAGTGGTGAGTGTTTGTTAGTGGTGAGTGGTTGTTTGTTAGTGGTGAGTGTTTGTTAGTGGTGTTTGTTTGTTAGTGGTGAGTGTTTGTTAGTGGTGAGTGTTTGTTAGTGGTGAGTGGTTGTTTGTTAGTGGTGAGTGTTTGTTAGTGGTGAGTGGTTGTTTGTTAGTGGTGAGTGTTTGTTAGTGGTGAGTGGTTGTTTGTTAGTGGTGAGTGTTTGTTAGTGGTGAGTGGTTGTTTGTTAGTGGTGAGTGTTTGTTAGTGGTGAGTGTTTGTTAGTGGTGAGTGTTTGTTAGTGGTGAGTGTTTGTTTGTTAGTGGTGTGTGTTTGTTAGTGGTGAGTGTTTGTTAGTGGTGAGTGTTTGTTTGTTAGTGGAGAGTGTTTGTTAGTGGTGAGTGGTTGTTTGTTAGTGGTGAGTGTTTGTTAGTGGTGTGTGTTTGTTAGTGGTGAGTGGTTTGTTAGTGGTGAGTGTTTGTTAGTGGTGAGTGTTTGTTAGTGGTGAGTGTTTGTTAGTGGTGTGTGTTTGTTAGTGGTGTGTGTTTGTTAGTGGTGAGTGGTTGTTTGTTAGTGGTGAGTGTTTGTTAGTGGTGAGTGTTTGTTAGTGGTGAGTGTTTGTTTGTTAGTGGTGTGTGTTTGTTAGTGGTGAGTGGTTGTTTGTTAGTGGTGAGTGTTTGTTAGTGGTGAGTGTTTGTTAGTGGTGTGTGTTTGTTAGTGGTGAGTGTTTGTTAGTGGTGAGTGTTTGTTTGTTAGTGGTGTGTGTTTGTTAGTGGTGAGTGTTTGTACGTGGTGAGTGGTTGTTTGTTAGTGGTGAGTGTTAGTGGTGAGTGTTTGTTTGTTAGTGGTGAGTGTTTGTTTGTTAGTGGTGTGTGTTTGTTAGTGGTGAGTGGTTGTTTGTTAGTGGTGAGTGTTTGTTAGTGGTGAGTGTTTGTTAGTGGTGAGTGTTTGTTTGTTAGTGGTGTGTGTTTGTTAGTGGTGAGTGGTTGTTTGTTAGTGGTGAGTGTTTGTTAGTGATGAGTGTTTGTTAGTGGTGAGTGTTTGTTTGTTAGTGGTGAGTGTTTGTTTGTTAGTGGTGTGTGTTTGTTAGTGGTGAGTGGTTGTTTGTTAGTGGTGAGTGTTTGTTAGTGGTGTGTGTTTGTTAGTGGTGAGTGTTTGTTAGTGGTGAGTGTTTGTTTGTTAGTGGTGAGTGTTTGTTAGTGGTGAGTGTTTGTTTGTTAGTGGTGAGTGTTTGTTTGTTAGTGGTGAGTGTTTGTTAGTGGTGAGTGTTTGTTTGTTAGTGGTGAGTGTTTGTTAGTGGTGAGTGTTTGTTTGTTAGTGGTGAGTGTTTGTTTGTTAGTGGTGTGTGTTTGTTAGTGGTGAGTGGTTGTTTGTTAGTGGTGAGTGTTTGTTAGTGGTGAGTGTTTGTTAGTGGTGAGTGTTTGTTAGTGGTGAGTGTTTGTTTGTTAGTGGTGAGTGTTTGTTAGTGGTGTTTGTTAGTGGTGAGTGTTTGTTTGTTAGTGGTGTGTGTTTGTTAGTGGTGAGTGGTTGTTAGTGGTGAGTGGTTGTCAGTGGTGAGTGGTTGTTAGTGGTGAGTGTTTGTTTGTTAGTGGTGAGTGTTTGTTAGTGGTGAGTGATTGTTAGTGGTTGTTAGTGGTGAGTGGTTGTTAGTGGAGAGTGTTAGTGGAGAGCGATAGTGTTTGTTAGTGGAGAGTGGTTGTTAGTGGTGAGTGAGTGTTTGTTAGTGGTGAGCGATTGTTAGTGGTGAGTGTTTGTTTGTGGTGAGTGGTTGTTAGTGGTGAGTGTTTGTTAGTGGAGAGTGGTTGTTAGTGGTGAGTGTTTGTTAGTGGAGAGTGTTTGTTAGTAATTGTTAGTGGTGAGTGATTGTTAGTGGTGAGTGTTTGTTAGTGGTGAGTGATTGTTAGTAATTGTTAGTGGTGAGTGATTGTTATTGGTGAGTGTTTGTTAATGGTGAGTGATTGTTAGTGGTTGTTAGTGGTGAGTGATTGTTAGTGGAGAGTGTTAGTGGAGAGTGATTTTGGTTGTTAGTGGTGTTTTTTAGTGGGTTAAGTAGTTATGGTTGTTAGTATTGAGTAGTTATGGTTGTTAGTATTGAGTAGTTATGGTTGTTAGTATTGAGTAGTTATGGTTGTTAGTATTGAGTAGTTATGGTTGTTAGTATTGAGTAGTTATGGTTGTTAGTATTGAGTAGTTATGGTTGTTAGTATTGAGTAGTTATGGTTGTTAGTGGTGAGTGGTTATGGTTGTTGCTGGTGAGTGGTTTCTACACAACAGCATTGATAATTCTCAAATTATATACATATTGCTTATAAAGCCATTTTTTTTTAATATCTGCTATATGATACAGGGATGTCGCTGTTCAAGGCGCGAGACTGGTGGTCGACGGTAGTGGAGGGCGAGGAAGGCACTGAGGAGGAGTGCTGCACTGGTTGCTTAGTCATTGCAAACATAAATAATGAGAAGCCGGCGAAGGACAAGATCATTGTAGGAGGATTCTCTGGCACCCTCAGGGTTTTCTGCCCTCAGGTATGAATTGTGTTTGTTGCTGTGGAACAATCCTGGACAGTGGAACAACCCTGGAATGGAATTACCCTTGACAGTGGAATTATCCTTGACAGTGGAATTATCCTTGACAGTGGAATTATCCTTGACAGTGGGAAAACCCTTGGCAGTAGAATTACCCTTCACAGTGTAGCAACCCTTGGCAGTGGAACAACCCATGACAGTGGAACAACCCTTGACAGTGGAACAACCCTTGACAGTGGAACAATACTAAAGCTTTCTTCTAATAAATTGGAAGGATTTACAATAAATCCGTGATGTAACTCACTTCTGAAATAAACAAAATCCACTAAGTAAATTGTACTCTGCTTTTTGCTCCCTTACTTCCACTGTTTATTACATTATATCCATAACTTGTATGTACAGTACACTACTGTACTGTATTATACAGAAGCACAGTATATTAGTTTCTTCTGTCAGGTTTAGTATTATTTTCCCCTCGAGGGAGGTTCCTTGATGCTGGTGAGGGGCTCTTGATCTAGGGAATTGGATTTGTGCTCCAGTTCCCTGAATTAAGCCTGAATACCTTCCATCCTTCCCAACAGGTCCTGTATAATCCGTATAGGTTTAGTGCTCCCCCATGATAATTATCAGTATTACAGCCTCTCCTCACTTAACGATGGAGTTCTGTTCCTAAGACCACGTAGGTAAATGAATTCATCGCTGAGGAGCATACTATAATGGTAGTGGGTTTGTGTCAACTATAACATTTCTGGTATATTTTTAAATGTTTATACAACAGTGTACTGTATATTGTAATAAACAGAATAGAGGAAATCAGCTCTAATATACATTATATAGGTATGCATACTGGTCAGAGAGCCCATGGTAAGTCTGAGTCATCAGTAAACGAGTATGTCACTAAGTGAGGAGAGGCTGTATTTTGTTTTAACGAACTCTTGGTTAATCTCGCTCTCTGTTGCAATGATGATTCACTGCAGTATTATATTTGCAGGGAAGCAATATACCTGTGCAAGTATGTTACAAATGGGTAGCACTCAAGTTTATTCTGAGGAATGGAAAGGCAGCTCCTATTCCTTAAATCAAGAGCCCATTATGGTTACAAGGATATACAGTAGTAAATACACAAATTTTTATTTCCTTTGTTAGTGTGAAGTTGTTAATAATCTATATTTCTACAAGTACATGTAGTTACCAGTAAGCAATCAAAGAAGTTTTTTTTTGTGCCAGCTGTCTCCCACTGAGGCAGGGTAACTCAAAAAAGAAAAAATGAAAGGTTTTTCTTTTCACATTTAGTAATTTATACAGGAGAAAGGGTTACTAGCCCCTTGCTTCTAGCATTTTAATCGCCTCTTATGACACTTGTGGCTTATGGAGGAAGGATTCTTCTCCACTTCCCCATAGAGTAACTAAAGAAAATCTATGCTGATACTTATAATTATATATTCTGTTGTATGCTAATGTCATAGTTCCCCATACACATGCCTATCAAAGTATGGTAATATTTATTCTTTCTACATAAAGGATATATATATTTTTGTATGGTGAAATAAGAGAGCTACATCATGGCCTATTAGTAAAATATTCTGTGAATCATCAATACAGTAGGCCTGCCATATCTGTGGGTCTGGTTTCCACTGTTTCAGTTATCTGTGGTTTACCCTGGCCCGAAAATAACCCTTAATTTTACTTTCTAATGACACCAAAGTTCAAAAGTAGTGGTGTTGACAGTTCTTCAAAGCCTAAGAGAAGTCATGAAGTGCTTCCCATCAGTGAAAAAGGGCTAACTCTCGACTTATTATGACTAATTTATCAATTAAAATTTTGGATCATACTAAAGGCTAAACATATTCCTAGCTTCAAAAGTTTATTTTCATTTATGTTATGCTAAGTCACTAAGTAATGTGTAATACTCTACTACAGTATTTACCATATCTTGAATACAGTATGGTCTTTTTTATTATTGCTAGTGTTGTTGTTATTATTATTATTATTATTATTATTATTATTATTATTATTATTATTATTGATTTTTAGTAGTAGAACTACTGTACTTGAATGCAGTATGGTCTTTATTATTATTGATTTTGAGTAATAGAAGTGATGTACATGAGGTAATAAGTTTTCTTTACAGTCGTATGTGCATGAAGGTGGAGAGGAAGTCTCAGGTTATCGAGCAGATCACGTGCTTCTGGAGGCTACACTGAGTTACCCTATTCTACAGTTGGCAGTGGGAAAATTTGTCTCGTAAGAGTTTTTTGTTGGTTGTCTAGTTCATTAAAGGTGCTCCACTGTGTGTTGAGCACTTGTAGAGTTGACCTTATGTCATCAACCACCTTCCTCCAATCTTCCTTGGCTTATTCCATTCTCGACTTTATTTCTCTTTACCTTCCTGGCTAGATATCATTCCTTGGTATTTAAACACACTTTTTTTTAGTTTCTTTAAGTTGAAAGACAAATTGTCTTAAAAATATAAGTTTCTTATTATCAACCTATTCTCTCAACTTCAATTTCTTACAAATATTCAAAATTTCTTGCTATTCTACCATTGCTATGTTTGTTTAACCCTTTCAGGGTCCGTCCCGTAGATCTACGGCTTTACGGTGAGTGTCCAAACCGTAGATCTACGCCATGAGCTCAGCTCACTCTGATAAACTGTGAGTGGTACATTTGGGCCTAGATATGAGAGAATACATCTATGTGGTATGTGTGCACCACATAAAACAGATCCTGCAGCACACTGTGTATAATGAGAGAAAAAACTGAAATCATGATTTTTCGATTAAAACAGCGACTTTGCAGTGTTTTTTCGTATGTTTTTTATAGTTGTATTTGCGATTTCTTGGTCTCATTTGATAGAATGGAAGACATATTACAGAAATGGAGATGATTTTGATTGGTTTTAGCACAGGAAATGGCTTGAAACTGAGCTCAAAGTAGCGGAAATGTTAAATTTTTGCCGATATTCAAGAGTAAACAAACGACCTCACACGTCTAATACACATCAGCTGGTGGGTCTAATATACATTCACAAATATGGTGATGATATTTATACAATTATTACAGTATTGCATAACAGTAAATCTTCTATTTTTTGGTGTGAATAAAAATTCATTATGTGAATAAAAAATCAAAATGGAATTTATTTGTAAAGCCTCAAAATGTAACTAATGAACAGAGGAAATGTTAGTTTAGTTCCAGGAATACCTACATTGTTTATTCTGGAGCCTATTTTGAAATTGGAATATTTTGAACTTTGTGTTAAATTGGCCAAATTAACAATTTCCGATCACTTTATTTTGTAGTTGAAACAGTTGACTTGGCGATTTCTTGTGCTCAATCGATAGAATAGAAGTAATACTAGTGAAATAGCTAAGAATTTGGTTGATTGGAATAATGTAATTGGCCTAAAATGGGAGTCAAAGTCGGCAAAATCGCCGATTCGTAAATATCGCTGACACATCAAAATTCGCGAGAGCATAATTTCGTCAATTTTCCACCAAATTTCGTACTTTTTGTTTTATTACCTTCACAAAAAGATTCTATACGATTTCATAAGAAAAAATAACAAATTTTTTTTTTTAAAATTCTTGGACACTGGTGCGTGACTCCAGATTTGGGCCTTGGACCCTGAAAGGGTTAAAGAATATTTGTTAATAATTTGTTGTTATACAGATATTAACAACATTCATAGCTACTGTTAATAACATCTCTTCTTTCATCATTTCTTTTTTCGTCTGATTTTTACTTTTCTTATTCGTCATTATCTGTATGACTTATTACAATCAATTCCTCACTTTGATGCTGATGACAAGCACTTTAAGTTGACATTATGAGAAATATTTCACTGTTTTCCAGTCATTAAAAGAGGCATAACATTATCCAAAACACATCTTCACCTTCCATCTTTAGATTTTTTGTCTATTAATTATTTCAAGTTGCCTTGTATATTTCCCCATCAATTTAAAATACTTATTTTTCATCATAGATATTATGGCTGATCTTGCACACCAGTTAGCACTTTCACACTTTTCTATATACAGGAGGGCCCTGTTTGTATGGTTCTGAGGTTTCTGACCTCAGAAACATACAAACGATAGATGGAAAAGAGCAATTGTTTCATTATCGAGTACATCTAAAATATGTATTTGATATGTGTACACTATCATATGTTAAATGCTCAATACAGCTAGGCACAAAAAAAAAAAAATATGATGCCAGTCACCCTTCCCTCACAACTGAGAGGTCTAGCACCAAGCCTCACAACTGAGAGGTCTAGTACCAAGCCTCACAACTGAGAGGTCTAGCACCAAGCCTCACAACTGAGAGGTCTAGCACCAAGCCTCACAACTGAGAGGTCTAGCACCAAGCCTCACAACTGAGAGGTCTAGCACCAAGCCTCACAACTGAGAGGTCTAGCACCAAGCCTCACAACTGAGAGGTCTAGCACCAAGCCTCACAACTGAGAGGTCTAGCACCAAGCCTCACAACTGAGAGGTCTAGCACCAAGCTTCACAACTGAGAGGTCTAGCACCAAGCCTCACAACTGAGAGGTCTAGCACCAAGCCTCACAACTGAGAGGTCTAGCACCAAGCCTCACAACTGAGAGGTCTAGCACCAAGCTTCACAACTGAGAGATCTAGCACCAAGCCTCGCAACTGAGAGGTCTAGCACCAAGCCTCACAACTGAGAGGTCTAGCACCAAGCCTCACAACTGAGAGATCTAGCACCAAGCCTCACAACTGAGAGATCTAGCACCAAGCTTCACAACTGAGAGGGTCTAGCACCAAGCTTCACAACTGAGAGGTCTTGCACCAAGCCTCACAGCTGAGAGATCTAGCACCAAGCCTCACAACTGAGAGGTCTAGCACCAAGCCTCACAACTGAGAGGTCTTGCACCAAGCCTCACAACTGAGAGATCTAGCACCAAGCCTCACAACTGAGAGATCTAGCACCAAGCTTCACAACTGAGAGGGTCTAGCACCAAGCTTCACAACTGAGAGGTCTTGCACCAAGCCTCACAGCTGAGAGATCTAGCACCAAGCCTCACAACTGAGAGGTCTAGCACCAAGCCTCACAACTGAGAGGTCTAGCACCAAGCTTCACAACTGAGAGGTCTTGCACCAAGCCTCACAGCTGAGAGATCTAGCACCAAGCCTCACAACTGAGAGGTCTAGCACCAAGCCTCACAACTGAGAGATCTAGCACCAAGCCTCACAACTGAGAGATCTAGCACCAAGCTTCACAACTGAGAGGTCTTGCACCAAGCCTCACAGATGAGAGATCTAGCACCAAGCTTAACAACTGAGAGGTCTAGCACCAAGCTTCACAACTGAGAGGTCTAGCACCAAGCTTCACAACTGAGAGATCTAGCACCAAGCTTAACAACTGAGAGGTCTAGCACCAAGCTTCACAACTGAGAGGTCTAGCACCAAGCCTCACAACTGAGAGATCTAGCACCAAGCTTAACAACTGAGAGGTCTAGCACCAAGCTTCACAACTGAGAGGTCTAGCACCAAGCTTCACAACTGAGAGGTCTAGCACCAAGCTTCACAACTGAGAGGTCTAGCACCAAGCTTCACAACTGAGAGGTCTAGCACCAAGCTTCACAACTGAGAGGTCTAGCACCAAGCTTCACAACTGAGAGGTCTAGCACCAAGCTTCACAACTGAGAGGTCTAGCACCAAGCTTCACAACTGAGAGGTCTAGCACCAAGCTTCACAACTGAGAGGTCTAGCACCAAGCTTCACAACTGAGAGGTCTAGCACCAAGCTTCACAACTGAGAGGTCTAGCACCAAGCCTCACAACTGAGAGGTCTTGCACCAAGCCTCACAGCTGAGAGGTCTAGCACCAAGCTTCACAACTGAGAGGTCTAGCACCAAGCTTCACAACTGAGAGATCTAGCACCAAGCCTCACAATTTATGGATTATGTGCCAGTCCCCAGTTTTCAGGCCATGCACTAAGCCCTAGAATTTTAAAGTCTTGTGCTAACCTATACAATTTAGGGTTTATGCACTAAACCCCACATTATAGGGTTATGAGCTAATGATTTCTACAGAATAATGTTAATAATTGTTTTGGAAAAGGCGATATTAGTGACATATTTACTTCATAGAAAGCCCCTTGTTATGCAGTGCATTTCAAGCTTAGGGATTGTTTGCCAAACTCTACAATTTAGGGATAATTTGCCAATCTAACAATTTAGGGGTTGTTTGCCAAACCATGCAATTTTGGGTTCATGTGTCAAGCCAAAGAAAAAAAAGACACCATGAAAATCTGAAAAATGAATGATAATATTTCCTTCAAGAAAAATGTGGAATACGAGAATCTTGGGACTTACAGATGCTCCTCACTTTATTATGGTTTGACTTACAATATTTTGACTTAATGATGGTACAATAAAACTTTTTTAAAACTTTTTTTTTTTTTGCTGTACAGTACTGTGCATTTATTGATGAAATAAACTTTTATTCATTTATTTATTTTTCAATACTGGTATTTAGTCAGTTACAGTAATTATTTGTTTATTTACTTATTCAGTGATATTTATTTATCTGTCATATATTTGACACAATAGTTTCAACTTAAGATTGGTTCATCAGAACCTAACCCCATCGTAAGTCAAGAAGCACCTGTACAAAGCTTAAGAATTTTGCGGTTCAACTATATTTAGAATTACTTGATCATGCTTCATTTTCTCATTAAGGTTCACTTAAAATATACTGCGAATATATCGTTTAGAAAACTGACAAGTTGATAAACAAGACACTTGTGCAGCATTTAGGTATCTTTATTCTGGAAATGTTTCACCAGCTAGTGGTTTCTTTAGTCCAGTGCGGAGAAAGGTGGAAGATGAGGAGGAGTTTAAGGTAATCAGTCCCTCAGCCTGGAGTCGATGTGTTCAGTCCATCAGTTATGATAAAAGTGCAGCGTATTTGTGGATATGGGGCTTACATACCGATGGATGATGATAGCTTGCCTGTAACATTTACCAGCTTCAGAGATGAGCTTTATACATCACTAAACCGTATCTAAATATGATATATTGTATTTACAGGAGTAATGATTTTAATCATCTCTGTGTCCTCCATCCTGACCGTCTTGTTGTGTACACAATCTCTGTGACCGCGGGTCAGGCTGGCCATGGTGACCACACCCGCCTCACCATCGCCTACCAACACAAACTCCAGCGGAATGCCCACTCCATGATTACAGGTGAATTATCATTATTCGTTGAGAGAAAAAATAAGGCACATTACTGTGACTAGTCCAAGTTGGACCACAACATCGCTATAAGTTAATTTCTCCTATGTACAGGTTATTTGTGTATTATTATTCATATATCAGTGAAAAATACTAAACTTTTATTCATTATGGATGATGCTTAGTCTCCTGTTTCATTCTTAATGTTATTTTGTTCAATTTCATATCAAGGAACTTTTTTTAATGAACAAAAATGCAGTAGTGCCTCAATGCTAACATTAATGCATTCCTGAAAATTAATGGTACTCTAAGTTGAGTGCTTGTTACTTGGAGCTTCTTTTTTCATAAAAATGCATGCTATAATTGGAGATACTTTCTCGATCCATAATATTCTGAATAATTTTTTTTAACAATATTTATCAAATATTTTATGTTAAATATTGTTCTGTTTCATTTACAAATAGTATTAAACATTGCTTAATTAACATGTACATGTTAAATAAATGGGTGAGGCTCTATGAGCAAATTTTGCTGAGGAAAAAAAAACAGTTTTGGAGGGAGAACAATGAGTTGAGTAATTGTATTAACATGATTGTAAACGAACCACAGAGCACGTAGGGTTTGAACCCCACCTCATGCTAACCTCCTTATGGTGTATATAAATATACCTAGTTGGATGAATCTTATTAGAGCCAGCTGGCCCAGTGTCTAACACACTGACCTGTGAATTTTAAGACTCGCTTGCCATAGGTTCAACCCCACCCGTTCTGTGGTTTGTTAAGTTGAATAAGCCTGGGCAGCAAGTGGGCTTGGTGGTTAATAACATAGAAGAGATGTTAGATGAGTAGGTGGAGTTGCTGGGAAGATGAATGGAAGTTTGAGGAGATGTTAAATGTTGATGAAGAGAGGGAGGTAGTGATTTCATACATTGGGCAGGGAGATATATTATCTTTTAGGAGTGAGGAAGAGGCAGATGTGAGTGTGGCAGAGGTGTGTGAGGCAGTGGATAGAATGAAAGGAGGTAAAGTAGCTGGAATAGATGAGATTAAGACAGAAATGTTAAAGGCAGGTTGGGATATAGTTTTAGAGGAGTCAGTGCATTTGTTCAATGTATGTATGAAAAGGGAAAAGACACCTAGGGATTGACAGGGAATATGTGTATATCCTTTGTATAAAGGAAAAGAGGATAAGAGTGTGTATGAATTATAGTGGAATAAGTGTTGAGTCTCCATAGGGAAGTGGAACAGAATTTTTCCTCCATAAGCCATGCGTGTTGTAAGAGGTGACTAAAATGCTGGGAGCAAAGGGCTAGTAACCCCTTCTCCTGTTTACATTAAAGTTATGTAGAGAAACGTTTGTTATTCTTTTCGGGCCACCTGCTTTGGTGGGATTTGGCTGGTTGTTGAAAGAAGTGTTTCAAGTATATCAAGTAAAGTACATGTTGGAGTTATCACTTAAAGAATTAAAACCATGACAGGTTGTTAATACAGACATTAATCCAGTCACAAAAAGATTACAATGTAGTTTATATGTGGTTTTGAATAATAATATTTTAGCAAGGTATGGTTGAAGTTAGACAAGCAATTATGAGTTATTTATAATTGGTAAAGTCAGGGTATTTTTCCAGAATGGCAGGTGATATGCCATTGAGGAAAAAAGGCTTTGACATTTCTTGAACACCCTGCACAATGTATGCAGGGTCTAGGGGATACTGAAAAATTGAGCTTTGGCAGTCTTTTATCTCACTACTTCATAATTTGTTTGAAATGTTTGTAGCAGCAAGTAATAAATGGATTAAATGGTTCACCTCCAAAATTTAACATAGGTTATCATTTGAATTTAATATTCATTTTGTATTTTCAAGAAAACATCTCACTAATTTTTTCCAGGTCCTTTTGGAGGTGTAAAGGGCAAAGACTACATTGCTGTTCAGTCACTTGATGGTTGCATCACAGCTTTTGAACAAGAAAGTTTTGCATTCAACAGTTTTCTCCCAGGGTTTCTACTGCCAGGACCTATAGCTTATGTTGCCAAGTCTGATGTCATTATTACAGTGTCCTCAGACTGGTGCCTTCAGTGTTTCAAGTAAGCTTTAAAATATAATTGTTACTTTCATCTTTGTTTCATATACTTTTAAATGGTTTGAATATACTTATAAAAGATAATACAGTACTATAGAGTCTTAAAAGGCATTTAATCCATTACACTATTTCCTAGCTTCCCTTTAAAATTTATATATTTTGCAAAACTGTACATTCTTCTACACTGCTACTCAGCCAAAACTCTCTTTTCTAATCCTTCTTTATTCCACCCTTTTCCTATATCCATGTCACTCAACTCATTTACATCTGTCATTGTATATGTTGTTTTTTGCACACTTTGAGAGATTGCAATCATTTACACTAAATACAATAATTTATTGTGTGTTTCCTGGGTTTATGTTCTTCCGAACCTCATTTTAACTCAAGTCAAAGAAGTTCTTATTCTTTATTTTATTTCTGCCACACCGGCTGCCTCCTACCAAAGTAGGGAGACGCAAAAAAGGAGACTTTCATCATCATTCATTAAATAGCTCTCTTACCAGAAGTGTGTAGGCATCACAATTCAAGTGACCCAACAAACTGTAACAGCCCAGTCACTCCTTCAGAGCGCAGGAACTGTGCTTTCCACCTCTAGGACTCTAGTCAAGCTAACCTGTTTCCATGAACTCCTTGATAAATGTTCCTTGCTCACACCAACAGCACATCAAACCCTTATAAACACTTGTCTCCAGTCACTCCAGTCTGACATGCTCCTACAGATCTGCTGGATGTTCAAGTTCCTCCCACTTAAAGCCTGTTTCACACCCTCCCTCCAACCTTTCAGGACAACCTGCACCCTTTCTTCCTTTGACCCAGATTTATGTGCCCTCTTCGTCATTTTGTTGTGCTCCATCTTCTCGTCCTCCATCCAGATATTTAGATATGTTTATTGCATACTCCAACCCTCCACTCTGATATCCAATTTTTCATTGCTTAACATTTTTCTTGCTCTTATCTTCCTCTTTCCTGTGTTTGGTTTTAATTTCCTTTTCTTTCGACACCCTCCCAAGCTCATTCATCAACCTTTTGAACTTATGTTCAATCTCTCCCAAAGAAATTGTGTCATAAGCAAAGAGTAACTGTAACATATCAAATTCACTAACTTTTAATCCCACACTTTTCCCCAAAACCCAAGCATTCACTTTTTATAATCGCGCTTATAAATATATTAACAACCAGGGTGATATAATATATCCCTAAGGCAAATATTTACTGGAATATAGCTGCCTTCTCTCCTACATACCCTAACCTAAGCATTACTCTCTGCATAATTTTTTTAGTGCGTATAGTAATCTACCACTTATTCCATACATTTGCAACATCTGCCCATCACCCCTTTCATTTGCATTTTCTGAATTTATAAATGTGATTAACAGTTCCTTACCCTTATATGAAGTATTATTCACTTGTATGCCTCAATGTAAATAATTAGTCTGCACATTCCCATAAATAGCAAAAAGTAGCAAACTCAGGAATAACAAAATTCTAAAATTATTAATATATTTTGGAGGGAGGGAGTAAAGGAGGTTTAGTGTGTTAGGGGCTAGAACATGATCATGTATGTGTTAGCGAGCTAGATTGGAGTGGAGACAATGGGTTTTTATGGCTTACGTGCTGTTGAAGTGTGAGTAAGGTAAGATTTATGGAGGGATTCAGGGAAACTGATTAGCAAGATTCCAGTAATTGAGGTAGGAAGTATAATGCTTGCATGCTACAGGAGAATTAAGTACTACTTTCTTTCAACACACCGGCTGTATCCCACCGAGGCGGGGTGGCCCAAAAGGAAAAACGAAAGTCTCTCCTTTTACATTTAGTAATATATACAGGAGAAGAGGTTACTAGCCCCTTGCTCCCGGCATTTTAGTTGCCTCTTACAACACACATGGCCTACGGAGGAAGAATTCTGTTCCACACACCCATGGAGATAAGAGGAAATAAACAAGAACAAGAACTAGAAAGAAAATAGCAGAAAACCCAGAGGTGTGTGTGTGTATATATATGCTTGTACATGTATGTGTAGTGTGACCTAAGTGTAAGTAGAAGTAGCAAGACGTACCTGAAATCTTGCATGTTCATGAGACAGAAAAAAGGACACCAGCAATCCTACCATCATGTAAAACAATTACAGGCTTTCATTTTACACTCACTTGGCAGGACGGTAGTACCTCCCTGGGCCGTTGCTGTCTACCAACCTACTACCTAGGAGAATTAAGTACAGTATGTTGAAATTCAGAGGGTCATCTGAACTGTGATTTCAGTACTTCTGGCAAGGCAGCAGTTAACTGAATGATGATGAGTATGTTTCATATTTTGGGTCACCCTACCTCTGTGGGGAAACCGTTAAAAAAATTTACTGTATACTTTTTCCAGTTGTATTCAGCAGACTTACTCACAGTACAGATATGACAGTACTGTACTGAAGAACTGTGGAATAAACAAATGCCCCCCCTTTTCTCCAGGGCATTTTTTCAACTCACTACAAAAAAAAAAAAAATATCAGAAAAACACAGAATATATAGATGGAAGTCAGGTGAGCTGTAATCAGTCAAGCTACTAAAAGTGGAACCCTGATTTCCCATAAACACATTATAAATTGGGGTTACTGAAAAAATTTAAGGGCTATCTAACCAAGACAAAAATTGTCATAAATTCAGGGAAAGGAGAGAGTGTAAATTGGGAGTTCTCAACATTTCTTGGGGAACTGATAAGATTTGCTGATAATTAGGGAGTTGCTATAAAATTTTTGATTACCTCACTTTAGTAATAAGGTAGAATAATGATTAATTAAAATTTACCACTCTATAACCTGTCTAGTTTTAATTAGCGTGTAAGCATTAGGTTTAGTCTGCCCGAAATGCCCTAGCATGTTAGTGGCTTTCTTTGTACTTAACGTTTTATAAAATGTAAAGCACATATTGTAACCTTTGCAAAGAAATAAAAATTGCACTGTATTCTATTGTACTACAATGTACACAGATATCAGGCTGTGGCCGTAGCGACCGATCCCGAGAAAGACATTGGCAGTAGCAGCGGCAGCAGTAAAGGTGGAAAGCGACTGGTGCCTGAGTGGACACAGCAGCTTGGTGAAGCAGCTTTGGATCTTTGTGTGTTATCTCCTGCAGAAGGACCTACAAGTCTTCTTGTCCTGGCCCACCACGCCGTCTTTTGCTTCAAGGAGTCCGGAGTTCTCAAGTTTGTTAAAAAGCTTGAGTACAACCCATCCTGTTTCATGGCCTTCATTGTTGGTAGGTTGCAAACTTAAGCATTACCCAGTGAATAACAGCACACTTGAATTGCATTAACTCAAACCCAATTAACTTGAACATTTGATAAACTACACTTAATACTTCAGACCCCCAAACATACATGTACAAACGCACTTACATAAATACACTTACATAATTGGTCACATTCGGAGGTAATCGTTATGTGGGGGTCCACTGTACTTCAAAATGGATAAAGCATAAGTTTCTCTTTCTTAGCCATACTCATAAAATTAGTAAAATGACTATTTTGTAAAACAAATTTTGAACACCATATTTTATTTGGACAAGATGTACAGGGATTGGTAAATGCCCTATTATTTTTTTTTCACTATTTTACTGTATTTAATCTGTGTAAAAAATTGATGAGTAATACTGATTTATGGTTAAGAAAATTGTTAGCCTACTGCAGACGATGCATGCCTATAATAGTGAGAGATACACTGCTAAAATAACATTCCCAATGTTTAACAGCCTGAATTTTATAATGAATTGGCAGTTTCCACTTAAGGGGGGTGCACCTTGATGGTACTGAAGGGCTCTTGATCAAAAGAATTTTTTTTGCCCTACCTTATTCTAGGATCAGTGATGATTACCAAGAATTCACAAAGTGCTTCATGACCCTTCCTTGTTGAGTGCTTCACCATGGGTGTACAGCCTCTCCTCACTTAGCGACATACTCGTTTACCGATGACTTGGACTTATTATGGTCTCTGACCAGTATGCATACCTAAATGTACACATATATTAGAGCTGATTTCCTCTGTTCTGTTTATTACATTATACAGCACACTACTGTATAAACATTTAAAAATATACCAGAAATATTATAAATGGTCAAAGGTGGCATTAAAACAATATAGAAGATGATTGACACAAATCCACTACCATTATAGTTTGCTGATGTGGTCTTAGGAACAGAACTCCATCGTTAAGTGAGGAGAGGCTGTACTATAAATTGTGTGATTGCTCATGAAGCTCCAGCAACCTTTCAAAATTCATAAGGAAGGGCAGTTGTCACAGAAATGTGGTACTAATGTTGTACAAAATATACCTATATTTCTGATTAATACTAAATTGGTTATCATATACTATCCATTTACTCTTTGATGCAATAAGATCATAGTAAACAGATGATATCACAATATGCGGAATAACCACAGTGAAAAAAAAGTGAATTTCCAAGCACTTTTGTGATTTCTCACATTATCACAGGTCCTCAATAATGTGAGAAATCACAAAAGCACTTGGAAACTCACTGTTTTTTCACATTGGTTATTTTACTTAATCTTTGATGTCTTGTTGCCCTGATTTTGAGAAAACACTCTCTCAGAAAGACTACCTGGCATTCCTATGATCATAAGCACCAAAGACTTGAAGCATTTACAAAATAATTCAGTAATTCAGTAAATTGAAACACTAATTCTTGATTGAGGTGTGACATGGCTAACAAGTAATAAAGTGACACATGCAGCAAAAGACCTTAAATACAATGTTTCAACTATCTGAGAATTTATCACCTACAAAATTGCTATATGGCCAGGTACGTTGCTTTCGTCTCTCTTGTCATAGTTTGTTGGTTCAAACCAAAAGCATTGACTAGTATTTTTATTGGTTAGCCAAACTAGAGTCCTGGAGGTGGAAAGTACATTGCCTGCACTCTAAAGGAGGGGTTTCGGATATTTGCCATTTAGAGTGACATTTATACTGTTGTATCTGCACACCCCCAACAAGACAGTGATAGTGTGAATGGTGGTGAAAGTATTTCTTTTTTGGGTCACCTGCCTTGGCAGGAGACAGCCAGCATGTTGAAAAAAAAAAGAAATGCCATACTAATGAAAGTCTCCTTTTGCTGTGCCTTTTTACCATTCGTTACATGGAAGAGCTACTTTTTAGTGGTGAGGGCAGATTGGTCTGCCATCTGTGTCTGCCCACAGATTAATGATTCATTTATACATGAAGAGTCCTCAGCACATCACTAACCCATTTTTTTATGTTTTGCCGCCAGACAATTACGTGCACGTGTGTGTTGCGAGCCACACACAAAACTTACTGGTATATCGGGAGTCAGAGTTGAAGTGGGCTTCACAGTTACCTTTTACTCCAGTTGCTATTGCTCGTGCCAGCTTTCCAGTAAGATTATATCTTATTTACTAGTAATAATGATAAAATTACTGACAGAATGTTAGGTAAGTGGACACAGATGCAACTAATGCCACATTTTATTGTGGCCATGTTTTGCTTACCAGGGACTGTCAAGCTCCTGGAGAGTGAAACATTGCCACAATAAAATGTATTTGCATCTGTGTACATTTCCCTAGCATCTTATGTATTGTATGATCCTTTATTATCTCACATGAATTTGAGCCACTTGTTACATTGATCTGGATATTAGTTATGTAAACTAATGTTGTAGTACTATACCTTGGTTATGTCTGTAGGATGGTGGCTTTAAATAGCTGGTTTGAATCATGGATCCATTTTTTTTTACTCCTACCTTAAAGTGCTCGGTGCTTGTTTAGCAGTACCTTTTGTGTATTTGTGTTGTCAGAGTACAGTGGACCCCCGCATAACGATGGCATCGCATAGCGATTTTTCCGCATAACGATTACTTTTATCGCAAAATTTTTGCCCCGCATACCGATTAAAAACCCGCATACCGATTTTCGTCCGAGACGCGTCCAATGTGCCCTCACATGTGCCGGCCGTCCCATTGTTTACCAGCCAGCCTCCGCGGTAACATCCAAGCATACACTCGGAATATTTCGTATTATTACAGTGTTTTCGGTGGTGTTTCTGGAAAATAAGTGACCATGGGCCCCAAGAAAGCTTCTAGTGCCAACCCTGTGGTAAAAAGGGTGAGAATTAGTATGGAAATTAAGAAAGATTTTGAAGGGTTTGGGGCTAACCCTGAGAAGCCTATGCCAGTTGTGGAATCCATTGTGCCTACTTCAAAGATTAAGGAAATGTGTGCAGAGTGGTTTGAACTGCAAACCTTTATAGATGAAAATCACCCTGACACAGCTGTTGCAAGCCGTGCTTGTGACTATTTCAATGACAATGTTATGGCCCATTTTAGGAAAGTCTTGAAGAAACGGGAGGTACAGAGCTCTATGGACAGATTTGTTGTGCGACAGAGGTCCAGTGACTCTGAAGCTGGTCCTAGTGGCATTAAAAGAAGAAGGGAAGTAACCCCAGAAAAGGACTTGCTACCTCAAGTCCTAATGGAAGGGGATTCCCCTTCTAAACAGTAAGAAGATAATGCTCTCCCCTCCTCCCATCCCATCAATCATCACCAGATCTTCAATAAAAGTAAGTGTCATGTAATTGTGCATGCCTTTTTCAGTTTGTGTGTATTAAAATTAACATTTCATGTGGTAAAAAAAATTTTTTTTCATACTTTTGGGCGTCTTGCACGGATTAATTTTATTTCCATTATTTCTTATGGGGAAAATTAATTCGCATAACGATTATTTCGCATAACGATGAGCCCTCTTGCACGGATTAAAATCGTTAACCGGGGGTCCACTGTACAGTATGTTTCATAATCTATATATATGAATCATTGTGAACTTAATGGTAGGCTCTGAAACACCTGAATTGAATTATGGGCCTTTTCTATCACACTCCAGCTGTGAAATATATTTTTACAATCTTTTTTATCCTTGTTGGTTTAAACTAATCAAGCCAGTCCAACTGACCAATGTCATATTTTCAAAAGTGTCCTTGATTTATCAAAATCTACTTAAGTAGAAAGTGTAAAACAGATTTGCCACTTAATGTTGCACATAGTATTTTTTATATTGCTGGTGCAAAGATAGCTTCATCAATGTGTTGATAAGAAACCTGGAGAGTTCTGACAGTAAGTGAAGAACTTTAGAAAGACACTTGATTCTAGGGTTAGTCATGCTATGATAAGAAACCTGGAGAGTTCTGACAGTAAGTGAAGAACTTTAGAAAGACACTTGGTTCTAGGGTTAGTCATGCTATGCATACCAACACCTAGAGTTGTTTGCACAGACTGCCAGCTTCAGAAACAAAATTAACACTTTTTCAAAAAAATCTCTCAGTAGCTCACAAATAGTTGTACATGAATGGTATATAATACAGACAAGATGAAGAATTAGAGACAAGTACAACATCTGGGTATCTTTATTTGTAGATGTTTTGCCAACCAGTGGCTTTATTAATACAAGTATATAATGTGAAGAATGTAGAATTATATACAAAAGATGATTATTATTATTATTATAATCAAGGGGGAAGCGCTAAACCCGGAGGATTATACAGCGCCTGGGGGGGGGGATGTGGAAGGCATTCAGGCTTAATTCGGGGAACTGGAGCACAGATCCAATTCCCTAAATCAAGAGCCCCTCACCAACATCAAGGAACCTTCCTTGAGGGGTATACAAAAGATGAGGTAATCAGTCCCTCAGCTTCGGAGCTGTTGAAGAGCATTGTAGTATATAAGTGCCAGTCTCCAAGCCTGTGCTTCAGATTCTTCAAGACCCCAGTGCTCTTCACCAACTCCAAGGCTGAGAGGCTGATTACCTCATCTATTGTATATGTCCTTGTACTGTATAGATAGTCACTGGATGGTGCAACATATACAAATAAAGATTCCTAAATGTTGCACATGTATCTTAATTCTTCAGCTCACAAATAACCCATACTTAGGAGAGAGACCTTATAATGATGTTGTGGTCCAGGATGGACTATTGTCAAGTCCCAATGGTTGTTACTTGACAGTGGTCTGGGACAAACCTAAATATCTTCATAAATATCCCCTCCTGAGCACAGGTTATTTGTGTTGCCCCAGCCACGGTTTGATGTTTATGAATGCTTTTGACTTTAGTAGTGCAGGTAGTTGAAGATTAAGGCTGAATGATACTAGAATACTGTTTGAACAAATGATTTAAAAAACCCACAGGTTTATAAATGAACTAGAGTTGATATATATGAAGGTTAAAACTACTATAAACTTTACTAACCGACAAAGGACCATTTTGTCGAGCCCATTTAACTGTATTTTCATTCACACAGGGCCAGCGATTCTTAAGGGTAAGCCTTTGTCCACACTACCAAAGGTTCAATTTCTTGCTTCAAGTTACATTTAAAAATACATTACAAATGTATGTCATATGCAGATTTAGAATTCTTTTGTTTTAATTGCTTCATAGTATAGATGCTTTTTATTTTTAGAAAATTTATACTGTTGTTGACTTCAATTTTGATCTTTATACAGTATGTGCCTTTTCTATATCATTAATTTTTATATAAAATAGAGAGCTTTCAAGGCTAAATGACCCCAATGGGTTTAGTGCTTTTGTTGAATATAATAACTTGCATCATTTATTCATACTTGAAAGTAATATTCTTCTTACAAAAAATATTACTGTAGTGCAGGAAAATTTTCCTATACCTAGATTGCATGTGGTTAGTCAGTAGTAATTTAAAAATGCATATTAGTGGTAAACATAGGTAAGTGACCTATAGTTATGCAGTCTCAGTAGAAGTTGAATACTTTACGTATTAAGAAAATACATTTAGATACATATTTTGAATTGAAACTGCTGGTAATTTACAATTTTTCAATCTGTTTCCTGCTTTCTATTAAAATTAAAATATTTTGACTAAAAATTAATTATTTTAGAGTCAAAGTAACTATTCTGTGTTAGCAGATAGTTGTATAAAAGATGAGATGAATCTGAGAACAGCCAGAGGAAGAATAGTTGGTAGAGTGTGAAGATCTCTGTGGAAAGAAAAACCTTTATTAAAGGAGGTAAAAGGGAATACATATGCACCAGAATGTAATAGTGCTAATACGTATTTTGCACGGGTGCTAAGAGAGACGTAAGTTGCCCCATCTTCTAATAATGTGTTCATTTTTTCACTATAATCTACCTTGTCCATAATTACTATCGCATTTTTTGCCTTGTCTATTTCAAAAAGATGCAGTCTAGGATCTTTCCTAAATTCATGGTATAACTTAACAAATCTTTGAGGACAAATGTGTTGTAAAGCTCAGACCTCTACAACACAATTGTCATCAAAGATTTGTTAAGTTATACCATGAATTAAGGAAAGATCCTAGACTGCATCTTTTTGAAACAGACAAGGCAAAAAATGCGATAGTAATTATGGACAAGGTAGATTATAGTGGAAAAATGAGCATATTATTAGAAGACAAGGGCACTTACGTGCTCCTTAAGTATGGCCAGCCGGTCAGTGTTGCAGCAAGGAAGAGGCTGGATACACTAGGGATGTTATGTTTGAGATTAATTTGCAGTATGAATATTATGCAATGAATAAGGAGCATACATTAGAAGATGATGTTGAGGTTATTTTTTTTTTATTATCACGCTGGCTGATTCCCACCAAGGCAGGGTGGCCCGAAAAAGAAAAACTTTCACCATCATTCACTCCATCACTGTCTTGCCAGAAGGGTGCTTTACACTACAGTTTTTAAACTGCAACATTAACACCCCTCCTTCAGAGTGCAGGCACTGTACTTCCCATCTCCAGGACTCAAGTCCGGCCTGCCGGTTTCCCTGAATCCCTTCATAAATGTTACTTTGCTCACACTCCAACAGCACGTCAAGTATTAAAAACCATTTGTCTCCATTCACTCCTATCAAACACGCTCACGCATGCCTGCTGGAAGTCCAAGCCCCTCGCACACAAAACCTCCTTTACCCCCTCCCTCCAACCTTTCCTAGGCCGACCCCTACCCCGCCTTCCTTCCACTACAGACTGATACACTCTTGAAGTAATTCTGTTTCGCTCCATTCTCTCTACATGTCCGAACCACCTCAACAACCCTTCCTCAGCCCTCTGGACAACAGTTTTGGTAATCCCGCACCTCCTCCTAACTTCCAAACTACGAATTCTCTGCATTATATTCACACCACACATTGCCCTCACACATGTCATCTCCACTGCCTCCAGCCTTCTCCTCACTGCAACATTCATCACCCATGCTTCACACCCATATAAGAGCATTGGTAAAACTATACTCTCATACATTCCCCTCTTTGCCTCCAAGGACAAAGTTCTTTGTCTCCACAGACTCCTAAGTGCACCACTCACCCTTTTCCCCTCATCAATTCTATGATTCACCTCATCTTTCATAGACCCATCCGCTGACACGTCCACTCCCAAATATCTGAATACATTCACCTCCTCCATACTCTCTCCCTCCAATCTGATATCCAATCTTTCATCACCTAATCTTTTTGTTATCATCATAACCTTACTCTTTCCTGTATTCACTTTTAATTTTCTTCTTTTGCACACCCTACCAAATTCATCCACCAATCTCTGCAACTTCTCTTCAGAATCTCCCAAGAGCACAGTGTCATCAGCAAAGAGCAACTGTGACAACTCACACATTATGTGTGATTCTTTATCTTTTAACTCCACGCCTCTTGCCAAGACCCTCGCATTTACTTCTCTTACAACCCCATCTATAAATATATTAAACAACCACGGTGACATCACACATCCCTGTCTAAGGCCTACTTTTACTGGGAAATAATTTCCCTCTTTCCTACATACTCTAACTTGAGCCTCACTATCCTCGTAAAAACTCTTCACTGCTTTCAGTAACCTACCTCCTACACCATACACCTGCAACATCTGCCTCATTGACCCCCTATCCACCCTGTCATATGCCTTTTCCAAATCCATAAATGCCACAAAGACCTCTTTAGCCTTATCCAAATACTGTTCACTTATATGTTTCACTGTAAACACCTGGTCCACATACCCCCTACCTTTCCTAAAGCCTCCTTGTTCATCTGCTATCCTGTTCTCCGTCTTACTCTTAATTCTTTCAATAATAACTCTACCATACACTTTACCAGGTATACTCAACAGACTTATCCCCCTATAATTTTTGCACTCTCTTTTGTCCCCTTTGCCTTTATACAAAGGAACTATGCATGCTCTCTGCCAATCCCTAGGTACCTTACCCTCTTCCATACATTTATTGAATAATTGCCCCAACCACTCCAAAACTATATCCCCACCTGCTTTTAACATTTCTATCTTTATCCCATCAATCCCGGCTGCCTTACCCCCTTTCATTTTACCTACTGCCTCACGAACTTCCCCCACACTCACAACTGGCTCTTCCTCACTCCTACAAGATGTTATTCCTCCTTGCCCTATACAAGAAATCACAGCTTCCCTATCTTCATCAACATTTAACAATTCCTCAAAATATTCCCTCATTCTTCCCAATACCTCTAACTCTCCATTTAATAACTCTCCTCTATTTTTTGGGTAGGCTCCAGGATGTACATGTTTATAGAGGGGCAACTGATATATCGGATCATTATTTAGTTGTAGCTACAGTTAGAGTAAGAGGTAGATGGGGAAAGAGGAAGATGGCAACAACAAGTAAGAGGGAGGTGAAAGTGTATAAACTAAGGGAGGAGGAAGTTCGGGCGAGATATAAGCGACTATTGGCAGAAAGGTGGGCTAGTGCAAAGATGAGTAGTGGGGGGGTTGAAGAGGGTTGGAATAGTTTTAAAAATGCAGTATTAGAATGTGGGGCAGAAGTTTGTGGTTATAGGAGGGTGGGGGCAGGAGGAAAGAGGAGTGATTGGTGGAATGATGAAGTAAAGGGTGTGATAAAAGAGAAGAAGGTAGCTTATGAGAGGTTTTTACAAAGCAGAAGTGTTATAAGAAGAGCAGAGTATATGGAGAATAAAAGAAAGGTAAAGAGAGTGGTGAGAGAGTGCAAAAGGAGAGCAGATGATAGAGTGGGAGAGGCACTGTCAAGAAATTTTAATGAAAATAAGAAAAAATTTTGGAGTGAGTTAAACAAGTTAAGAAAGCCTAGGGAAAGTATGGATTTGTCAGTTAAAAACAGAGTAGGGGAGTTAGTAGATGGGGAGAGGCAGGTATAAGGTAGATGGCGAGAATATTTTGAGGAACTTTTAAATGTTGAGGAAGAAAGGGAGGCGGTAATTTCATGCCCTGGTCAGGGAGGTATACCATCTTTTAGGAGTGAAGAAGAGCAGAATGTAAGTGTGGTGGAGGTACATGAGGCATTACGTAGAATGAAAGGGGGTAAAGCAGCTGGAACTGATGGGATCATGACATAAATGTTAAAAGCAGGGGGTGATATAGTGTTGGAGTGGTTGGTACTTTTGTTTAATAAATGTATGAAAGAGGGGAAGGTACCTAGGGATTGGCAGAGAGCATGTATAGTCCCTTTATATAAAGGGAAAGGGGACAAAAGAGATTGTAAAAATTATAGAGGAATAAGTTTACTGAGTATACCAGGAAAAGTATACGGTAGGGTTATAATTGAAAGAATTAGAATGTAGGATGGCGGATGAGCAGGGAGGCTTCAGAGTGGGTAGGGGATGTGTAGATCAAGTGTTTACATTTAAGCATATATGTGAACAGTATTTAGATAAAGGTAGGGAAGTTTTTATTGCATTTATGGATTTAGAAAATGCATGTGATAGAGTGGATAGAGGAGCAATGTGGCAGATGTTGCAAGTATATGGAATAGGTGGTAAGTTACTAAATGCTGTAAAGAGCTTTTATGAGGATAGTGAGGCTCAGGTTAGGGTGTGTAGAAGAGAGGGAGATAACTTCCCGGTAAAAGTAGGTCTTAGACAGGGATGTGTAATGTCACCATGGTTGTTTAATATATTTATAGATGGGGTTGTAAAAGAAGTAAATGCTAGGGTGTTCGGGAGAGGGGTGGGATTAAACTTTGGGGAATCAAATTCAAAATGGGAATTGACACAGTTACTTTTTGCTGATGATACTGTGCTTATGGGAGATTCTAAAGAAAAATTGCAAAGGTTAGTGGATGAGTTTGAGAATGTGTGTAAAGGTAGAAAGTTGAAAGTGAACATAGAAAAGAGTAAGGTGATGAGGGTATCAAATGATTTAGATAAAGAAAAATTGGATATCAAATTGGGGAGGAGGAGTATGAAAGAAGTGAATGTTTTCAGATACTTGGGAGTTGACGTGTCAGCGGATGGATTTATGAAGGATGAGGTTAATCATAGAATTGATGAGGGAAAAAAGGTGAGTGGTGCGTTGAGGTATATGTGGAGTCAAAAAAACGTTATCTATGGAGGCAAAGAAGGGAATGTATAAAAGTATAGTAGTACCAACACTCTTATATGGATGTGAAGCTTGGGTGGTAAATGCAGCAGTGAGGAGATGGTTCGAGGCAGTGGAGATGTCCTGTTTAAGGGCAATGTGTGGTGTAAATATTATGCAGAAAATTCGGAGTGTGGAAATTAGGAGAAGGTGTGGAGTTAATAAAAGCATTAGTCAGAGGGCAGAAGAGGGATTGTTGAGGTGGTTTGGTCATTTAGAGAGAATGGATCAAAGTAGAATGACATGGAAAGCATATAAATCTATAGGGGAAGGAAGGAGGGGTAGGGGTCGTCCTCGAAAGAATTGGAAAGAGGGGGTAAAGGAGGTTTTGTGGGCAAGGGGCTTGGACTTCCAGCAAGCGTGCATGAGCATGTTAGATAGGAGTGAATGGCGACGAATGATACTTGGGACCTGACAATCTGTTGGAGTGTGAGCAGGGTAATATTTAGTGAAGGGATTCAGGGAAACCGGTTATTTTCATATAGTTGGACTTGAGTCCTGGAAATGGGAAGTACAATGCCTGCACTTTAAAGGAGGGGTTTGGGATATTGGCAGTTTGGAAGGATATGTTGTGTATCTTTATACGTATATGCTTCTAAACTGTTGTATTCTGAGCACCTCTGCAAAAGCAGTGATAATGTGTGAGTGTGGTGAAAGTGTTGAGTGATGATGAAAGTATTTTCTTTTTTGGGGATTTTCTTTCTTTTTTGAGTCACCCTGCCTCGGTGGGAGACGGCCGACTTGTTGAAAAAAAGAAAAATCCATTTGTTCTCTAGGCTTCCTTAACTTGTTAATCTCACTCCAAAACTTTTTCTTATTTTCAACAAAATTTGTTGATAACATCTCACCCATTCTCTCATTTGCTCTCTTTTTACATTGCTTCACCACTCTCTTAACCTCTCTCTTTTTCTCCATATACTCTTCCCTCCTTGCATCACTTCTACTTTGTAAAAACTTCTCATATGCTAACTTTTTCTCCCTTACTACTCTCTTTACATCATCATTCCACCAATCGCTCCTCTTCCCTCCCGCACCCACTTTCCTGTAACCACAAACTTCTGCTGAACACTCTAACACTACATTTTTAAACCTACCCCATACCTCTTCGACCTCATTGCCTATGCTCTCATTAGCCCATCTATCCTCCAATAGCTGTTTATATCTTACCCTAACTGCCTCCTCTTTTAGTTTATAAACCTTCACCTCTCTCTTCCCTGATGCTTCTATTCTCCTTGTATCCCATCTACCTTTTACTCTCAGTGTAGCTACAACTAGAAAGTGATCTGATATATCTGTGGCCCCTATATAAACATGTACATCCTGAAGTCTACTCAACAGTCTTTTATCTACCAATACATAATCCAACAAACTACTGTCATTTCGCCCTACATCATATCTTGTATACTTATTTATCCTCTTTTTCTTAAAATATGTATTACCTATAACTAAACCCCTTACCTCATAATTTGTAATATTTTAAAATAAAGAATTAAACTAAGTCTGCCCGAAATGCCTAGCCATGCTAGGCATTCTAGTGGTACACTCTGTAATCATTATTTAACTACATGTAAAGCACACAACAACCAAATTCTGTAAATTTAACATTGTAATCTTTATAGAGAATAAACTTTGAATTGAATTGAATTGAATTGAATTCTATACAAAGTTCAATCAAAGGGCTCCCATTATCATTTACACCTGGCACCCCAAACTTACCTACCACACCCTCTCTAAAAGTTTCTCCTACTTTAGCATTCAGGTCCCCTACCACAATTACTCTCTCACTTGGTTCAAAGGCTCCTATACATTCACTTAACATCTCCCAAAATCTCTCTCTCTCTCCTCTACATTCCTCTCTTCTCCAGGTGCATACACGCTTATTATGACACACTTTTCACATCCAACCTTTACTTTAATCCACATAATTCTTGAATTTACACATTCATATTCTCTTTTCTCCTTCCATAACTGATCCTTCAACATTACTGCTACCCCTTCCTTTGCTCTAACTCTCTCAGATACTCCAGATTTAATCCCATTTATTTCCCCCCACCGAAACTCCCCTACCCCCTTCAGCTTTGTTTCGCTTAGGGCCAGGACATCCAACTTCTTTTCATTCATAACATCAGCAATCATCTGTTTCTTGTCATCCGCACTACATCCACGCACATTCAAGCATCCCAGTTTTATAAAGTTTTTCTTCTCTTTTTTAGTAAATGTCTACAGGAGAAGGGGTTACTAGCCCATTGCTCCCGGCATTTTAGTTGCCTCATACGACACGCATGGCTTATGGAGGAAAGATTCTTTTCCACTTCCCCATGGACAATAGAAGAAATAAAGAAGAACAAGAGCTATTTAGAAAAAGGAGAAAAACCTAGATGTATGTATATATATATGCATGTGCGTGTCTGTGAAGTGTGACCAAAGTGTAAGTAGGAGTAGCAAGATATCCCTGTTATCTAGCGTGTTTATGAGACAGAAAAAGAAACCAGCAATCTTACCATCATGGTGTTGAGGTATGTAAGGTATAATTTGAAGAGCAGGATGTTGAGATGAAGGATACTTTGATCACGAAGGTGTATAAATCCATGATGGATGGAAATAGGGGGGTAGGAAACATCATGATACTGGCTCCATGGTAAAGTACTGTGGGCTCTGATACAGAGTTTGCAGGTTCAAGTCCTGCTGTGGATGTAGAGACAATGTTTGTTTATGATATGTACAATAGTACATACATTGTAGCTCATTCATTTCACTCAGAAGTAGGATATACAGTGGACCCCCGGTTAACGAACTTTTTTCATTCCAGTAGTATGTTCAGGTGTCAGTACTGACCGAATTTTTTCCCATAAGGAATATTGTGAAGTAGATTAGTCCATTTCAGACCCCCAAACATACACGTACAAACGCACTTACATAAATACACTTACATAATTGGTCGCATTTGGAGGTGATCGTTAAGCGGGGGTCCACTGTATTGAACATTTGCTCGATCTTGGTCCCAAGGTTGTCGTATTTTATGGTTTGTGCTTTTTTAAAAAGACAAAATTCTTTTAACACAATGAACATCTCTCACTGAGGCAGGGTGACCTAAAAAAATGGAATGAGAGTTTTTCTTCTTTTTACATTTACATTATGTAGTAATTTATACAGGAGAAGGGGTTACTAGCACCTTGCTCCCGGCATTTTAATTGCCTCTTACGACAGGCATGGCTTACAGAGGAAGAACTCTTCTATACCTCCCCATGGAGATTATAAACAAATATACAGTTAAAGCATATAAAGGAAACAGCAGTACAGTGGGGATGGTATACGGGGATGTAATCAGTGCATCAGTAAAGTTTCTCTCTTTTATTAGAGAAACTTTATTTCCTCTATTATCATTTGACTGTTTCTTGTTTGCTTCACACGTACATACTCAGGCGCTTTTTTAACATGCTATTGATATTTAGGCTTCTTATTTTTAACTTAATTATTAAATTAAATCTTATACATATGCAGTAATTTTTACTTTTATTCTATTTTTTGCATGCATTCTCATTTATATCATTTAGAATAACAAATTGGTATATTACTTATCTTACAAACAAAGCATTATATTCCTCATCAGTTATATCAGCTTTTTTCTAGTGGTTTGAGCTTGCTTAAAATATTACTAATATACTAGTTTGTTTTAACAGGGTAAGAATACTTAGTAGTTACATAATGATCATGAATTCTTTTCCATGATGCATCTCTGACTTCTTTGTCTAAATGTCTTATTTTGCCATGAAAGTGTTACCAGTCTTGAACCTAACTTCCAGTGCTGTGTCTCACTGCAGGGCATTACTGGAGCGCTTGTCTTGCTTGGAGATACCGGCCACCTTCAGGTTTCATATCTGGGGACTGATCCATCGTTTTTCGTGGCTCCTCCGGCAGAAACGCGTGAGATAAACTACGACCAGACAGATAAGGAACTATCTCAGCTACATAAAATTATTAAGGCTTCAACAAAAGACACAGGTATGTACCAGTGTGTTATTCTTGTTAATAATGATTATTAATATTATAAATATTAATATAAATGTTAATAATTATTATTAATATTATAAATATTTTTGTTAATAATGATTATTAATGTTTTAGTTAGAGTTAGCATGAGCTAGGGATGTCTTTCCATTGATTCTTCATTTATATGACAACATTGACACTGAATCATTGATGGTTCATCTTACTGACAACATCTATGCTACATCATTGATGGTTCATCTTACTGACAACATCTATGCTACATCATTGATGGTTCATCTTAGTGACAACATCTGCGCTACATCAGTGATGGTTCATCTTACTGACAACATCATTGATGGTTCATCTTAGTGATAACATCATTGATGGTTCATCTTAGTGACAACATCATTGATGGTTCATCTTAGTGACAACATCATTGATGGTTCATCTTAGTGACAACATCTGCACTACATCAGTGATGGTTCATCTTAGTGACAACATCAGTGATGGTTCATCTTAGTGACAACATCATTGATGGTTCATCTTAGTGACAACATCTACAGTACATCATTGATGGTACATCTTAGTGACAACATCTGCACTACATCAGTGATGGTTCATCTTAGTGACAACATCAGTGATGGTTCATCTTAGTGACAACATCATTGATGGTTCATCTTAGTGACAACATCTACAGTACATCATTGATGGTACATCTTAGTGACAACATCTGCGCTACATCAGTGATGGTTCATCTTAGTGACAACATCATTGATGGTTCATCTTAGTGACAACATCTGCGCTACATCAGTGATGGTTCATCTTAGTGACAACATCATTGATGGTTCATCTTAGTGACAACATCATTGATGGTTCATCATAGTGACAACATCTACAGTACATCATTGATGGTACATCTTAGTGACAACATCTGCGCTACATCAGTGATGGTTCATCTTAGTGACAACATCATTGATGGTTCATCTTAGTGACAACATCATTGATGGTTCATCTTAGTAACAACATCTGTGCTACATCAGTGATAGTTCATCTTAGTGACAACATCATTGATGGTTCATCTTAGTGACAACATCATTGATGGTTCATCTTAGTGACAACATCAGTGATGGTTCATCTTAGTGACAACATCATTGATGGTTCATCTTAGTGACAACATCATTGATGGTTCATCTTAGTGACAACATCATTGATGGTTCATCTTAGTGACAACATCATTGATGGTTCATCTTAGTGACAACATCATTGATGGTTCATCTTAGTGACAACATCAGTGATGGTTCATCTTAGTAACAACATCATTGATGGTTCATCTTAGTGACAACATCATTGATGGTTCATCTTAGTGACAACATCATTGATGGTTCATCTTAGTGACAACATCATTGATGGTTCATCTTAGTGACAACATCATTGATGGTTCATCTTAGTGACAACATCAGTGATGGTTCATCTTAGTGACAACATCATTGATGGTTCATCTTAGTGACAACATCAGTGATGGTTCATCTTAGTAACAACATCATTGATGGTTCATCTTAGTGACAACATCAGTGATGGTTCATCTTAGTAACAACATCAGTGATGGTTCATCTTAGTGACAACATCATTGATGGTTCATCTTAGTGACAACATCATTGATGGTTCATCTTAGTGACAACATCATTGATGGTTCATCTTAGTGACAACATCATTGATGGTTCATCTTAGTGACAACATCATTGATGGTTCATCTTAGTGACAACATCAGTGATGGTTCATCTTAGTAACAACATCATTGATGGTTCATCTTAGTGACAACATCATTGATGGTTCATCTTAGTGACAACATCATTGATGGTTCATCTTAGTGACAACATCATTGATGGTTCATCTTAGTGACAACATCATTGATGGTTCATCTTAGTGACAACATCATTGATGGTTCATCTTAGTGACAACATCATTGATGGTTCATCTTAGTGACAACATCATTGATGGTTCATCTTAGTAACAACATCATTGATGGTTCATCTTAGTGACAACATCATTGATGGTTCATCTTAGTAACAACATCTGTGCTACATCAGTGATAGTTCATCTTAGTGACAACATCATTGATGGTTCATCTTAGTGACAACATCATTGATGGTTCATCTTAGTGACAACATCATTGATGGTTCATCTTAGTAACAACATCTGTGCTACATCAGTGATAGTTCATCTTAGTGACAACATCATTGATGGTTCATCTTAGTGACAACATCATTGATGGTTCATCTTAGTGACAACATCATTGATGGTTCATCTTAGTAACAACATCTGTGCTACATCAGTGATAGTTCATCTTAGTGACAACATCATTGATGGTTCATCTTAGTGACAACATCATTGATGGTTCATCTTAGTGACAACATCATTGATGGTTCATCTTAGTAACAACATCTGTGCTACATCAGTGATAGTTCATCTTAGTGACAACATCATTGATGGTTCATCTTAGTGACAACATCATTGATGGTTCATCTTAGTGACAACATCATTGATGGTTCATCTTAGTAACAACATCTGTGCTACATCAGTGATAGTTCATCTTAGTGACAACATCATTGATGGTTCATCTTAGTGACAACATCATTGATGGTTCATCTTAGTGACAACATCATTGATGGTTCATCTTAGTAACAACATCTGTGCTACATCAGTGATAGTTCATCTTAGTGACAACATCATTGATGGTTCATCTTAGTAACAACATCAGTGATGGTTCATCTTAGTGACAACATCATTGATGGTTCATCTTAGTGACAACATCAGTGATAGTTCATCTTAGTGACAACATCATTGATGGTTCATCTTAGTAACAACATCAGTGATGGTTCATCTTAGTGACAACATCATTGATGGTTCATCTTAGTAACAACATCAGTGATGGTTCATCTTAGTGACAACATCATTGATGGTTCATCTTAGTAACAACATCAGTGATGGTTCATCTTAGTAACAACATCATTGATGGTTCATCTTAGTAACAACATCAGTGATAGTTCATCTTAGTGACAACATCATTGATGGTTCATCTTAGTAACAACATCAGTGATGGTTCATCTTAGTAACAACATCAGTGATGGTTCATCTTAGTGACAACATCATTGATGGTTCATCTTAGTAACAACATCTGTGCTACATCAGTGATAGTTCATCTTAGTGACAACATCATTGATGGTTCATCTTAGTGACAACATCAGTGATGGTTCATCTTAGTAACAACATCTACACTGCATCACTGTTATATAGTCTACTGCATATTTTTAAACTGAATATTGCACTTTTTTAATTTGTACTACTTTCATATTCTTTCATTTTTGTTGTTTTCTAATTCCTTCTTAGTACTGAGCATAAATTCAGTGTTGGCATTTAACCGAGTTGGTTAGTTAGTGCAACTTGCATGTACATGCCATCTTTTTTTTTCTCTCATGCATGCTTATTTTCATATTGCTTTGTCTTTTTGGATTTCTTTATTAATGTTGAAAATGAAAATGTTTATTTCCTTGCAAAACTTACAATGTGTGGTTTACATATTATAAAATATTGATTACAAAGAAAGCCACTAGCATGCCTAGGCATTTTGGGCAGACTAATCCTAATTCTTACTCTATATTGACACAGGTTATGGAGCAGTACAAGGACACAGATGCAAGTAATGGGACATTTTATTGTGGTAATGTTTTGCTCTCCAGGAGCTTTGTCAAGCCCTGGAGAGCAAAACATTGCCATGATAACATGTCACATTAGTTGCATCTATATCCATTTACCCAACATTTGGTTGGTAATTCTACCATAGTGTACAATGTCTTGCACTTTCAGGGGCATTGGTAAGCATGAATCGAGGTGAGAGCGACCTCCTGGTATCTGCGACAGTGGGAACACAGCTGGAAACATGGACAGGGAACACCCGTGTCCAGAATCCTGATGGCGGGGTTCCTGCCGTGCCTGTGGTAGTGCGGCTCACAGCTCACACACCACTCAACAATGTCAGAGTCAACATTGCTGTGGAGAAACCTCTCGGTGTTACTCAAGACACGTTTGTTCTGCGTACAATATGTGTGTATCCGTCTCCAATGGTGGATAAGTCACATGCTCATAACTTGAATTTATTTATTGCTGAAGCATTTTACCTGCACAACAAGCTTCTAGTAAATACATGCAGATATAATAATATAATATAAATATAATAACTTTAATGTTCAATGTAATGGGGAGCCCATCACTTTGGTTTCATCAGTAAAATATTTGGGAATTCCCTTTGACCCATGCATGTCAGGAGAATTGATAGGGAACAGTGTAGTAAAGAAAGCGAATGCCAGACTGAAGTTCCTGTATAGACAAGCACAGTGTCTACCTACTGAGGCTCGCAGGACCCTGTGTCTAGCCCTTATACAATGCCATATGGATTACGCTTGCTCTTCATGGTACTCTGCCTTGACAAAAAAACTGAAAGATAGACTGCAAATCACCCAGAACAAAATCGTAAGATTCATCCTGGGGCTGGGACCAAGAGAGCATGTAGGCCAGGATGAATTACAGCAGTTGGATATACTGAATGTTGAAGACGGAGTAAAACAACTGAAGCTAAATCATGTTTATAAAATTGCTCACAAACAATGTCCAGAATATCTTGCTGTCAATTTTGTCAAGGGTGGGAACCAAAGCAATCATAGTACTAGAGGGAGAGAGCACAACTTTGTAGTACCCACAGTCAGTGGCCAGGCTTCAAACACCTTTTATTGTACAGCAATAAAGGAATGGAACAGACTGCCTGCACATATCAAAGCCAGTCTTAGCATGAACCAGTTCAAGAAGAGTGCCAAAAGGTGTCTGATGAATGTAGCTACAGAAAGGGAGGGGAATGATTTTCTATTTTTTATCTAACATACGTGTAAATTTTACCTTATTCCTAGTAATGACCCTCGTATTGTAGATAGTCTTAATGACCCTCGTGTAGTAGATAGTCTTTTTAGTATGATAATAAGATGTTAACTTCATTATAGAATAATAAGAAAATATTATAACCTTTATATTATAATAATAAGGTAAAAGGACCCCAATGGAAATAAGTCACTCTGTCTGACTTTTTTGGGTTATCCCAGGTTCTCTACACATATGCTGCTATGTATGATAATTCTATGTAACTGTATTTGTGTATACCTGAATAAACTTACTTACTTTAAAAAAAAAAAAAAAAAAAAAAGTAAGTAAGTTTATTCAGGTATACACAAATACAGTTACAGTTACTTACTTACTTACTAATAATAAAGATAGGTAGTAGAATGGTAGACAGCATCCGCCCAGGGAGGTACTACCGTCCTACTAGATGAGTGTAACACAGATGCTTGTAATTATTTTACATGATGGTAGGATTGCTGGTGTCTTTTTTTCTGTCTCGTAAACTTGCAAGATTTTAGGTACGTCTTGCTACTTACACTTAGGTCACACTACACATGCATGTTTTTTTTTTTTTTTTTTTTTTTTTTTTTCCCAAGAAGTCGGTCGTCTCCCACCGAGGCAGGGTGACCCAAAAAAGAAAGAAAATCCCCCAAAAGAAAATACATTCATCATCATTCAACACTTTCACCACACTCACACATTATCACTGCTTTTGCAGAGGTGCTCAGAATACAACAGTTTAGAAGCATATACGTATAAAGATACACAACATATCCCTCCAAACTGCCAATATCCCAAACCCCTCCTTTAAAGTGCAGGCATTGTACTTCCCATTTCCAGGACTCAAGTCCGACTATATGAAAATAACCGGTTTCCCTGAATCCCTTCACTAAATATTACCCTGCTCACACTCCAACAGATCATCAGGTCCCAAGTATCATTCGTCTCCATTCACTCCTATCTAACATGCTCATGCACGCTTGCTGGAAATCCAAGCCCCTAGCCCACAAAACCTCCTTTACCCCCTCTTTCCAACCCTTTCGAGGACGACCCCTACCCCTCCTTCCTTCCCCTATAGATTTATATACTTTCCATGTCATTCTACTTTGATCCATTCTCTCTAAATGACCAAACCACCTCAACAACCCCTCTTCTGCCCTCTGACTAATGCTTTTATTAACTCCACACCTTCTCCTAATTTCCACACTCCGAATTTTCTGCATAATATTTACACCACACATTGCCCTTAGACAGGACATCTCCACTGCCTCCAACCGTCTCCTCGCTGCTGCATTTACCACCCAAGCTTCACATCCATATAAGAGTGTTGGTACTACTATACTTTCATACATTCCCTTCTTTGCCTCCATAGATAACGTTTTTTGACTCCACATATACCTCAACGCACCACTCACCTTTTTTCCCTCATCAATTCTATGATTAACCTCATCCTTCATAAATCCATCTGCTGACATGTCAACTCCCAAGTATCTGAAAACATTCACTTCTTCCATACTCCTCCTCCCCAATTTGATATCCAATTTTTCTTTATCTAAATCATTTGATACCCTCATCACCTTACTCTTTTCTATGTTCACTTTCAACTTTCTACCTTTACACACATTCTCAAACTCATCCACTAGCCTTTGTAATTTTTCTTTAGAATCTCCCATAAGCACAGTATCATCAGCAAAAAGTAACTGTGTCAATTCCTCATAATTTAATCCCACCCCTCTCTTGGACACCCTAGCATTTACTTCTTTTACAACCCCATCTATAAATATATTAAACAACCATGGTGACATTACACATCCCTGTCTAAGACCTACTTTTACCGGGAAGTATTCTCCCTCTCTTCTACACACCCTAACCTGAGCCTCACTATCCTCATAAAAGCTCTTTACAGCATTTAGTAACTTACCACCTATTCCATATACTTGCAACATCTGCCACATTGCTCCTCTATCCACTCTATCATATGCATTTTCTAAATCCATAAATGCAATAAAAACTTCCCTACCTTTATCTAAATACTGTTCACATATATGCTTCAATGTAAACACTTGATCTACACATCCCCTACCGACTCTGAAGCTTCCCTGCTCATCCGCAATCCTACATTCTGTCTTACCTCTAATTCTTTCAGTTATAACCCTACCGTATACTTTTCCTGGTATACTCAGTAAACTTATTCCTCTATAATTTTTACATTCTCTTTTGTCCCCTTTCCCTTTATATAAAGGGACTATACATGCTCTCCGCCAATCCCTAGGTACCTTCCCCTCTTTCATACATTTATTAAATAAAAGTACCAACCACTCCAACACTATATCCCCCCCTGCATGCATGTACAAGCATATATATACACACCCCTCTGGGTTTTCTTCTATTTTCTTACTAGTTCTTGTTCTTGTTTGTTTCCTCTTATCTCCATAGGAAAGTGGAAAAGAATTCTTCCTCTGTAAGCCATGAATGTTATAAGAGGTGACTAAAATGCCAGGAGCAAGTGGCTAGTAACCCCTTCTGTATACGTTACTAAATTTAAAAAGAGAAACTTTCGTTTTTCTTATTGGGCCACCCTGCTTCAGTGGGATACAGCCAGTTTGTTGAAAAATAATAATAAAAATAATAATAATAGAGACTAGTAGTAGTAGTGGTGGTGGTAGTATTAGTAGTAGTAGTGGTAATAGTAGTGGTAATAGTAGTAGTGGTGGTGGTGGTAATAGTAGTAGTTGTAGACTTGAGGTGATCAGTCCCTCAGTCTTGCTATGTGGTTTTTTTTATTTGTAACACATCGGCCATTTCCCTCCGAGGCAGGGTGACTGAGAAAGAAAGAAAAACCCCAAAAGAAAAACCTTTCATCATTCAACACTTCCACCATCACTCAAACATAATCACTGTGTTTGCAGAGGTGCTCAGATACGACAGCTTAGACGTCCCTCCAAACTGCCAATATCCCAAACCCCTGGCTAACCAGTTGCCCTGAATCCCTGTACAAAATATTACCCCTGCTCACACTCCAACAGCTCGTCAGGTTCCAAAAACCATTTGTCTCCATTCACTCCTATCTAACACGCTCACACACGCTTGCTGGAAGTTCAAGCCCCTTGCCCACAAAACCTCTTTTACCCCCTTCTTCCAACCTTTTTGGGGATGACCCCTACCCCCGCCTTCCTTTCCCTACAGATTTATGTGCTCTCCAAGTCGTTCTACTTTGTTCCATTCTCTCTAAATGACAAAACCACCTCAACAGCCCCTCTTCAACCCTCTGACTATTACTTTTAGTAACTCCACGCCACCTCCTAATTTCCACACTACAAATTCTCTGCATAATATTTACACCACACATTGCCCTTAGACACGGCATCTCCACTGCCTCCAGCCGCCTCGTCGCTGCAGCATATACAGCCCATGCTTTACATCCATATAAGAGTAGTGGTACCACTATACTCTTGTACATTCCCTTCTTTTCCTCCATGGATGACGTTTTTTGTCTCCACAGATACCTCAATGCACCACTCACCTTTATTTCTTCATCAGTTTTATGGTTAACCTCATCCTTCGTAACCCATCTGCTGACAAGTCAACTCCCAAATACAGTGGACCCTCGGTATATGATATTAATCCGTTCCTGAGAGCTCATCATATGCCAAAATTATCGGAAGGCGAATTAATTTTCCCCATAAGAAATAATGGAAATCAAATTAATCCGTTCAAAACACCCAAAAGTATGAAAAAAAAAAATTTACCACATGAAATATTAAGTTTAATGCACACAAACTGAAGAAGACATGCACAGTTTGTAGTACTCTACTAACAATAGAATACATAACACTTACCTTTAATGAAGATCTGGTGATGATTGATGGGATGGGAGGAGGGGAGAGTGTCGAACTTATTGTTTAGAAGGGGAATCCCCTTCCATTAGGACTTGAGGTAGCAAGTCCTTTTCCGGGGTTACTTCCCTTCTTCTTTTAATGCCACTAGGACCAGCTTGAGAGTCAGTGGACTTCTGTCGCATAACATATCTGTACATAGAGGCCTGTACCTCTCGTTCCTTTATGACTTTTCTAAAGTGGTTCACAACATTGTCATTGTAATAGTCACCAGCACGGCTTGCAATAACTGTGTGAGGGGATTGTCATCCATAAAGGTTTTCACCTTTGTCCACATTGTACACATTTCTTTAATATGTGAAGTAGGCAACTTCCTCAATTTCTCTATCCCCTCCTCTGAATCAGTTTCCTCGGATCTGGCCTCTTGCTGTTGAAGATGATCTAGCAGCTCATCAGTGGTTAGTTCGTCATTGTCCTCCTCCACCAACTCTTCCACATCCTCCTCACTAACCTCCAACTCCAAGGACTTCCCCAATGCCACAATGGCTTCCTCAACTGACATAGGATTCCCAGGGTTAGCCTCAAACCCTTCAAAATCCCTTTTGTCTACACATTCTGGCCACAGTTTCTTCCAAGCAGAGTTCAAGGTCCTCTTAGTCACTCCCTCCCAAGCCTTACCTATAAGGTTTATACAATTGAGGATATTAAAGTGATCCTTCCAAAACACTTTTAGAGTCAGTTGAGTTTCTGTGGTCACTTCAAAGCACTTTTGAAACATAGCTTTTGTGTACAGTTTCTTGAAGTTGGAAATGACCTGCTGGTCCATGGGCTGCAGGAGAGGAGTGGTATTAGGAGGCAAAAACTTGACCTTAATGAAGCTCATGTCCCCAGAAAGTCGCTCTGCCAAGTCTGTAGGATGACCAGGGGCATTGTCTAATACCAGGAGGTACTTAAGGTCTAATTTCTTTTCAATTAGGTAATTTTTCACACTGGGGGCAAATGCATGGTGTAACAAGTCATAGAAAAAGTCCCTAGTGACCCATGCCTTACTGTTTGCCCTCCACAGCACACACAAATTAGCCTTGAGGACATTCTTTTGCCTGAATGCTCTGGGAGTTTCTGAGTGATACATCAATAAAGGCTTCACTTTGCAATCACCACTAGCATTGGCACACATCAGAAGAGTAAGCCTGTCTTTCATAGGCTTATGTCCTGGGAGTGCCTTTTCCTCCTGAGTAATGTAGGTCCTGCTTAGCAATTTCTTCCAAAACAGGCCTGTTTTGTCGCAATTAAACACTTGTTCAGGTTTAAATTCTTCACTGTGTGTGTAATCCTTGAATTCCTTCACATATTTTTCAGCTGCTTTTTGGTCTGAACTGGCAGCCTCACCATGCCTAATCACACTATGTATGCCACTACGATTCTTAAATCTTTCAAACCAACCTTTGCTGGCATTAAATTCACTCACATTACCACTAGTTGCAGGCATTTTTTCAATTAAATCCTCATGCAACTTCCTAGCCTTTTCACAAATGATTGCTTGAGAGATGCTATCTGATTTTCATTTATCCACACCAATAACAGTCTCTCAACATCTAACACTTGCGATCTCTGTTTCGAAAACAAAGTTGCACCTTTTGCAACAACAGCTTCCTTGATTGCCGTTTTCCTGGCCACTATAGTAGCGATGGTTGATTGGGGTTTTGTATACAACCTGGCCAGCTCCGACACACGCACTCCACTTTCGTACTTTGCAATTATCTCTTTCTTCATTTCAATAGTCATTAGCACCCTTTTTCTCGAAGGGTTGGCACTAGAAGCTTTCTTGGGGCCCATGGTGACTTATTTTGCAGAAACAAGCACCAAAAACACTGTGATAATATGGAATGTATGCTTAGATGTGAGCACACTGGCTGGCTTGTAAACACTGGCACGCACGGAGCAGATCAGGCCACACGTGGACACGTCCCAGACGAATCATGTGTGGCGGGTTTTTTAACGAGTGGCAAAACAAAATTTTTGCGTTAAAATGTATCGAATACCGGATTTAACGTATACCGATGCCATTGTATCTGAAAACATACACTTCTTAAATATTCCCTCCCTCCAATGTGATATCCAATTTTTCTTTACCTAAACCTTTTGATACTCTCATCAGCTTACTCTTATCCATGTTCACTTTCAACTTTCTACCTTTACACACCCTCCCAAACTTGTCCAATAACTTTTGCAACTTTTCTTTTCACCTTTTGTTATTTTCGACTGAAAAAGTCTGTTGTGCGGGTGAAATCTTTAGGCAGTAAAATACCCAAATGTTGCACATGTGTCTTATCAGTTTGTTGATATTGTGTACCATCAGTTTTATGATCTAAGTATCTTGCTCTGGTATAGACATTCTTATGCATATGCAAGAATTTTATCTGAAACTTTTAATTATTATTATAATAATTAATGTTATGGTTTTGGTTATATTTTGATACTTATCTGTGAAAAGTTGTCATTATAGTTTAGTGATAATAGCACCTTTTTTTTCCAAAATTATTGTGCAACAGGTGACTCAAGCCAAATCATGGTGAAGTTCTACTTTGAGGAGCCTTATATACCTACCAGCCTCTCTGTGAGCCTCATCACCTCTTATGTAACACATACGGGTATGCCACAAATTATCACAGTGAATGTAAGTGTATTTTAATATTTCATAATACTCTCAGTTTACTTGTAAATGCAAATGACTTTCTTCAGATAATTGAATTCATCTTTTTTGAAAATTTTTTGTAATTATGGTACATACAACTTTGTTTTTAAATGCAAGTTCATGTTGGAATCTGTCTTTGTAAGAAAGACTTGTAATACAAGGGCCTGATTAAAGTCATTCTTGTTTGAAGAATGAAACACTTATGCAATATTTGGGAACCTTTATTTAGGAAACATTTTTGCTAGCCAGTGGCTTCTTCAGACCAATACAGAGAAGAACACTTAAAAAAAATATGAGTGTGAGGTAATCAGTCCCTCAGCCTGAAGTCAACTCAATGCTGAGGAACTGATTACCTCAAACTTCTCCTCACCTTTACTGTTATACTCTGGCTGGCCAAATGTTTCCTCAATAAAGATACCCAAATGTTGCACATGTCTCATTCTTCAACTTGTGAGTTTTCAAAACCATTTACATCACATTCATTTGTGTTTACATATTTTCCAATACATTTATTTCCATTCTGCAATATGAAGACTAGAACTGTGCTGCAAATCCAAATGAAGCTTTGCTAACTACAGATAGGAATATAGTGTAACCTCAGAGCTCCTCTTTATACTTTTTGACATGTGACAAGTATCCTGCTAGTAGGTTTATTGCAAACACTTTACCTTGGCTTCAGATGTCTATTACCTAAAGCTCCCACAGTATGATTATTTCTGTATTATTAATACAGTGAAACATATAAGTTAACAGTATTTAGATAAGGCTAAAGAGGTTTTTGTGGCATTTATGGATTTGGAAAAGGAGTTTTTACGAGGATAGTGAGGCTCAAGTTAAAGTATGTAGGAAAGAGGGAGATTATTTCCCAGTAAAAGTAGGCCTTAGACAAGGATGTGTGATGTCACCGTGGTTGTTTAATATATTTATAGATGGGGTTGTAAGAGAAGTAAATGCGAGGGTCTTGGCAAGAGGCGTGGAGTTAAAAGATAAAGAATCACACATAAAGTGTGAGTTGTCACAGTTGCTCTTTGCTGATGACACTGTACTCTTGGGAGATTCTGAAGAGAAGTTGCAGAGGTTGGTGGATGAATTTGGTAGGGTATGTAAAAGAAGAAAATTAAAAGTGAATACAGGAAAGAGTAAGGTTATGAGGATAACAAAAAGATTAGGTGATGAAAGATTGCATATCAGATTGGAGGGAGAGAGTATGGAGGAGGTGAATGTATTCAGATATTTGGGAGTGGACGTGTGAGGTGAATCATAGAATTGATGAGGGGAAAAGGGTGAGCGGTGCACTTAGAAGTCTGTGGAGACAAAGAACTTTGTCCTTGGAGGCAAAGAGGGGAATGTATGAGAGTATAGTTTTACCAACGCTCTTATATGGTTGTGAAGCATGGGTGATGAATGTTGCAGCGAGGAGAAGGTTGGAGGCAGTGGAGATGTCATGTCTGAGGGCAATGCATGGCATGAATATAATGCAGAGAATTCGTAGTTTGGAAGTTAGGAGGAGGTGCGGGATTGCCAAAACTTGTCCAGAGGGCTGATGAAGGGTTGTTGAGGTGGTTTGGACATGTTGAGAGAATGGAGCAAAACAGAATGACTTCAAGAGTGTATCAGTCTGTAGTGGAAGGAAGGCGGGGTAGGGGTCGGCCTAGGAAAACTTGGAGGGAGAGGGTAAAGGAGGTTTTGTGTGCGAGGGGCTTGGACTTCCAGCGGGCATGCATGAGCGTGTTTGATAGGAGTGAATGGAGACAAATGGTTTTTAATACTTGACGTGCTGTTGGAGTGTGAGCAAAGTAACATTTATGAAGGGATTCAGGGAAACCGGCAGGCCGGACTTGAGTCCTGGAGATGGGAAGTACAGTGCCTGCACTCTAAAGGAGGGGTGTTAATGTTGCAGTTTAAAAACTGTAGTGTAAAGCACCCTTCTGGCAAGACAGTGATGGAGTGAATGATGGTGAAAGTTTTTCTTTTTCGGGCCACCCTGCCTTGGTGGGAATCGGCCAGTGTGCTAATAAAAAAAAAAGTATTAATAAGCATTGTGGTCATTTACCTCCCACAGGAATAAAATCTTACATTCATTCAGGATAAAATTAAAATTATTTTTTTTATTTTTCATGAGCAATACAAGAATTACAGTAGATATGCATAATTTGATACAAAATTTGGTTCAATAATAAGCACAAAAGAAAGCCACTATGTATGTAATGTATTTCAGTCAGTCTAATCATAATGCTTTCATACTTCTTAAATCTAGAACATCACTAATATAAGATACATTACAATAATGGAAGATATCACTGTAAAATGCATGATTGTGTATACTACACATAAAAATGTCAGTGAAAAACTGGGAAAAACCTGAGCGCTTTCATGCTCTTACATACACATCTTCATGATATAAAAGCGCTCGGGTTTTTTTTTTTTCCATTTTTCACTGTGGTATATTTTTACATTACGTTTATTTGGATACGTGGAGAAAATAACTTGTGACTGCAGTGAGGATTCATATTAAGGAGTTTTGAGGAGGTATTGATGAGTAGATGGTTAATTACTTGGAAGAAAAGAGTGAAGGAGTGTAAGGGGAATGTGAGAGATCAGAAAGGTTTGCTTATACAGTGGACCCCCTGTTAACGATATTTTTTCATTCCAGAAGTATGTTCAGGTGCCAGTACTGACCGAATTTGTTCCCATAAGGAATATTGTGAAGTAGATTAGTCCATTTCAGACCCCCAAACATACACGTACAAACGCACTTACATAAATACACTTACATAATTGGTCGCATTGGGAGGTGATCATTAAGCGGGGGTCCACTGTATATAGCTGCATAGAAAGTTTGCTGTCATGGTCACACTTAGAAGAATGTTCCATGTGAAGAGGAGGCTTTAGGAATATAGATAGGTATTACTGTACATGATATACAATGATGCAGTAAGATTGCTAAAGCTCTTGCTTCACACAGCGAGGGTCCAGGTTCGATTCCTAGTGAAGGGGTAGAAACACTGGACGTGTTTCCTCACACTAGTTGTCTAGGTTCCCAATCAGTAAAATGGGTACATGGGTGTTAGTCGACTGGTGTGAGTTGCATCCTGGGACAAAACTGACATAATTTGCCCAAAATGCTCGGCATAACAAGCAGCTTTCTATATAGTAGTATGTCATTGATGTCAGCTAGGCCTGTATACCTTGTACATGTTCTTGTACTGTAGTAAATAAAGATATTAATATTATTAAAAATAGCCACTGTAAAAAAAATAGTGAATTTCCAAGCACTTTTGTGGATATTTACTATTTTTTTTTCACAGTGCTTAGTTTGCATATGCATGATGTATATTCAGTATCTTAACTATGTAATGTATTGTAATTTTATACAAAATTGCTATAATAATTAGTCTTTTATCTTTTATCTGTGTAAGAAGCTGTGTACATGGGGCTTCTCTAATACAAACCTGCTGTTTAACCCCATATTTTAAATATATAACATCTCTAAATGTTGTATTTTTATCATCACAAAATGTCAGAAAATACATTATTTCTTCTTCAGTATTAGACACAATAATTGATGCCAGTTATCCCATAGCTGGAGCTTCCATTGCAACTTGTGGTAAAGCCTAGCATGCCAACCAAGGAGGGGGACCATAAGATCACCATCTCTACTAACAAGGATGCTGTCAACCTACCAGAGTTATTTCCTGGTATGTTGACATTGTAGCAAGACATCGCATGTGTTGTCACACCTTGCAGCATCATGGGGACCTCGGGCAACTTTTAGTCTTTTGACATAAATAATTTAAAGTTTTTTAAAATGATGCTGGTTATTTTAACCTGGTTTGATTATATTTGTGCTTGTTGAGTACTTATGTTCATAGCATTTGTTGGTAAATTTATCTTTGTTTGTATTGTATGTGTTACATATTTTTTATTGTAATGAGTGCTGAGTGACCTCCATGGTCAAAATGTTGTGCACCCATCACAGCTGCTGCTGCTGCTGCTCATACTATCATGGATAGTGGATAGTTTAGATTAATGTTGTGCACCCATCACAACTGCTGCTGCTGCTCATACTATCATGGATAGTGGATAGTTTAGATTAATGTTGTGCACCCATCACAACTGCTGCTGCTGCTCATACTATCATGGATAGTGGATAGTTTAGATTTATTTAGCATTTAGTTAAACATGTTTTATATGTGGAAAGTAACTGAAAAAGTAAGGAGGATATAACTGAGCGAAGTAGATCATATATGTATTTTGTATGCTTTGGTGCACAATTCAAAAATGCTTGTATTCTAGCATTCGTCATTCTGTATCCTTCAGTGAGGGGTCCCCATCATGTTGTTAACAGGTGCTTGATCCAGGGAATTAACTGTTCTCCCCTTCCTTGGATCAGACCTGATTAAACTTCCCAGGCACTGTGTGACCCATAAAGTTAAGTGGTTTTGCATAACTATAAAAATAATAATAATAATTCCTATAATGATTTATTGGAGTTTACAAAGTGATGGGATGAGCTCTAGCTCTTGTGCCCTCATGATATGAGTTGTCTTTTATAGTAATAACAATGAACTTCCCTTCACTAAAAACTAATTATACTCTCATTTGTGATGGAGTGAGTAATGATGAAAGTGTTTCTTCTTTTTCAGGCCACACGGCCTTGGTGGGAAATGACCGACGTGTTAAAAAAATTTAATATTTTTTTTACTTTCAAGGTATCATGGTGCTGATGCTTGATTGTTGATCCAGGGAATTGAAGATAACCTTGGCTTCCCTGGATTAAACCTGATTTCATTCCATTCCCCATGCACTGTGTGACCCTCACAGGTTTAGCACTTCCCCGTGATTATAATAATACTGCAATAATAAATATCTTTACCATGCTAGAATTCCGTATCCGAAAAATTATTGTTTTCATTTTTTCTTTTTTGTATCAGATTTGACATCAGACTCCAGCGTAGGAACAGCACTGGGCTTTCAATATTATAGTGGAGCTGACATAACTATCCTCTCTTCCCGCACCACTAACAGATATCGTCTGCAGTCAGACAGGTTGGTGTGTGTGTGTGTGTTAGTGATTATCGCTAAGAATTGTGTTAGTGAATATTTCTAACTTTCGTTTTTCTTTTAACCCTTAAACGGTCCAAACAGATCGACGTTCAAATTCGTAGTGCTACAAAAGTAGATCTACTTTTTTTTACATATTTTCAAATATAACAAAAAAGCAAATGTAGATAAAAGTTTTTTACACATTTTCAAATGTAAAACAAAAAAGATGATCTACATTTTTTTTACACACTTTCAGATGTTGAAAAAACGTATATATACGTTTGGACCGTTTAAGGGTTAAGGTGGGAGACGGCCTATGTGTTACAAAAAAAAAAAAGAGAGAAAATGATTGAATGATGAACTGAATAATGAGGTAGAGATCAAGGTAATATGAAGAAAATAAAGGTCAAAAAAGGATAAGATAGAATTTTGTTCTGATTTTTAACCCTGGAGGGTTCCTGATCAGCCGGGCTGTGGCTCGTACGTTGGTTTGCGTGCAGCCAGCAGCAACAGCCTGGTTGATCAGGCGCTGATCCACCAGGAGGCCTGGTCACAGACCGGGCCGCGGGGGCGTTGACCCCCGAAACTCTCTCCAGGTAAACTCCAGGTGGAGGGTTATCCACCCAGGATAACTCAAGAAAGGCAGTATGTCATTGAGCACAGTCTGTCTTCCATTATGGTCCTTTAGTCTTATCCCCCAGGATGTGACTTGCAACAGTTAACTAACACCCAGTTACCTACTTACTGCTAGGTGAACAGGGACAACAGGTGTAAGGAAACATGCTCAATGTTTCCACCCGTGCCAGGGACCGAACCACGGACACTATGTGTGAAGCCAGAGCATTGCCTACTAGGCCACGGGACACCAGGATGGGTGAACAGTGGGTGTCATAGATATAGATGAGAGGTTGTTTTTTGATGTATCAAAATCAAAATGAAAAACTCTAAATTTTTATTTCTTTGTGTAGTATAGAAACTGTAGTTTACATATAGTAAAATATTGCTACACACAAAGAAAGCCACTAGCATGCATGAGCATTTTGGGCAGACCAATCATAATGCTTTCACACTACTTTAAACTAGACATAAGTTATGGAGCGGTGAATTTTAATTAAACATTATTACAAAAAATAGGTACAAAAAGTATTATTAGAAAAATCTGTAGTAGAGAGGTAGCAAAAAAATATTAGTTATTACAATTTACAATAGTACAATTTTAGGTGCATATTAATATGTCAAACTGATTTAGTGATCTTAAGTTAATTGGGATTTCTTAAGTAGTTTCAAACTGATTTTACGATTTCAGGCTGTGGGAGCATTATACGAGATGGTTGAAGAAACAGAAGTAGTTGGATGAGTTGGTTTTATTTGGTATAGCAAAGTGTTGGTGTAGCTATGTTTGGGAGATGAGGTGATTTTTAATTATAGCTCTAAATTGATTGGCAGAGACAAGGTACCTTTTGCTTGTTTGGGCAATGAATTCTTGATCTTGGGGCCTTTTATGTGCATTGCATTTTTACATAAGGTGAGACAGACACAAGTACATGTGCTCCTCAACTTACGATGGTTTGACTTAGGATATTTATACTTTACGATGGTGCAAAAGCAATTACTTTGAAAGCGGCAATTTCATAATTTGTATCCATTTACTTTTCAATACTGGTATTTAGTTACAGTAATTATTTGTTTATTTACTTATTCAGTAACAGTAGTTTTTCTTCTTCTTTCTTTCAACGTACTGGCCGTATCCCACCGAGGCGGGGTGACCCAAAAGAAAAAATGAAAGTTTCTCCTTTTACATTTAGTAATATATACAGGAGAAGGGGTTACTAGTCCCTTGCCAGTAGTTATTTATTTAGCATATATTCATATGTTGTGTATCTTTATATGTGTATGCTTCTAGATTGTTGTATTCTGAGCACCTCTGCAAAAACAGTGAAAATGTGCGAGTGTGGTGAAAGTGTTGAATGATGATGAAAGTATTTTCTTTTTGGGGATTTTCTTTCTTTTTTTTTGGGGTCACCCTGCCTCGGTGGGAAACGGCCGACTTGTTTAAAAAAAAAAAAAAAAAAAAAATATTCATATGCAACTCATGATATTTTTGACTTACGATGGAGTGACTGGAATGTAAGTTGAGAAGCACCTGTATTGGGAAGAACCACCAAGAAAGATGTTGAAGTATCATTGTAGTCTGATCATAAATATTGTGTTACAATTGATAAATGCTACATAAAATATTAATATTCTTTCATATGCAGTCTACCAGCTATATGGGTTGTCCTGAATGAACTTATTCGTCGCTTGAAGAGGTACTGGAACCATCCCAGTCATCGTGACAGTGAGGGGCTGGTATTGGGCGTTGCATCGTCAATTCCCACACACGAACTTTTCTTCGAGATTGATGCCCATTTTTTGCGCAGGAAAAAACATCGGGACTTAGAAGTGAGTTTAAAGTTTAGTATGCATATTCTGGGCTCCAAATTTTTAAAATATTATCTGTTATCTTTGATGGTTCTGGGAATCATCATCATATATATATATATATTTTTTTTTTTTTTTTCAACAAGTCGGCCGTCTCCCACCGAGGCAGGGTGACCCAAAAAAGAAAGAAAATCCCCAAAAAGAAAATACATTCATCATCATTCAACACTTTCACCACACTCACACATTATCACTGCTTTTGCAGAGGTGCTCAGAATACAACAGTTTAGAAGCATATACATATAAAGATACACAACATATCCCTCCAAACTGCCAATATCCCAAACCCCTCCTTTAAAGTGCAGGCATTGTACTTCTCATTTCCAGGACTCAAGTCCGACTATATGAAAATAACCGATTTCCCTAAATCCCATATATATATCTTCTTTCTTTCAACACACCGGCCGTATCCCACCAAGGCAGGGTGGCCCAAAAAGAAAAACAAAAGTTTCTCTTTTAAATTTAGTAATTTATACGGGAGAAGGGGTTACTAGCCCCTTGCTCCCGGCATTTTAATCGCCTCTTACAACACGCATGGCTTACGGAGGAAGAATTCTGCTCCACTTCCCCATGGAGATAAGAGGAAATAAACAAGAAGAACTAGAAAGAAAATACAAGAATACCCAGAGGGGTGTGTATATATATGCTTGTACATGTATGTGTAGTGTGACCTAAATGCAAGTAGAAGTAGCAAGACATACCTGAAATCTTGCATGTTTATGAGACAGACAAAAGACACCAGCAATCCTACCATCATGTAAAACAATTACAGGCTTCTGTTTTACACTCACTTGGCAGGACGGTAGTACCTCCCTGGGCAGTTGCTGTCTACCAACCTACTACCTAGGATATATATATATATATATATATTCTTCTTCTTTCAACAAACCGGCCGTATCCCACCGAGGCAGGGTGGCCCAAAAAGAAAAACAAAAGTTTCTCTTTTTAAATTTAGTAATTTATACGGGAGAAGGGGTTACTAGCCCCTTGCTCCCGGCATTTTGGTCGCCTCTTGCGACACGCATGGAACGGAGGAAGAATTCTGTTCTACTTCCCCATGGAGATAAGAGGAAATAAACAAGAACAGGAACTAGTAAGAAAATAGAATAAAACCCAGAGGGGTGTGTAAATATATGCTTGTACATGCATGTGTAGTGTGACCTAAGTGTAAGTAGAAGTAGCAAGATGTACCTGAAACCTTGGATGTTTATGAGACAGAAAAAGATATCAGCAATCCTACCATCATGTAAAACAATTACAGGCTTCTGTTTCACACT
>NC_091363.1:10712800-10715300 GCF_038502225.1 Cherax quadricarinatus
CTTCTTGGACTGCAAGAAGGCCTTTGACACAGTTCCTCACAAGAGATTAGTGCAGAAGCTAGAGCATCAGGCGCATATAACAGGAAGGGCACTGCAATGGATCAGAGAATACCTGACAGGGAGGCAACAACGAGTCATGGTACGTAATGATGTATCACAGTGGGCACCTGTGACGAGCGGGGTCCCACAGGGGTCGGTCCTAGGACCAGTGCTATTTTTGGTATATGTGAACGACATGACGGAAGGGTTAGACTCAGAAGTGTCCCTGTTTGCAGATGATGTGAAGTTAATGAGGAGAATTAAATCTGATGAGGACCAGGCAGGACTTCAAAGAGACCTGGACAGACTGGACACCTGGTCCAGCAAATGGCTTCTCGAATTTAATCCTGCCAAATGCAAAGTCATGAAGATAGGGGAAGGGCACAGAAGACCACAGACAGAGTATAGGCTAGGTGGCCAAAGACTGCAAACCTCACTCAAGGAGAAAGATCTTGGGGTGAGTATAACACCGAGCATGTCTCCGGAAGCACACATCAATCAGATAACTGCTGCAGCATATGGGCGCCTGGCAAACCTGAGAACAGCATTCCGATACCTTAGTAAGGAATCATTCAAGACACTGTACACCGTGTATGTCAGGCCCATACTGGAGTATGCAGCACCTGTTTGGAACCCGCACTTGATAAAGCACGTCAAGAAACTAGAGAAAGTACAAAGGTTTGCGACAAGGTTAGTTCCAGAGCTAAGGGGAATGTCCTATGAAGAAAGATTAAGGGAAATCGGCCTGACGACACTGGAGGACAGGAGGGTCAGGGGAGACATGATAACGACATATAAAATACTGCGTGGAATAGACAAGGTGGACAAAGACAGGATGTTCCAGGGAGGGGACACAGAAACAAGAGGCCACAATTGGAAGTTGAAGACACAAATGAGTCAGAGAGATAGTAGGAAGTATTTCTTCAGTCATAGAGTTGTAAGGCAGTGGAATAGCCTAGAAAATGACGTAGTGGAGGCAGGAACCATACACAGTTTTAAGACGAGGTTTGATAAAGCTCATGGAGCGGGGAGAGAGAGGGCCTAGTAGCAACCGGTGAAGAGGCGGGGCCAGGAGCTAGGACTCGACCCCTGCAACCACAAATAGGTGAGTACAAATAGGTGAGTACAATCGGGGCCAGGAGCTGGGTCTCGACCCCTTAAACCACAACTAGGTGAGTACACACAGCTGATCCTTGGAATTTGACCGCGTCCCCTCACCCCCCCACACCTTTTTTTTTTTTTTTTTATTACACAGGGTTTGACAAGGTTATGGATCCCTAGCTTTATTGACAGCTATTTACAGGTTAAGGATTCCTAACTTTATTGGCAAGCTAAGAGCTGTTACCTACATCAGCTCATTTGAAAGCATTTTTATTGTTATGAGACATACAAGTAGGGAACAGGATGAAGTTGGAGCCATCTGTGGGCCAGCATTTTCACTTGATCAACTGACTTTATCTCGTTGACATCATTATGCTGTACGAATGTGTTCCATACTCGAGTCATCCTGGGTATGTATGATCTCAGATGGAGTGATGTTCTGGAGAAGGGTACAGCCAGAGTGAAGTTGCTGCTTTCTGCCCGTCTTGTGGCACAAAAGCTTGTTTCACGCTGTCCTCGAAGTGGATCCAAGTGTGGTACTTTGACAATATTGACCTTGTACATAACAGTAAGGCCACCCACATCCCTCCTATGTTGAAGGCTCTGCTGAAATGACAGATCTATCCAGGATGGGTCCAGGCGAGAGATGAGACGTCTTGCTCTGTTCTCTACTCTGTCGAGCAGTCGCAGATGAGAGGGGGGGCAGGCAAACCAAGAAAGTGGAGCATACTCAAGGTGTGAGCGTACTTGTGCCTCGTACAGAATCTTGCAACCCCTACTGTCAAGCAGATGCGAGATACGTCGAAGTGCTGTAAGCTTCCTGGCTGCCTTGTTTGCAAGATTTACAACATGGTCCTTCATGGTTAGTTTGGAGTCAAATTTCACCCCAAGGATATCAATTTCTTCTCCAGGTGCCAACACCCTCCCATTCATCATTACTACTGCACCAGCATTATCATCATGGTGCCTAGAGACGATCATCATTTGCGTTTTCTCAGGTGCAAATGTTACTTGCCATCTATTTCCCCAAGCTGATATAGCTCTCAGCTGGTGATTGATGTAGCTTAGAGCAGCTGGCATTTCTTCTCTTGGATAAGTGAATGTCAGTGTACAGTCGTCTGCATATGCATGTGATTCTGGGATGAGATGAAGAAGGTCGTTGAAGTAGACATTCCATAACAATGGTCCCAGCGCGCTTCCTTGTGGAACACTTGCCCCAATAGGATGTCTTGCTGATTCCGTTCCATTGAGAACTACACTTAGAGATCTACCATGAAAGTAATCACTGAGGAGACATAGCGTAGAGCCTGCAATTCCCAGTGCTTGAAGTTTTGCTAAGAGGCCCTGGTGCCACACCCGG
>NC_091363.1:10720300-10788957 GCF_038502225.1 Cherax quadricarinatus
TATATAGATATATATATATATATATATATATATACCTTAGATAGGGCTGAGCTTCAAAATGTGCTGAGGTACTGATAACAGATCTAGCTTATAAATTCAAATATAAATAAAAAAAAAAGCTCTGCACAGTGAAAAATTGTCCCAAATCTTGTTCTGGAACATGTGTTCTTTCTTATCCTAATTTGACCCCTCAAGGGAGGTTCCTTGATGCTGGTGAGGGGCTCTTGATCTTTGGAATTGGATCTGTGCTTCAGTTCCCTGAATTAAGCCTGAATGCCTTCTATTCTCCCCCCCCCATCCTCACAGGCGCTGTATAATCCCTATGGATTTAATGCTCCCATATAATAATTTATCTTACTGAAATGTACCCTGTTAGTAAATGACTAATTTAAATGGTAGTTTTTTATAACACACCATCCATTTCCCACTGAGGCAGGGTGACTTGAAAAAGAAGAAACAAAGGCTTTTCTTCTCTTTACATTTAGTAATTTATACTGGAGAAGGGGTTACTAGGCTAAATGGTATTGAACACCTGTCATTAACACGATTCATTCAACGACAGGCCCAGCTGATTCAACGAGCAACACAGTTTCGTGCTGTCCAGCGTCGTCTCCTCACCAAGTTTAAGGACAAGACTCCAACACCACTGACCAACTTAGACAACCTTCTGGAAGGAACTTACAAGCAAATTTTACAAATCACAGATGCCATTAATGATAATATAAAGGTTAATGAATTACTTTAACTGATGTTTTGTGTGTATGATTTTCTGCTTTTTCTTTCCCTCTATTGTATCTTTTCTTTAATAAATTTTTTAGGAATATTTTCTCTGTATTAGCCTGCCCAAAATGCACCACATGCTAGTGGATCTCTTTTGTGCTTAACAGTATTTTATTATATGTAAACTGCATTTGTATACTGCAAAAAAGGAATAAACCTATATGGTATTATATTATGTACACAACCTTTACTGCCTCATAAAACTTTATTCTCTCAGTTACCTAATTTCAAGTTCTTGATTTCCTCACTTGCACAGTTACAATTTAGGATTGCTAATTGTTCATAATACTATTTATGCACCATTTTAGCTCTACATAAGTAATGAGGAAATACATGATGTTTACCCAAGGGCCTAGAGGAAGATTCTTGCCAACTGAGCTGTGTGGTGCGGCTGGTGCTGGAGTTGGTGCGTCTTCAGACTGCGATGCCAGATCATCAGTATGCCCTGCTAAGTGCTGCCCTCTCACCTGTGGTCCACCTCTCCATGGATCAGGTAATGTGTTGCTAATGTAAGATGGAATGGTATACTGTGTATGCCATTCCTGTAATATACTACCCATGAGTATGTTACATATATATAGAGTATACATGAGGATGTTGTAGTTCAAAAGGTCATCTGAGCTGTTATGTTATCAGGAACACCTCTGGCAAGAGAGCAATTGAATGACTGATGGTGAATGTGTTTCTTCAATTTTGATTATCCTTCCTTGGTAGAAGATGTCCAGTGTCCTAAAAATATATCTTCTTTCTTTCAACGTACCAGCCGTATCCCACCGAGGTGGGGTGGCCCAAAAGGAAAAACGAAAGTTTCTCCTTTCAAATTTAGTAAAATATATAGGAGAAGGGGTTACTAACCCTTTGCTCCTGGCATTTTAGTTGCCTCTTACGACACGCACTTAACTACGGAGGAAGAACCCTGTTCCACTTCCCCATGAATCAGAGAAATAAGCAAGAATTAAGAACTGAAAAGAAAATAGAAGAAAACCCAGAGGGGTGTGTATATATGTGCTTGTACATGTATGTGTAGTGTGACCTAAGTGTAAGTAGAAGTAGCAAGACGCCACTGAAATCTTGCATGTTTCTTCTTTCTTTCAATGTACCAGCCGGATCCCACCGAGGTGGGGTGGCTAAGAAAAAGCAGTTTCTCCTTTTGGCAATGTGTCTCTAGAAAATTCATACCAGCCCCCTTGCTCGGCATTTCAGTCGCCTCTTTATACATGAAACTACGGAGGAAGAATTCTGTTCCACTTCCCCATGGAGATATGAGGAAATAAACAAGAACAAGAACTAGAAAGAAAATAGCAGAAAACCCAGAGGGGTGTGTATATATATATGCTTGTACATGTATGCGTAGTGTGACCTAAGCGTAAGTAGAAGTAGCAAGACATACCTGAAATCTTGCATGTTTATGAGACAGACAAAAGACACCAGCAATCCTACCATCATGTAAAACAATTACAGGCTTTCGTTTTACACTCACTTGGCAGGACGGTAGTACCTCCCTGGGTGGTTGCTGTCTACCAGCCTACTACCTAGGCCTAAAAATATATATACACTGTATATACAGCAGGTGCTAGGTTATCTGTCCAGTGATTACCAAGATAAAAGAATTGAAAACTGATATTCACCCTGTTGGAGGTGAAAAGTCTAAAATTCCAAAAGATAGAAGTGTTAAGATTAACTGTATTGCCCTTGCATGGATGCAGTAATTAGAGAGGCTGGTGGTCATCTCTGCCATCTTGGCTAGTCCTCCACTCTCTCTCTACTCATTATAAAATCCACCACAGTATTTTTATTATGTTTTTCTAAAGCCATTGTTCAGACTTCAGACTTGTTTTTTCACATTTTTTTTAAATATACTGATGTATAATATGAAAATACCCAGAAATGTGTTTTATCATAGTAGCTCTTCCCATTTTAAAAAATTCAACTCAGTGACAGATTTAAGTGAACACGTCCAGTGTCCAGCCAAAACTTTGCATCATGTACTGTACTAGTTCAGATAATGTATACATAATGTATACATAAATGAGTGTCTTACCAAAAAACGTCAGAACCTCCTGTATAGAGTCAGAAAACTCAAGCGAGAGAATAATGACACAATACACCAATGCTTCACACGGGATGGGAAAATTCTAGTTAGGAAAACAAATTTAGGTCAACTGTACACAATCACGAACGAGAATGATCTATCACGATTTCTCAGGGATACTAATCTTACAGAGAATAACTAAACAATGTCCAACCTAAAAGCCTACGTAGTGTAGTGTATGTTTTGCTCCATTATTGTTCAAATTTCTGTAATTAAATAATCCATATTACTACTATTGTTTGCTTAAATATTAGCTGAATCGTTACTTTCTCTGTCCATATTGACTACCAATTGATATTACTTACTAAAATTAATAATTACCATTTTTACTATCAATACAATTTACTCTTAACATTTTTGACATCATTTAATTACCATTACTTGTCTAATTACCATAACCTGTTTTAATACCACATTTACTATCTTAGAGTACTCTTAATTACCTTGTACTGCCAAATAACCTCAAGTATAACTACCAGTGCAATATTGAATGAAATAAACATTACTTTTTCACTTTTTTTGTAATCATTATTACTTACTAAAATTTTATTAAACACCATATTTACTACCAGTCAATTTTACTTTTGTACATTAAACATTATTTTATACTTCCCATAACATTTTGTTGCCAAATTTTCAAGTTTGTATATTCAACTCCAACCTTTATATTATCCTTTGTACCTGCGTACCTGTGTACCCTGTCCTGTGTACCTGTCTACCTCTACCATCTTACTATCATATTATAACCAAGTCATTGCCATTGTTATTTTTTACTTATTATTCTTTTGGTACTTTAATTTGTGAATTTTATTTTGTCAATTTAAATCTAGTTATACTCTTGATCTTGTCAACAACATATACCAGACTCTAGTGCAATTGCAAGTACCATTTCAATTTGTATTTTTATATTATAAGTTTATATTATAAGTCCTACTCTAAGATTGTTTTCATATCTTAGTGACTATATTGTGTGTGCAATTAGTGTATATTTCAATCATATTATTGTTCAAGGCCCTTACCTATCTTTTGCTAAGTAGTACCAACTACCTCATATTATTTTTTTTTTTACTTTTTTTTATTCTTTTGCTACCTTAACTTCTGTATTTTATCTTGTCAATTTAAATCTAGTTATACTCTAATTCTTGTAAACAACTTATATAACACCTTAGTGCAATTACAATTGAGAGTCTTGTGCCTTTTTTATATCATTAGATTAAACTCAGTTGTACTATAGCTCATTCTAGCTCAATACATAGTCAATACCAAATTCATTATATTAGAGCATAGTGTAATTACTAGTGAGAGTCTTGTGCTATTTTTAATTTGTATTTTTATATTATTAGATTAAACCTAGTTGTACTATAGCTCATTCTAGCTCAATACATAGACTATACCAAAGTCATTATATTAGACCTTAGTGCAATTACAAGTGAGAGTCTTGTGCTATTTTTAATTTGTATTTTTATATTATTAGTTTATACCTAGTTGTACTTTAGCTCATTCCAGCACAACACATAGACAACACCAACTCCATTATGTGTATTAGTGACTATACTCTATATGACCAAAATGCTTTAGCTATATACTTGTCCAAACTTCCCACCACTACAGATATCAGTACTAGAACTCAACACACAACTCAGGATATAAATAACCATAATTTAAACCTAGAAGATGATTGATCACGTTGACCCTGATCTAAACCTCCATAATCTGACACACAATCAAAACCTATTGGAAAGTAACTGCCTTTACTACACAGCATCACAAGCCAGCACTATCCTAAACAATGCTAAAAGTCTATCAGTACTTAACTACAACATCAGGTCCTTAAGAGCAAACACTATGATGACCTCCTGGCACTCCTTGAATCACTAAAGACACCCTTCTCCTGCATTATTCTTACTGAGACCTGGCTTAAGCAGGACACAATAGATATCTACCCTCTACCAGGATACACAGCAATCCACAACTGCAGACCATACCAAGTTGGGGGTGGTATTGCAATCTATTACTCTAACCAATTATCTTGTATTAGCACCACTTGCTTTAGTGATGAATATGGAGAATACATTTTTGCTAATTTTACTGTAAAAAACCTTAAGACGCCTATAACAATCGGTGCCATTTACCGGATACCCCACACAAACATCCCAAATTTCAGTGAGAAATTAAAGGCACTAATAACAAACAGACAAATGAATAAGCACCACCTTCTCTTAGCTGGAGACTTCAACATCAACCTTGGCCTACTAGATGATCAGCCTGTAACTGATTTCATCAACAATATGAACAACACACTTCTCATACCAACAATAACTAAACCAACCAGGCTCACTGAAACAAGTGCAACCATAATAGACCACATATGGACCAATATACTAGCCCCCCTTAAATCAGGGATAATCACAGATAGCACTACAGACCACTACCCTACCTTCCTCTTGACAAACATTAGTAAACCACCACTTGAATACAACAAAGTTTCATTTAGACTCCATGATGAGGCCTCAATAAGGAAGTTCACAGCTGACCTAGAGACTGTTGACTGGCCCACAGAATTCTCCAAGGCCAATGGTATTGATGACTGGACAGACATTTTTCTTAACAAATTACTTAGACTATACAACAAACATTGTCCTATAAAAACGAAACAGATCACAAACAAACGGCTTGGTTGCCCATGGCTAACCAGCACCATTCTGAAATCCATTGATAAGAAACACCAATATGAAAAGCAATATAGACAGGGCCTAATACACAAAGATATTCTTAAACACTATTCATCAGTCCTCACCAAAGTAATAAAGAAAGCCAAACAACTATACTACTCCAGTAGATTCACTGACACAAGAGGAGATATAAAAAAGACCTGGAAAACACTCTCTCAGATTCTAGGGACCCACAAACTGAAAAAAAAACAAGAATATTGTCCTAACTAAACCTAATGAAACACCACTGCATCCCACTGACACAGCTAACAAGATAAACGACTTCTTCTCAACCATAGGATCTAATCTCGCCAATAAAATCCCACGTACCAATGCCCATGCCGGGGACTACCTAGATGGGAATTTCCCAAATTCCTTCTATCTTGCACCAATTGAGCCCACGGAAGTCACCGAGATTATAAAGTCACTCAAAAATAACTCAGGGAATCTGTCTCATGTCCCACCATTATTGTACAAGCGAGCGGCCCATGTCCTCTCGCATGCTATCTCATTACTTTTTAACAAGTCACTAGAAACTAGCACCTTCCCGAAACTACTCAAGATGGCAAGGGTTACACCAATACATAAAGGTGGTGACCCTACAGATTTAAACAACTATAGGCCAATATCAAACTTACCATTGCTATCCAAAATCTTTGAGAAACTCGTGCACAGGAGACTATATTCATTTATAATGGCACAAAACATACTCAACCCCTGCCAATTTGGATTCAGGAAAAATAAAAGCACTAACGATGCAATCATAAAAATGCTAGATCTGCTTTACACAGCATTGGAAAATAAGGAATATCCACTAGGAATTTTTATTGACCTAAGAAAAGCTTTTGACACAGTAGACCACGGCATCCTACTCCACAAACTTGACCATTATGGTATAAGAGGCCATGCGCTTGCATATTTCAAATCTTACCTTACTAATAGGTATCAGTATGTCACCATTAAAGACACAGCATCAACAACACAGCCACTTGATACTGGAGTTCCACAGGGAAGTGTCCTTGGTCCCCTGCTCTTCCTCATATACATCAATGATCTTCCAAACGTATCTCAACACCTGAACCCCATTCTCTTTGCTGACGACACGACTTATGTCATCTCTCACCCTAATCTTGCCACCCTCAACACCATTGTTAACGAGGAGCTGATCAAAATATCGACTTGGATGACAGCCAATAAACTTACGCTTAACACTGATAAAACCTACTACATTATGTTTGGTAGCAGAGCAGGAGATGCGCAAATTAACATTAAGATCGACAACACTCTAATTGCCAGACATAATGAGGGCAAATTCCTAGGCCTATACCTCGACAACAACCTGAATTTCAGCACCCATATCCAATACATAACCAAAAAAGTATCCAAAATGGTTGGGATCCTCTCCAAGATACGATACTACGTGCCGCAAACTGCCCTTCTCACACTATACCATTCACTTATATATCCATACCTCACCTATGCTATCTGTGCTTGGGGTTCAACTGCAGCAACACACCTAAAGCCAATAATAACCCAACAAAAAGCCGCAGTAAGAATAATCACTAAATCCCATCCCTGGCAACACCCCCCCCCCCTCTTCATAGATCTAAACTTACTCCCTGTTCAGTACATCCACACTTACTACTGTGCAATCTACATCTACAGGACCTTAAATTCCAATATTAACCTTGACCTAAAATGCTTTCTTGATAGTTGTGACAGAACCCACAGGCATAACACCAGACACAAACATCTCTATGACATTCCCCGTGTCCGACTAAACCTTTACAAAAATTCAATGTATGTCAAAGGCCCTAAAATCTGGAACACCCTACCTGAAAACTCTAGAACTGCAGACACATTCATCACCTTCAAAACTACCATCAGAAAACATCTTATCTCCCTGATACACCCTGTCAACTAATTACACGAATACCACCTGGTGGTTCACACTTACACTCACTCACCCATTTGACCATAAACAGAAATATCAATCTCAATCTTAAAATAATGAATCTTAACTAGTCATAAGTGATACTCCAATACTGAAACTATGTATAGTGCCAAAACAAAAGCATTCACATTGCTAAACTCACAAACTAGTATTTAGTCACTTAGCCATAATACCAACTTACCTCATAATTTTGTAATATTTTAAACTTAAGATTTAATCTAAGTCTGCCCGAAATGCCTAGCCATGCTAGGTGTTCTAGTGGTACACTCTGTAATTATTATTCTACTACATGTAAACCACTCAATAACCAAATTCTGTAAACTCAGCATTGTAATCCTTATAGAGAATAAACTTTGAATTGAATTGAACATTTAATTGAGTGGTATAAGCTCATACTACCTGTTTAAATTTTAATTTGTAAATTGAAATTATACATATATTTTATAACAAAGCTCTAATATCATCTCTTATAACATAAAGCTCCATTGTGATCTCTTATAAATATCTACTATCATTTATTATAACATAAATCTCTAATAGATTTCACTACAGTCTGTTGACTTCTAGATGATATTTCTAGGTGCATATATTCTCTAAAAGTATTTTCAACTTCAGGGCTGGGAGGAGATAACTGATGCCAGTGTGACCTTCCTCTTGAGAACTATGCTGGGTAGAGGTCCTCGTGATGCTGTGTCAGTCCCTGAGTTGACTGTGCCATCTGACACGAATAAGCTGAAAAAACATTTGGGTCTACTGTTGGATAAGGTGACCAAAGGCAGAGTCCAACTCAGCCTTGATACTCCAGCTCCTCCAAACACTACAGGTAATTTGGACTCTCCCATTCTGAGTCCAGGAATAACTACCCTTTCCACCCAGTGTCTCTCCTATTGTAGGTCCAGCAGTACCTCTTCTCCCACTTCATGTCTCTTTCATCCTAGATTCAAGAATTACTTCCTTTCCCACCTCATTTCTTTTTCATCATGGGTCTAGGAATGAATGCTCATGCATCAGTTTCTGAACAACCTGAGACCAAAGTTAAATATTAGCTCTTTCAGCCTTGTTTTTCTTAAATTTATGTACAGTAAACTTAACTACTTAAAAAAGCATAAAAAGGAAGGTAATGTCTAGCAAGGGAAACTGCATAGTTAAATAGTTGGAAACCAAATGCTTGTTATGCTCAGTGGTTAGGGGGAGCACCAGAATTTTTATACTAGGGCTACTTTAGGATGACTCTGTTTGGAAGGAGGGCTAGGAGACTTGTTTTGAAGCAGCATTATTATGATTACTATTCTTATTTGGGGGCTTAAGCCTCCCTAAGCCAGTGTGAGTGGAGAATGAGCTGGGTAATACAGTACCAGGTGTTGTGTGTCTTACATCTAAGATACATTTTTACTGTTTCTTGTCAACTTTTATGGCAGTCTTTTGATACTTTTTTCTTTTTTAAAATAGAGATTGAATTTGCTTTTGGGGTATAACAAAATTACATTAGTTTGTGTTCTGTGTTACATGTGTTATATATATATACAGTACCACTTTTGGAACTGTTGCTTATATATACAGTTTATGATACATAAAACTTGCCATCAGATACTCGTGAAGAAACTGTTTATAAAGATGAAGATGACTTAGTAGACCCCCCAGCCTTAACAGCAGAGGACACCACGGAAGTTCCACTTGGGTCCCGACTGGGAGAGGATCGAGCCAGATCAGCCAGAGTTAGGTCAGCACGCCTCATGTCAGCTCGCAAGATTCCCGAGCGAATGCCTGGAGATGATCGCATATCCGGAAATTATCGCATCCCTGGTGATGACTGCATACCAGAAGATGATCATGTACCTGGTGATGACCATATACCAGAAGGTGATCACATACCAGAAGATGATCACATACCTGGAGATGATCGCATACCTGGAGATGGAGGTGAGTAATAATTTTAATCTTGTTATTTCTAACATTAAAAACAGAATGATGCATGTTTTGGTTAACAAGCATCTTCATATGTTGAAGTATTGATGCCTGAAAACCATATAAAGTACACTGGACACTGTTAACCCATTTACAGAGGTGGTAGTGGACACGAGATAGTCTGGATAAATGCAAGTCTTTTTGTTTTCTTAATTTTGGTTTTATTATCCACAATTATAAAACACATAAATCACATTTTGATACCAAACTCCAATGCATTTGACTGAAAACAATTTAGTTTTTTAACATGCTGGCCGTCTTCCACCGAGGTAGGGTGACATGAAAAAGAAACACTTTCACCATCATTCACACTATTATTGTGTTGCCAGAGGCACACATATATGACGGTTTAGATGCTCCTTCAAACAGTCATTGTACTGATAAAAAATTTTTTTGTTTTTTTTACACATTGGCCATTTCCCACTGAGGCAGGGTGACCCAAAAGGAAAAAAAAACTTTCATCATTGTTCAACACTTTCACCATCATTCATACTTAATCACTGTGTTTGCAGAAGTGCTCAGATATGACAATTTAAATGTCACTCCAAACAGCCAATATCCCAAACCCCTCCTTTAAAGTGCAGGCATTGTACTTCCCACCTCTAGGACTCAAGTCTAGCTAACCAGATTATTCTTCTTATTTTCAGTAAGCTATACAGGAAAAGGGATTACTAGCCCATTGCTCCCGGCATTTTAGTTGACTTTTACAACACACATGGCTTACAGAGGAACGATTTTTATTCCACCTCCCCATGGACATGAAAGGAAAAGTAATAAGAACAAGAACTCTTAAGATAAAATCAAAGGATACTCAGATGAGTGTGTATACATAAAATGTGTACATGCATGTGTAGTGTGACCTAAGTGTAAGTAAAAGTAGCAAGATATACCTGTTATCTTGTGTGTTTATGAGACAAAAAAGACACCAGCCCTCCTACCATCATGTAAAACAAATATAGGTTTCTGTCTCACACTCATTTGGTAGGACAGTAGTACCTCCCTGGGTGGTGCTGTCTACCAGCCTACTACTATAAACATACACAAATTTAAATCCTCATTACCCTATTCAGTGACACTAGTTATTTATTTAGCACACATTCATATTTGACTCGATATTTTCGACTTACAATGAATTTGTTGAAATGTGACCCCATTGTAAGTCGAGAAGCACCTGTACAAGCAAGGGGACAGATAGGAAACATAATTATAGACCAGTATCACTGCGCTTCCTGATTTTTTGTTAAAAAGAAATTATTTAGGGAAGGTAAGTCTTCCCTCACTAACCTCCTGGAGTTCTGTGACAGAATAATGGCAGCCAAGCCAGACAGACAAGGATAGGTCAGCTGCATATTCTTGGATTTTAGGAAAACATTTCACAGTGTACCCCACCAGAGATTGAGTCCCAAATTAGAGGGGAAAACAGAGATGAGGTAGTTCTACAGTAGATCAATAAATAGATATTAGAAAACAAAGGGTGATGTATGGGAAGATATTTCAAGATGGGAATGTGTAACAAGTGGGGTTCCCCAAGGATCAGTTCTAGGACTGCCACTATTTTAAACATATGTATATGACCTGTCAGAGAGAATTGACTCATATGTACTGTATCAGTGTTTGCTGGTGACATAAAACTATTTGAAGTACAAAAGGAAGAGGATAGATACAGGATACAGGTAGACCTGGACAAACTGCAAGAATGGTTAAACAAGTGGTTACTAGAATTCAACCCATTCAAGTGCAAGGTCATGAAAATTGGGGATGGAGAGAGGCAACCAGGTATGGAATACATCTTGAGTGGTGAAAAACTGCAAATATCTCTAGAGAAATATGTTGGAGTGAGTATCACACCCAACATATCGCTATAGGTACATATAAATCACATAACATGTACAGCATATGCCTGCCTTCAGAAACCTCAATAAAGAATCTTTTAGTACTCTATGAACAACATAGGTTTATCATAAGTATGCTCCTGGAGAGCAAAACGATGCCACAATAAAATGTCACATTAGTTGCACTTGTGTCCTTTTACCTAACAGCATGTAGTCACCACCTGATTAAGCTAGAAAAAGTCCAGAGGTTTGCAGCAAGATTAGTCCCAGTGGTGAGGAAATTGTGGTATAAGAAGAGACTAAAGGAATTGAACCTGGCAAATGCATAAATAAATTGTGTTGTATTGTTTTAGAAGAAAGAACAACTAGGGAAGACATGATTACAACACAGAAGATACTCAGAGGCCTTGACAAAGCAGTTAGGGACAGATTTTTTAAATGAAAGGCATAAGAGCAAGGGGAGCCACAAGAATGTTAGGAAATGCTTCTTCAGTTTCAGGGTGGTGAATAAGTGAAATAAGCTAGATGACAGAATGGTAAAGGCAGATTCAATAGAATTGCAAGAGTAAGTATGATAAAGCCCACAAGGCCAGGAACCAAGAATGCCAGCAGTTGTAGTCTAAGAGGTGGGGCCAGGAGCTGAGACTCACCATCGACAAACACAACTCGGCAAGTACATACTTATTCACACATACACACAACATATACATGAATTTTTTATTTAGTCTTCTCTTTTTGTCTCATAAGCACACAAGATAACAAGTACATCTTGCTACTTCAACTTACATTTAGGTCACACTACACATGCATGTACATGTATACACACCCATCTGAGTTTTCTTCTGTTTCCCTAATAGTTTTAGTTCTTATTTATTTCCTTTCATCTCCATGGGGAAGTGAAAAAGAATCCCTCCTCCGTAAGCCATGAGTGCCTTAAGACACAACTAAAATGCCAGGAGCAAGGGGCCAGTAACCCTTTCTCCTGTATAAATTACTAAATGTAAAAAGAAGAAAACTTTATGGTTTTCTTCTTTTTTAAGTCACCCTTCCTCAGTGGGAGATGACCATTATGTTAAAAAAAAATAGCATATACAGAAGATATTAGCACTATGTGAAGAATGACAGTAATAGTAACTTCTTTCTTGTAGAGTCGAGCATTATTATGGACAACCCCCAGGCCACAAGTATGGCATCCCAAGACCAGCTCACAGATAGCAATATTGACACTGACACCACAAGTCTAACGAAAGCCGGTGCATTCGCCCATCAGAGTAGCTTTGGCAGTATCCTGGAAGATCCCATCCTCGAAGAGAGTGATATGCCCAGCGACTCCCAAAACCCAGCGGTCGAGGAAGACGAACAAACCAAAACACCGGAGGCAGAGGAACCTTCGATGAAGCCTGCAGAAACAGTCAGTGAAACCTTGAAAATTACCAAAGTTCCCTTGAAGGAAAACACTATTGAGAGTCCTGCAGATATCTTTACAGTAGAAGATAATGATGACATTTGGTAGAGTGCATCTCTGACATACACTTGTATGTACGACAATTAATGCTCATTTAATTCATCACAGAGTACATGCAGTTTTATTTATTATTATCATTTTTATTATTTATTTAATATTACAACTGTATTATTCTGTAGGTTTAGCATTCCCCATGAATATAATACTTTTATTACTATAGCTATTATTTTATTATTATTTTACTATTTAATTAATATTACAAATTTATTATTCTATGGGCTTAGCATTCACCCATGAATATATTATTACTTTTATTACTTAATTATTATTTCTTTCTTTCAACACACCGGCCGTATCCCACCGAGGCGGGGTGGCCCAAAAGGAAAAACGAAATTTTCTCCTTTTACATTTAGTAATATATACAGGAGAAGAGGTTACTAGCCCCTTGCTCCCGGCATTTTAGTCGCCTCTTACAACACGCATGGCTTACGGAGGAAGAATTCTGTTCCACTTCCCCATGGAGATAAGAGGAAATAAACAAGAATAAGAACTAGAAAGAAAATAGAAGAAAACCCAGAGGGGTGTGTGTATATATATGCTTGTACATGTATGTGAAGTGTGACCTAAGTGTAAGTAGAGGTAGCAAGATGTACCTGAAATCTTGCATGTGTATGAGACAATAAAAAAACACCAGCAATCCTGCCATCGTGTAAAACAATTACAGGCTTTCGTTTTACACTCACTTGGCAGGACGGTAGTACCTCCCTGGGCGGTTGCTGTCTACCAACCTACTACCTAGATTTATTATTATTATTATTTTATTTTTTTATATGAGGGCTAAATGTGAGGGTGTCGACCAGTATAACAAAGAGGTGGAGACTCAAGTTCTCTGTCAGCACCAAACCAAGCATGGTATAACTGTGTACACACCATGAAGTATATAAGCAAAGTACATTGGCAGTTATGCATTATATATAAATATAATCCCTGAATGAAGGGTGGGTTTTGAAGGTTGTACAGACTTAGGGGAGGGGTTACTGAGCTAAGTAATCTCAAGGCTCAACAAGTCAGTGATCTAGGTAAGCTCAAGGCTCAGTGATTTTCAGTAAAGCTTTACATAGTCTCTCTGGAGAGACAATACTTTAAGTGATGTGCAGATATGTGTTTAGTGCAATCATTGGTAGTTTTGATATTATGGCTACTTTGATTTTGTGTTATGAATTAGTCTCTAACATATCAGTCGTTGAATTACATAGTCCAAAGTAAAGGATTATCTACTCGTATCTATTTTCAAAAATTATTCTAATTACTGTCAAGAAGGTAAATGTGTTTAATTTTTATTATCAGATTTCAATCAGAATTAGTAAGAAAATTTGACTTGCACAGGAAAACAGTCACTTCAGAACACAATTGGAAAAGCATTTATTTCCTACATTGCCAGGTTGTTCTTTAGAAATATATTATGGTACAATTTTTTAAATGCTTGCTGCTAAAAAACCATTCTTCTTACCATAGACAGCAAAATATTTTGCTATATAAAGGATGTATTATCTATGTTACTCGTTAAGATCGGTCTGCTGCAGAATGTAATTTCAGCTCCATTTTAGCCTCCTGTCGGTGAACTGGATGGACCATCTATTTATAAATCCATCAATAATGGATATAAAATTGAAAATGGCATAAAATACCAACAAGATAATAAGACACATGCAACAGTTGTGTATCTTAATTGTTGACATCCAACTATTACATGTCTTAATCATTAACTTGCCAATATTTTGTACCATTTTCAACATACCTGTCAGAAACAGCAACACGAAATTTATTTTTCAACAATTAAGTTATCAGTATGCAGTGCTGATTGAGCTGTTTTTAATTTTTGAGCTTGTGGTACACAAGATAATGGAACAGCTGCCACAACAGGTAGTTTTATTCATCTCTCCTCGTGTTTGTTATGTACGGTAAACCCTTGGTAATCGCTGATACCTTGACTGCAAAAACTGTGAGGCCTGGTCATGGACTGGGCGACAGGGGCATAGACCCATGGAACACCCTCCAGGTATACCACCGTAGAGCCAGCAGACATGTAAGCATTAACAGCAGCATCCCACATCCCCTTTTCCTTTTTAAGTCATGTTCCTCACTTTTTGTTACATTACTCATGTACACTAAAATTTTTAGTGAAATATACCATTATAGTACAGTAATAAGATAAGATTTGTTTGGATTTTTAACCTGGAGGGTTAGCCGCCCAGGATAACCCAATAAAGTCAGTGCGTCATCGATTATCTGGCAGTCAGTTATTCAGCTTCCAGTATTGCCTGATGATCTTTTTGGGTCTGGCAAAATGTTGTACTGTGTAATTCAGTGACCATGGAAAAAATACTTTGTCAGTCAGACACTACATAAAGAATTAAAAGGCACAATATAGACACTATGTAGATACTACATAGTCTGCACTCACTTGAACAAAGAAGAGTGTTCACATTCATTAGAGAATCTTTCAACACACTGGCTGCATCCCACCAAAGCAGGGTGGCCCAAAAAGAAAAACAAGTTTTTTTTTTTTTAACTTTAGTAATGTATACAGGAGAAGGGGTTACTAGTCCCCTGCTCCCGGCATTTTAGTCGCCTCTTACGACATGCATGGCATATGGAGGAAGAATTCTGTTACACTTCCCCATGGAGTTTCCTAAGTATACCTACATTTTTACTCATAAGCAGTGGTTTCTTCACTGTAGTTGAGAACATAGATCTGTAATACCAAAGGTTTGATGTACAATATTGTTCGATCTCTTTCTAGTCTTACTTCAGATCAGTTTGAGTCATGTTACTGTTACAAATAAAGTCTGATTTAGTGGTAGATGTTTGAATTAATTATGATCATGAGAGTTTTTATTTAATAAGAAACATGACTGCTGCTTTGTGAGTACTAAGTTATCTGTCCATATAGTCGATTAATAAATTTACAATATAGAATGTAAAGAAAACTTAAGAATTATGTGCTCTGCACCAGATGATTATTACTGCTTGTATGCCAAGGTTATGAATAGTTTTATAATCAGGAAGTATAGAAAAAAATTTAAATCAAATTGGTGGAAAAAGAGATGTATGGCAAAGGAGACCTTTTATTATGAACTTTCACATACAAGAGATTTTGGAAAGTGCCTTGTGTAGGCAACCTGTTGTAACAATAAAAAGTCTTGAATATAATAATAGTATACAATACTGACAAGCTGATAAGTAAGACACATGTGCAACAGTTGGGTATCTTTATTTTGGAATAAAGATACATAACTGTTGTACATGTGTTTTACCTATTAATATAAGGTGTTATTTTTCTTGCTATACTTTGTGTCTTTCTTTTCCTGCAACTCACTTCTGTGTTCCAAGAATTTATATGAAATTTTGTTTTTTTTTAGTTTGTATTGGCAACATGAATGAAGATATTTACTTTTTTTTTTTTTTAACAAGTCGGCCGTCTCCCACCGAGGCAGGGTGACCCAAAAAAGAAAGAAAATCCCCAAAAAGAAAATACTTTCATCATCATTCAACACTTTCACCACACTCACACATTATCACTGTTTTTGCAGAGGTGCTCAGAATACAACAGTTTAGAAGCATATACTTATAAAGATACACAACATATATTTACATTTTATTAAAATCGCCATGACAGAATATACCATAAACTTTAAAAACTGTCATTCTTGGGAACAGTGGCTGTGTTGGTTTCTGCCTTCAAGGAAGGTGCCTTAATGTATAATTCTTGTCTTGTTAACTTAAATCCTAGATAATACTGTGTGTTGCATGTACTGAATATATACCAACACTGTCTTGTGATATAAGCTGTAGCTTAACTAAATGTTGATTTATGAAGAAAATGCATGTATACAGAGAAATGGAAATGACAAAAAAATTTGTATGATTTAGTTGCATAATTCTAAAAAGTAGTTACACTTGTTGTGAAATATACAGTGACCTTTTTTTTTAAATACATTGGCCATTTCCTACCAAGGCAGGGTGACCTGTAAAAGAAGAAACACTTTCATCACTCACTCCATCACTGTCTTGCCAGAGGTGTGTCGATACTACGGTTCAAAAACTGCACCATGTATATACTTGAAACACTACATTGCAAAGCCTCCATTTGCTTCTAAAATATAGATATGAGTTTGAGTGGTAGGAGCTTGGGCATCCAGCCAAGTATATATGGGTGTTAGCTCAGAAATAGTGGATTATTATTATAATCAAAAGAAGCGCTAAACTGCAAGTGTTAGACAGCGCAGCAGGGCAGGGAAGGATGCAGGGGGGCAGTGCATAGTGCAGGGGTAGAGGGTAGCAAGAGATTAAGGTAGAAAGGACGGAGGAGAGTGCTAGAGGCATCATCATCAGAGTTTGAGTAGTCAATCAGTCGCTGTCAAAAAGTCAATGAGAGAGTCTGGATTAAAGGAGGGTCCATCAGCAAGAAGGGACGGTAAAGAAAGGGCAGCAGAGCGGAGACGACGTTGGAGGTAAATTCTGCATGCTTGTTGATAGAGTGGGCAGTCCAACAGAATGTGACTAACAGATACTGGAACTTGACAATTTTCACAGAGAGGAACAGGGTGCCTCTCCATGAGATACCCGTCAGTAAGACAAGTGTGACTGATGCGAAGACAGAAGAGAATAGTCTCCCAACCCCAGCATTGATGACAAGAAGACGGCCAGAAACCTATACTCGGTTTAATAGAACGAAGTTTTTTATGGGGCAGATCAGATCAATGTTGTTGCCAATGGGTGTGAAGGTGGGTAGCAATTTCTGCAAAATAGTCTGTGAATGGCACACCTCTGTATGAAACTGGGAGGTCATATACTACTGACTGCACAGCAGTGTCTGCCTTTTCATTGCCCTGTACATCAACATGACCAGTGACTCAGCAAAAAAACTATCTTTGTGTTTGCTAGAGATACGGCGTAGCCAAAGTTGGATACAAAGAACTAGGGGCGAGGTGTATCAAATTTTCATATAACCTGTAAAGCACTAAGGGAGTCTGAAACGACCTCAAATGCTGATGCAGGCATAGATGCTATATGGATAAGTGGTACAAGAATAGCATACAATTCAGCCGTAAAAATGCTAGCTGAGGACAATAAATGTCCTTGCTCAACACTGTCCGGAAACTGCTGCGAATCCAATGCCATCAGAAGACTTGGAACCATCGGTGTACACTGCGATGACATGAGAATGAGAGCGGAAGTGGTCAAGAAAAAGAGAGCGGGAAGCCACTGTAGGGAGTTGGACTTTTACGCATGGCAGTGGGAAAGAACAGGCACAAACAGCTGGAACTTCCCAAGGGGACAGGGAAAAGTGAGATGCTACATGAACATAGAAAGGTGGTAACCGAAGAGAAGACAAAGAGTGAATGGAAGCAGAGAGAAAAGGGGCAGAGTAAGCAGGGGCGACGAACAAATAATGAATGTCTACTAACACCAGTGACCATCCTATATACGGAAGGATTGTGGAGGTCATGAGATCGAACATAATAGCGAAGGCAACGAGCATCATGGCAATTGGACAAGGATGGAATATTCGCGTCTGCATAGAGGCTCTCAACAGGGGATGAATGAAAGGTACCAAGGCACAGATGGAGACCTTGGTGATGAATGGGATCTAACTTAGTTGTGGGAGAGGCCACAGAATAGATTTGGTCACCATAATCCAGCTTGGACAAGACTGGAATGCAAATGGAGGAGAGTGCGATGATCTGCTCCCCATGAACAATGAGAGAGACCTTTAAGGAGATTTAGCCAACCATGGCAAGTTGTCTTTAGAGAAGAAATGTGTGATCTCCATATCAGTCGGTGATCAAAGAGCAGGCCCAGAAACTTGACCGTATCACATGCCGGAATGTATGAACCGTGTAAGTACGAGGAAGTATCTGGAATAAGAAGACGTCTAGCGAAGGTATTATTATTATTATTATAATCAAGGGGAAGCGCTAAACCCGTAGGATTATACAGCGCCTGGGAGGGATGTGGAAGGCATTCAGGCTTAATTCGGGGAACTGGAGCACAGATCCAATTCCCTAAATCAAGAGCCCCTCACCAACATCAAGGAACCTTCCCTGAGGGGCTAGAGAAGGTAATGAACTGGGCTTTTGTACTAGAAAATTTAAAGCCGTGAGAAGTGGTCCAGTGGGAGACTTGGTCTATCACAGCCTGAAGAGTGGGTGCTACTAATCGACAGTCGACACCCGAGTAATTTATGGCGAAGTCATCAACATAGTGACGACCAAATATGCGAAGGAAGAATGGAAGGTAGGTCATTTATATCTAAGAGAAAATGAGTAGTGCAGGGGACACAACCTTGTGGAACTCCCTCGGCTTGTACAAAGTCCGAGGATAGCAAGGCGCCAATACGGATCCGAAAATGTTTATTGGACAAGAAAGCAGCGATGAAGTTTGGTAGATTACCATAGAGGCCTAAGGAGTGGGGTTAGGCTAGGATGTTATACCTCCAAGTGGTGTCATATGCCTTCTCTAGATCAAAAAAGACCACTAGGACAGAGTGGTTGTTAGCAAAGGCATTGTGAATATACGTATCTAAGTGGAGCAAGGGGTCTACAGTAGAGCGGGCTTTGCAAAAGCCATATTGACAAGGGGAAAGGCTATTGTGTGTCTCTAAGAACCACATCAGATGTCTATTCACCAATCGTTCCATCACTTTGAAGACCATACTGGTCAGGGCACTGGGACAATAGTGAGAGGTGTCAAGTACTGAGGCACCTGGTTTGCGAAACGGTAGTAGAATAGCTGATTTCCAGCGTTGAGGGAGAACCCCTCGCGTCCAGATTAGATGGAAAAGATGTAAAAGAACAGGAAGGGCCGTAGAATAGAGATGTTGAAGCATACTGATGTGGATATCATCAGGTCCCGGTGCCAACGGCTGGCAAATGGAAAGCGTGGCCTCCAGTTCTTGAACAGTAAAAGGTATGTTATACGGCTCCAACCCATTGGAGGAGAAATCTTAAAGCAATTGCTCTTTGGTAGGTTTAGGCACAAATGAAGGACAGAGATGAAACCCTTGGGAGATGCGGACAAGATAGTTCCCGATTGCTGTGGTAACTTCTAAGGGTTCAGCAACTCTCAAAATAGGAGCTGGGTCCAGAGTGTACTTGCCACACAATTTCCGCACCTTTTTCGAAATCATGCACATAGGGGAAGACGAGTTAATGGTAGACACAGTCTTGCTAATAAGTGCGTTTAGTGACACAGATGATGATGCGAGCAACTGTCCTTGCCCGCTTGAAATCCAACAGACAATCCACTGTACAATTATATCAACAATGGCCCCACTCACCACGTTTTAAATGCACTGCACGGGCGCATGTAGGAGACCACCAAGGTACGCATGCCTGAGAATGCCTGCCTGAGGTTTGGGGGATAGAACCCGTTGCCAGTTAAGACCAAGGTCGAAAAGTTGTGTGCCAGATCATCAGAGGGCAAAAGGGGGTCCTCCCAACAGGTGGCAAGATGGGAGTATAAGTTCCTATCTGCTCAAGCAAATTGCCAACGAGGACTACAAAATGGTCGGGTACACAAAATGATCACTATAGTGTAAATCTGGAAGAACAGACCACAAGAAATCAAGTGCAACGAGCCAGGAATAGACAAAGATCAATGCAGGAGAGAGACTGAGTATGAGAGTCAAAATGGGTAGGAGCACCCGTGTTTGAAACATGAAGAGGATGAGATGCGAGAAGTCTCCCCAACTCATCACCACGAGAGTCACAGTGGGACCCTCCCCACAGGTGATGGTGAGCGTTAAAATCACCAACAACAATATGGGCTGTGGTAGAGATGAAATTAAAAGTGCAATATCAGAGATACAGAATGCACAAGAGGGAGAAAGATAGAGAGAGCAAACTGTAAACCATCAGTGTAAATAAATACGAGCTGCAGTATAATGCAGCAGGGAATAAATAAAAGCTTGTTTATACAGTATATCAACACGTACAAGAAGCATGCTTTCATTAAATGATTCGTCAGGTAAAGGATTGGAAGAATGTATCCGCAACTAGCCCAAAATGGGGCGAATGACAGCAGAACGAATTTTGGGCTCTTGCAACCCAACACATACTGGGGACAACTGGGAAAGCAACAATTGGAGTTTTCCTCAATTGCCCCTAAGGCCACGAATATTCCATTGTAAAAAACATTATGTACAGAAATAAAATGACAATAAGAAACGATAAATAATTATTATTATTATTATTATAATCAAAAAGAAGCGCTAAGCCACAAGGGCTAAGAAACGATAAAACCTATGGGCTTTGAGGATCGGTGAAGACAACGGGTGGGGGCAACAGTAAGCATGTAGAATATTGCGGAGGAATAGATTGTTGCATGGGTCGTGAAATAAAGGAGTAGGAGGAGGCATTGGTGTTCATCAAGGGTGTCGTCTCTGCTATATAGATGGAGATAGCATCTAACGTCTCAGTTGATAAGGAAGCCAATGATACCATGATGTCAGAGACAGGAGAGGCATTGCAAGTAAAGGTCAGAGTAGCTATGGAGGCAACAAAAGAGGTCTGAGGAGGGTGTGGAGTATGAGCCTGGAGAGATGTGCTGGCTGGGGGAGAAGAGTCCTGCAGTGTAACAGGAGAGGAAGGAGGTTGGAGGGCAACTATGGAAGATGGGGGGGGGGGATGGGAAGAGGGAACTTCACTAGGGGGAGGGTGAACCTCCACCTTTGTGTGAATGCTGGAAAGGGGGTGAGAACTAGTCTTCTAGGTAGAAGATAGATTCTGGATGGGATGGACGCGAAGAAAGTGTAGGTCTGTGAGGTCTAGTAGACTGAGAAGTAAGCAAGCGAGATGAAGAAGTAGAAGTAGAAAGTGGTGCAGAGGTAGGAGTGTCAGAGGATAAAACTGCAAAAGCATTAGAAACTAGGGTGACCCCGGAAGACAGGGATGTAGAGGGATTGGGAGGTGGGAGGACTGTCGAGGTTGAAGGTCTGCGGGCTACTCGAGCATACAGGACACAAAGTTTTCCTTGAAGGCGGAGCTGAGAGACTGCCATAGTGTAAGTAAGGCCCTCATGCTCTTTAAGGTAACGGATCTCTTGTTCATTATGATAGACCTGGCACCGGTGGGAAAAGGAAGGATGAGGTTCCTTGCAATTGAGACAAGAGGGGGGAAGATTACAAGACATATTGGAATGATCCACTGCACCGCAGATCGGGCATTCAGCCACAGATCTTCAGTGTTTAATGGGGTGCCCAAAATGCCAGCAATTATGACATTGTTGGGGGGTGGGAACTACTTGACAGACCTCTAAATGATGGCCCTCGATATAGAGAGGAGGGAAGTTCACGGCAGTCGAAGGTTAAACGAGCGATGTTACTGGGAAAGCACCTTCACCCACGAGCAGACAGGATGTATGAATCTACCCTAAGAATAGGGAGGTTTTGAAGGACTAATTGTTCTAAAATATCATGCTGTATAGTCCTTGTGGCTTAGCGCTTCTTTTTTGATTATAATAATAATCTAAAATATCATTGCTGCAAGACAAAAAAATCACTCTGTACAATGGTACACGGTAAGACCACAGTACCACTGCAAGAATTAAGAGTAGCATGCTTATGAATGGTGACTGGTATGTTATCAGTGGAAGTGATGCGGGAGAGCATGAGCGTGCTCCAGATTCTGTACAGTTACGACATGTGCATTGCTTCCAAGAGCATGGAAAAATATGTATTTTGGTCAACATGCATTAAAAGAGTATTGCGACCCCTGAATGGGTCACAATGTATATAATGTATATTACCTGTTCATATAATTTTATATTGCTTATATTTGCAATATTTAGCTAATATTGCAAATATAAGCAATATAAAATTATATGAACAGGTAATATACATTATATACATTGTGACCCATTCAGGGGTCACAATGAAGAGTTTTACCAGTTCCATGATCAGACAGGTAATCCGTTTGAAATGTCGTTTGTAAAGAAAATTTTGTCCATTGCACACTTGTTAGCCTCGTACGCAAAGGTGGTGTCATATAGATCATTTTTGAGCAATCGTTGATGAACTGTCATCAGTAGATTGTCTTGGACAATCAGGTCAGGCGTTCTGACCTGAGGAAGGCGGGCGATCCGAAAACCATCGCACCGTATTTGGGGAAGTCAGACGCATTGTGAAAGGTGTGCTAGAAGTAGCAACATGGACAGAAACGGGTGACACAGCAGCACTCATGAAGTGTCACCGGCAGAAGGTACAGGGGTATGAGAAAAGTCGAGAGAATGGACCGATAACGAAACCAGATCAGAACAGGGTGTGGGATCAGAAAGGGGCGTAGGAGGAGGAAGGGTTTCATTAGGTGAAGACTCCATAATAAAGGTGATTCTTCAATGATATCTCCTTTCTTGTTATTTTTAGAAAAAAAAAAAGGAAAGAAAGAAAAAAAAGAGAGGGACAGTCACTAGGAGGTATGGAAGGGCTGGAAGTTCACCCCCCCCCCCCTCAACCGAGAGGGCCTAGAGCCTACAGGCAGTGAAGATGCAGCGTGGAACCCGTGCCATACCCTACCCTTCATGCCAGTAAACCAGCGCCCTGGGATACCAGCCTCACATCTACCGAGCCACATCAGCGGACAAAAGGAAGGGCGGTCGGAAACCTGCCACAAAGCATACCTCATTCAACTGCCACCTCCCAGAACCGACAGGCAGTTTCCGGAGATACACCCATTATCCGAAACGAACCCCGCCCACTTCTTGTAAATCCAGAAAGGAAGCGGGGCACCTTCAGATAATTCAGATTCCACGGCAAACCACACCACCCCTGGGGGACCCCACGGAGTGGGATGAACCCCGGCACACTTCCCCCTACTTAGAAACCATAATGCCCAAGGGGAGAACCTCAGAGACTACAAATTGAACAGGAAATAAGGGAAGGGTGGGGAAAAGGGAGGAGAGGGGGAGCATGGGGAGGGAGGATTGGGGGGGTAATTAGGTTCGATCGGAGGAAGAAGACCAAGAGGTCCAATTCCTCCGACCGATAGCCTCTTTACCTTGGCAAGGAGCTCCCCTTAAAGAGAAGTAGTGGAGACAAGTGATTTTTGTGTAATGTAAGCATGGTAACTTATGTGAAGGTATTCAGGGAACCTAGTTAGCATGGTAACTTGTGTGAAGGTATTCAGGGAACCTAGTTAGCAGACTTGTGTTCTGGAGGTGTGGGTACAGTACAATACCTTCACTCTGGATGACGACCAGGAGTGTTGCAGTTTGATTTATGTCCATGCACTTTTGGAAAGACAGCTAGAAGAGTGATGGTGAATGTGCTTCCTTCTTTTTGTCACCCTCCATATCTTGGTGGGAAATTGCTTATGTTTACACCAAATGCCTACACTTTTTTTTTTTTTTTTTTAAGTTTTTTAATAGGCTCAGCAACTTCTCAGGATGGACATTTGACCACTCTGTGCAGATCTTTTCAATTCCTCTCGACCTTCTTGAATGCATGTTTAGGCAAAACTTTGCATTATTTTCCTAGTAAGGTAGTAGGCCTCTCATTCTAGTCCTGAAATTCTTGATAAGACATTGGTCGATATTGGATTCTCATCTTATCGATATTTCCTTATGGCAATCACAAAATTTGTGAAGGCCAATAATCATTTTCCCATCATCTGCAAATTCTTTGACCTTCCCTCTTTTGTCTTGTGAAATTGCCAGAATGACATAGTAAGATTACCTTCTAAATATTTGTGTCCTAAGACATGTGCAATATCTTTGAAAAATGGTTCCACTTTCTCAGAAGCTTTTCATTCTAATATAGAGCATGAGGATGGAGACTTTTATAGTGGAGCCAGTGAAAGGGAGAGGTGAGGCAGTTGGAGACATGCTCACACATGGGTGAAGCCCACTCATAGAAGTAGGTGACATCAACTGCTCTCCCTCTACTTTTTCCACTGACTCCACTATGAGTCTCAGCTCTATGCCTCTGTATAAAATTGAAAACATTTGCTTTACAGGCAAAATGTCTCAGTAATGATGCCCAGGTGTTGCACATGTGTCTTATTCCCAAAATATTTATGTTCAATGTTTATAATATGTACATGAAATTTCTTTGAAAATTTCTTTGCAGGTATGTTACCATTTTTGACAGATATGCAACTGACACATACAATATTGATAGTCCTACACTTCAATAACAAATTTTATATATGGAAGGGTATGGATGCTGATTAGTGCATCATTTGACTTAAACGGCTAAAAAGAGCAAAATACAGTGGACCCCTGCTTAACGATCACCTCCCAATGCGACCAATTATGTAAGTGCGTTTGTACGTGTATGTTTGGGGGGTCTGAAATGGACTAATCTACTTCACAATATTCCTTATGGGAACAAATTCGGTCAGTACTGGCACCTGAACATACTTCTGGAATGAAAAAATATCGTTAACCGGGGGTCCACTGTACTGTGACTGGAACAATACACAAATAATCCAGATGTAGGAGAAAGAAGTTTATGACGACATTTCGGTCCAACTTGGACCATTAACAAATCAGTGTGAATAGTTATTGGTCCAAGTCGGACTGAAACGTCTTCATGAGCTTCTTTCTCCTGTGTGCGGGTTATTTGTGTGTGGATCATTTGAATTATCTATAAAAACAGAGAATGAGTGATGTAAATAATGTGCTTGCATCTCATTGTGTATCTCATTATTTTGGTGGAAAATGGACTTTGCTAAATATCAAGAACAAGAAATTATATGTTGTACTCTTGCATTATCCTGCTAAATAAACCTTTTACTCTCATATCATCCAAGATCTAAATAAATTTGGAGGGTACCGTTTCATACATGTTCTACACACAACCTACATTGTGAGGTCAGGTCTTGACCTGAGAAACATTTGATATATATGTGTATAATTAGTACATTTAGATTTATATTATGTATATTTAGTATTTCTGTGTAGCACTGATAATTTTCTCTGCATATATGCAGTATTTATTATTTTAAGATGAATTTTGTAAGCAAGCTTGTTGCAACTGTCCACTTTTGTTTACATTTAATTGTTATTCTAGTCATATAGTCATATTCTAGTCATATATGTACATGTAGTCATATTCCAGTTTTATAGTCATATTCTAGTCATATACTAGCAACAATACAATAATCTATAGGAAATCAGTAACACACTAGATTAAAATTGAACAAAAAATTATCGAAGTATTTTGTATGTCCAGTGTAGGGAGAGGTGCGAGTTGTATATTGGTGCATCATGCGAGATTCTGAAATAAATGCCATTAAATACTTGTAATGTGCCATGCAGAAAAACAGTGTCTGTCTACACCTTTGTTTTATAGTGAGTCATCATGAGCTGCTCTGAGCTAGTGATTGTCAAAGTTTTTTTTGTCTGCAGCCACTTGGCCATGATGATCACAAATACTGCGTTGGTATCGTTATATTTCTGTATTATGGGTAAAAGAGCTCCTGGGAAATGGTAGTTAGGTTTGATTCAAGGAAATTGGTCTCTTCATCCAATTAATTGATCCAATTAATTGGATGAAGAGACCTCTACCAGCACCAACACACATCTTAACCCTTTCGAGGTTGAGACCCCTGATCTCGGACTTTCTCTCAGGGTCGAAAAATTAAAAAAAAAAAAATTATGAAATGATAATCTTTTTCCAAAGGTAATGAAACCAAAAGTACAAAACTTGATGGAAAACTTACAGAATTACACTCTCGCAAAGTTGTCTCAGCGATATTTACTCAGCAGCAATTTTGCCCACTGTGCCCTATTTTTGGCCAATTCCATTGTTCCAATAGCTATTTTGCTAGTATTCCTTCTATTGAGTACAAAATACTGCCCATTTGCCTATTTCAACTACCCAATAAAGTGATCAGAAATAGGTAATTTGGCCAGTTTCACACAAAATTCAACAATTGCCAATTTGAAAATAGGTCCAGAATAAACAATGTAGATATTCCTGGCACTAAAAAGAATTTCCTGTTTCTTAGTCACGTCTCCAGGCCCCTCTTATATTACACTTGCTTATCATTTTGAATTTTTATTCACACAAAAAAGATGATATACTGTTATGCAGACTACTGCATTGTTGTAATTATATAAATAATGTCAGTGCACTCCTAAATGCATATTAGACTGGCCAGTTGGACATGTATTGGACAAGTTACGTCATCTATATGCTGGAATATCGCCAAAAATTGAACATTTCCTCTACTTTGAGCTCTATTTCAAGCTACTTTGTCCTGAAACTAATCAAAATCCTCTCTATTACTGTAACATATCTTCCATTCTATCAAATGAGACCAAGAAACTGAGAATACAACCATAAAAACCATACGAAAATACACTGCAAAGTTACTGTTTTAAACCAAAAACATTGTTGCAGTTTTCTCATTATGCACTGCATGGTGCAGGATTTTTTTTATATGGTGCACACTTACCTCATAGACCCATTCTCTAATATCAAGGCCCAAATTTACCCCTCACAACTTATCTGAGTGAGCTGAGCTGATGGCATTGTACTACAGGATCAACACTGGCTTCAAAGCCGTGATACTCTGGGACCGACCCTGAAAGGGTTAGAGGAACTACTATATTATAAAATCTAGAAATACAGAACATCCAGTTTCAAGGAATTTCTCAATCATGACGTTGCATCTCTTCTCGTAAGTCCAAATTAAGGCCCCCTGCCCCTACTTCCCCAACACTAGCAGTAATCCCCACACTTTTTCCCCTCTGCCCCCTTACCCACACCTATAACCTTGACTGTTTTCGATGCAACAATACAAACACCAGCCCCTGCCATACCTTCCCCACTCCTGACAGATGAGCAACACACAGAAAGACTAGTCATGGAAATCATTAATAATGCAGTTTTCAGAAACTTAACCTGTGCAAATTATTAAAGTCCTCTGTACAATTCTAGTGATGTTCATAACTCAGTTACTCTGTGCTTATATATGACAGCATATGCTAGTACTGATCAATTTCCTTATAGTTTGTGCCTTCCTTTTCTGTTCACCCTGTTCATATCTTTTCCATTCCAGCTTTGGAGGTGCCACGAGTCAGGCATGGCCTTTTCCTTTCCAGTGTCCTCTTAAATTTGTTGGTAAACACCGTATGTAACAGCAAATGCCGCTTCTCCCGCCACAGTGCCATCACCAGTGAAACTATGGCTATATAACTACATAATTGATGAAGCCACTGGTTGGTACAACGTCTAAATAATAAGTAACCTAAGCATTGCATGTCTTACTGATCTACTTCTCTGTTGTGTAAACCATTAATACAAGTCCACTGATAGCTATCAGGAAGGGGGTAGTACTGAGGATGCACCCTTGCCATACCCCTTTGATTTGCAGTCAGGGAAGTTTTATTTACTTTGAACACAAGCTGCATATGCCTTAGACGACCTCTTGAAAGAGCTGCAAAAAAGATTAAGGATTCATTCACAAAAGGCTCTATATATTTATTTTCTTTATTAAATATAAAATAATTTTTAAATTTATTTCATCTACAAACAAAAATAAAAAGTAATATACAATAAGTTTTTTAAAAGTAATTTCGAAAGAAAAAAGTATACTCCCTCGCAACTTTTGTACATCTGTGAGCTGTGCTGTTTCCAAATTCAATAATTTATCAAGACTACAATTTGTCAAGTTAAATACAATATTCTTCATGCATATGAAACTGTGGCAATTGAAAAGTACTTATGAAAACAAACAAAAAGAACCCTTATTATTAGAGGTACAAAGGTTTCTGCACCTGATGCACTACTCTCCTACCAGCTAAACTGAACACGTCTTTGATTTCCTGGTCACTTGAGAAAGTTCACTATATGTGAATGAAATGCTATTTACCTCTAATAACATTTCTGTTTTTAAGTCTCTTATTTTTATCACTTCTAGCAATTTTCAGTTAAATCACATTTTAAACCCTTCATGGGAGGTGCCTTGAGGCATGATGGGTCCTAAATCCAAGTAACAATGTGTCCTCCATTTCCTAGGATCAAACCTGAATGCCTTCCATCTCTATATGACCCTTAAGGGTTTAGTCCTTCACCCTGATTAAAGAAAAATCAACACAAAATCATTCTAATTATATATAATCAATACTTTTTTATGTAAATTGCATGTGTCCCATAATTCATTATTCCAGAATATAATTAGGATGTACAACGAGCACTGGGTCTTCGTCTTCATCAGTACCCAATGAGGAGTCCTTCAGGCCACTACGAGTCAAGGGGATGATTACTTGGTCCTGTAAAAAAACAAAAAGTATAGTACAGTGGAACCTCAGTACTCAAACATCTCCCTGATTGAATAATTCATTATTCGAACACTTTGTTCGGTAAAAAAATCACTCAGTAGTCGACTGTTTGCTCGGCATTCGACCAAACAAGCATGACCTGCAGAAACTTCGCTGTAAACTATTTCAAGTTTCTTCACATTATTTGGTGTCTTTTTATATCGTATAAATAAGTCACCATGGGGCCTAACAAGATTAGTGTTAACAGCCAACCAAAAAAAAAAAAAAAAAAAAAATGGGTTGGGAAAAATTCGTTCGGTACTCGAATAGCCTTCTGGAACAAATTAATTTCGAGTACTGAGGTTTCACTGTAGTACGTATATGTACACAAGCAATTTCCATATGTTTAGTTCTGCACTATAAAAATAAGCTGGTTAAAAAATGTCAAAATCCTGCATATATCAGCAACTTCATGAGTTTACTAAAAATACATTAATTCTACAGTCTACAAGAAACTTTTTTGTTTCAGTTACTTGATGGATTTTTTTTTTTTAAAATGATGGCCGTAACCCACAGAGGAAGGGTGAACCGGAAAAAAAAAACTTTCACCATCATACACACATCACTGTCTTTGCAGACGTGCCCGGACATGACAGTTTAGATTTGACTCCAAACAGCCAATATCCCAAACCCTTCCTTTAGAGTGCAGGTATTGTACTTCCCACCTCCAGGACAAGTCTGGCTAATTAACTTCCCTGAATCCCTTCACAAAATATTACCCTGCTCACACTCCAACAGCTCATCAGGTATTATGCCTTGTTAAATTCCTATGACCCTTGTGGGTTTAGTGCTTAATCTTGATTGTAATAATTAAAATCCTTCACACAAATATTTCATCATACTGCTTTTATACCACGCTGTCTTGCATTATATTAACACAGTATAGCATCTTATCTGTTAACAGTTGCAGATATCGTCATCCCTGTGGCCCAGCCCTTAGATTTTTTACCTAATGTATTAGCCCTTGTGTATGATTACTATGTACGTTTAATGTGCAGATGAGGGGCTTGGACTTCCAGCAAGCGTGCGTGAGCGTGTTAGATAGGAGTGAATGGAGACAAATGGTACTTGGGACCTGACGATCTGTTGGAGTGTGAGCAGGGTAATATTTAGTGAAGGGATTCAGGGAAACCGGTTATTTTCATATAGTCGGACTTGAGTCCTGGAAATGGGAAGTACAATGCCTGCACTTTAAAGGAGGGGTTTGGGATATTGGCAGTTTGGAGGGATATGTTGTGTATATTTTTTTGTCAATGTGCATTGCTTTTAATTCTGGCAAAAAGTTTTATTTTGACCAAATACATACACAGTACTTTATGAGAGGTGCATTTGTGGTATACTGTACTCCCAAATCTTTTTTTTATACTGTACTCCCAAATCTTTTTTTTTTATTCAATGAAATAAAATATAAAATAATTCTTTCTTAGACAGTGATTCAAATGAACAGTTTTTCTCAATGGTGCAACGGGTCAGCAAAGCTGCAATTACTTTCCTGAAAAGCAACAGATCCTGAAATTGTATATAAATATACCACAAATAACAGTTTACAAATGAAGATGCCTTAAATACTAAGGGTCTTTCATAATGTAACCTAATAATCAGGTAACAATTTTGGCACGAAATGTTTAATATTTAATGAAACACATACATTACTCTAACATCAATTTAATTAATGTACTTACATGGTATGTCAGTCTGTCCAGAACCTTCTCAACAATCATCTTCTTTTCTATTAGTTCAGCCTCGGATTCTATATCACCACCTATTTCATTTAAGTACCAGTTTATGACAGTTGATCTCCTTAACCCTGAAGTCTCCGTTTCATCTTCCTCCATGCGCTGCTCCTCCTTCCGCATGTGCACAATCAGAAGATTAGACATGCTGCGGTACGCTTCATATGACAACTTCAATTTCTTCTTCTTCATGGCATCAGATGTTGCTCCATCATCATCAGGATTATGTACACCTGTGTTAACAGTGTTTGTACATATTAAAACTATATGCGCAAATATCTGACTATTTTATTTTCACGAAATTGTATATATACCATATGCTCTTTGCACGACTGTTTGTGTGTGTTCCATGTAATTGAAAAAGCCCCCTGTGATGAAATATATTAATAAGAGGTTTCATTACTTTTTTTTTACCAGCATATACTTGGCTGACAAATGTAACAGTAGTGCTACCATCAGGATGCTAAGATTTCTTCAAGGCACTCTTAACTACCTATGTGTAACCAATCCTAAAGTACAGATCACCAATGTGGAACACCCTCACCTACCCAAACAAAAATCGAGACTTGAGAAATTTCAAAGTAAATCATCATGACTAAGTCCAGGGTCCAGGGTTCAGAGGATTCAACTATAAACAGACTGTAGTTGTCATCTTTGGTAGAACACAATACTGTGTATATGTAAACATACCATTAATTTGACCATTGGGATCCCTGTTCTCATCTGTCTCCATGGGTTCTTCCACTTCTTGCTCCTCTTCAACATCTTCCAGGTGAACATCTGGTTGTTCAACACGAATGATTGACTTGTTAAGCAACCGGTAGGCTTCTTTAACATGTTTTGGTTTTACCTGAGGACATACATGTTTTATACAGTAACATTATATGAATATCTGCCACAACTAAGCAGTATATAAATACTTTATTTGCATATTATGTTACATCTATTAGCTATCATATCTTGCAGTGATATACAATACTACATCTAATATAAATGGGAAAATAATTACCTCATCTGAACAATGCATTCTGGCCATAGCCTCAGACAATCGAATCATAGACTCAAGCTGACGAACAGTAATGCGCCACGAAGACTTTGCAGCCCCAGAACAGTCACGCTGGCGAAGGTTGCGATACTGTTCCACTAAATACTCACTAGCTTCCTAGAAAGGTAATATAGATTGGGAAGAAATGCATATAAAGTATTCTACTCTGCCTCCATACCTTGGTGGGAGATGGCTGATATTTAAAATTTCAACAATAAAATTATAAATAAATTATACCAAGACAATACGAAATTAAAATACTGAACTTACCTTATTAAGTTTTGGTTTGAACTGTCTAGCAAACATAATATAGCGCTGAATTTCTTCTAAAGCATAGGTTCTGTCAATGCTCTCTTCGTTGTGACAATGTAAATCAACAATTCGCCGTGCAATGGCATAATCTGTTACCTGAAAAATAAATTTTACATTAAGAAATGAAAATTCATATCATGAATTCAGAAGAGAAACCTTTCAGTACTGAACTGCCATCCCACAGGTGATGAGAAGAGCATGCTAGCCAATACACCAGATATTTGCAACCAAGATTTTTTTTTTTTTTGAGTCCACCAGAGTATGATTAACTCCACTGTGCTACAAACTGTATTTTGCATTACTGTGAACTCAGGAGCCAAATAAAAAATCTTGTCCCCACATTCCTATATACACAGAGATTTGTCACTATCATAAATGTAACAATATGAAGAGGATAGAATCGTGCAGAATCAAACTATACCTGTGGCTGGTTTCAAGTGGTCTTTTACCTTGCAGATGAATCTAAGGCCAGGTTTTGTTGGTGAAGATCTGGTCAGCCAGGCTGTTGTTGCTAACAGCCTACAAGCCTACATAGACACCATCTTGCACTTACAGTAGGTAGCATTCCACAGGCAATGTATTAGGGTACTCACTCCATGACCAGTGAGCAGTGGTCCTATCCAGCAGTATTCTGGATTCCTCTCATCTCAAACTATATTAGGTCTTCACTCTCAGTACTTTTTTTTTTTTTTTCAACAAGTCGACCATCTCCCACCGAGGCAGGGTGACCCAAAAAGAAAATACTTTCATCATCATCATTCAACACACTCACCTCACTCATACATAATCACTGTCAGTACATGTACACAATTATTTTTTTTAACACACTGGCCGCCTCTCACCGAGGCAGGGTAACCCGAAAAAGAAACACTTTTAACGTCATTCACACTATCACTGTCTTGCCAGAGGCAGGTAACAGGTATAAAAAAAAATTCTAGCATCTTGCCACTAAAGAACTAATATATTAATTACATATAATCTACCAAACTTTCCCAGCTTTGTTATCCACTTCACTTGTTTTAAGTCAACAACAGTAACAGAAATCCCATCGGAAGCAAACACAGAAAACTAGCTATATTTACTCTGAGATCACCGTCATTGTAGAATGGCTTTAAAGGCAAAATCAAATATTTTTAATACCATTAAAACAATTACTTCAAGATGTCTCATTTATGTTCATAATATAAAATATTTCTACAAAATTATGCCACTCAAGTACATAAAGTGGAATGAGAATGAATGTGTGAAAGGCTTCAAAGAGTGGGAAGAATATTAGGTTTTCAAGAGCGACTCATTTGTTTTCACACGAAATAAATACAAAACATCACAAATTTTCAAGCTGCCACAAAATGAGAATCAGGATAGCAAAGCACTCAAATACAGCCTCTCCTCACTTAACAGAATTCCATTCTTAACATCAGTAAATGAATTCGTCACTAAGCAAGGAGGGTTTGTGTCAACCATCTTTGATAATGTTTTAATGTCACCTTTGCACCATTTATAACATTTTTAGTATATTTTTAAATGTTTATACAGTAGTGCATTGTATATTGTAAAAACAGAATAGAGGAAATCAGCTCTAATATACATTATTTAGGTAAACGTACTGGTCAGAGAGCCTGTCGTAACTCCGAGTCGTCAGTAAACAAGTATAGTACATCGCTAAGTGAGGAGAGGCTGTATTCAAATATTTCATATAAACAAAAACAATGTTTTACAAAAGAAGCCCCTTAAGCCTGCCCATAATGCTCTGCGTACAAGGGGCTTGTAGTATGTGCACTTAACCATTGTATTTCTTTGTACGTCTATGTATCATGTCCAAATTAAAAATAAATAAATAAATAAATGTTATATTAGCAAAGAATTTACTCTGATATTTTTAAATCGAGGATAATTGTATTTTTTATAAACGAGCAAACAAAACAAAATTTGGTACTGTACCGAGATGAAGTACCTTAACAAGAATATACACTGTAATAAAGCTTACCTCATTACACTCGTCCACAAGAATGAAGAAAAGATCAAAACGTGACATGATAGGGGCTGACAGTGCAATATTCTGGCGAAGAGACTTTGTTCGGTCATAGCGGCCACCGATTGGATTAGCAGCAGCCAATATTGAAGTACGAGCATTCAGTGTAGCCTTTACACCTGCCTGTACAAAGTTAAATAATATCAATCTTCCGAAACATATATTGTAAAAGGCTGAATACTGAAATGCGAAACAAAATACAAACTTAAGAAGTGTTTTTTCTTGATATCAAGCAAAAATATACTTGCAGTAGAAACCTAGATTCACTATCACACTTCATATAAAATATACAGCATCCACAAAGAACGAACATTCACAAAATAATTTACAAAAATTACCAAAATATTATTAACCAAATTTCAAAGATGAAATAATTAAGTGAAATAATGAAAACATTGTTATTGTTTAGACAAGGTGTGTCTTTCATAAATGAATGAATTCAAAGCCCTATTAGCATTAACCGATCGTCTGGATGGTAACAGGTTCCACTCAATGAGTTTATGAAAGGAACTTTGCTTCCACAAGTAATTACATCAACATCCCTCGGTCCCATGAATGCAAGCAAGCAAAAAATATTTAGCCAACAGTCACCACCTACTACACAAATAACCTCTGTTATTGTTGGGTTGAAAGGCTGTGGTGGTTCTGAGCAACTCTGAGAGCAACTAAATTCTAATGGCTGTGAGATTGACTATCAGTAGGCTTGGGTGATATTTTTAATGGTATACAATACTGACTTGTCAATGAATCAAATATATGTAACATTTTGGTATATTTATTGCTGAAATGTATCGTCTGCACAGCAGGCTTCTTCACTCAAGCAGAGAGGTAATTTTTAGACTGGAAACAGTGGGAGATATGAAGTAATTTTCCAAAGTTAGTCCCTTAGTATCTGCATTTGACTGAAACCTGATGCTCAAGCTAAATGTTTCAGCAGTAAAGATAACCAAATGTTGCACACAAGTCTTATCCATACTTTAGGGAATTTTCAGTCAGATAATAAATGAATTGTTATATATATAATAATTATAAAATGAGAAAATTGTGAAAAAAATATTAAGCAACAGAAATTTTATAAATACAGTCAACTATCTCATACTGTTCCCCTCACCTTAGTAATTGAGATTGTCTGTTGTTCCATAGCCTCGTGAATAGCAACTTGATCTCTTACATCCATTTTGTCAAACTCGTCAATACAACACACACCATTATCAGCCAACATAAGGGCGCCAGCTTCTATAACAAACTCGTGAGATTCTTCATCTTTTACCACAGCTGCAGTTAAGCCAGCAGCTGAAGATGCTTTACCAGAGGTGTAAACAGCTCGGGGACTGAAGTCGGCCACCTAGAAAATAGCAGTAATAAATTATCAACTTTCATCCCAAATGACTCTCCATCCCCTCCACTTCTACTAAATGGATTGCAAGGTTTTTCTTTTTCTTTTCAAGTTCATTCTAGTTCTCACCATCTACAATAAATAATGGTAATACACTTCCTTTAAACATTCATGCATTACTTTGCATGGCTGTCTCTTCACCTTGAATCATAACATTTAGCTAGTCCCTTCAACGTAGTGATATCAATATATTCCATGACAATTTCTTTATAGCATATACTCTCAAATTCTTAATTTAAACATTTCTCCTGAATTTTACTATACTTCATAACCTATTAAACTATTATTAAGAATGTAAAGATGAACCTTTACATTCTTAATAAACAAGTTAAATTCTCTTAAAGTAAATTTCTTCATTTGCATCTTGTTTTGTTTTGTTCCTCTTATTCTTTCTTTTGCACTTGCATAAGTGCAAAAGTAAGACTTAGGTCTCGAGACACTCCCCAGATAGGGAGCCAAGGCAGGGTCACCACTCTTGGAAAAGACCCGGGCCGGGAGAGTACCGACGAATAAAAAAAAAAAAAAAAGTATGCATAACCAAATATACTAACATTTGAAAATAACAAAAGTCCGTCAAAAGCATGAAATTAATTTTTATAAGAAATCCATCACATTTCCCATAACTGCTCAAAACTATCCCCAAGTCCAAAAAGGCTGAAGTGTTAAAAACAAATATTTCTTCTTCTTTCAACACACCAGCCGTATCCCACTGAGGCGGGGTGGCCCGAAAGGAAAAACGAAAGTTTCTCCTTTTACATTTAGCAATATATACAGGAGAAGGGGTTACTAGCCCCTTGCTCCCGGCATTTTAGTCGCCTCTTACAACACGCATGGCTTATGGAGGAAGAATTCTGTTCCACTTCCCCATGGAGGTAAGAGGAAATAAACAACAAGAACTAGGAAGAAAATAGAAGAAAACCCAGAGGGGTGTGTATATATATGCTTGTACATGTATGTGAAGTGTGACCTACGTGTAAGTAGAAGTAGCAAGACGTACCTGAAATCTTGCATGTGTATGAGACAAAAAAAAAAGACACCAGCAATCCTACCATTATGTAAAACAATTACAGGCTTCAGTTTTACACTCACTTGGCAGGACGGTAGTACCTCCCTGGGCGGTTGCTGTCTACCAACCTACTACCTAAAAAAACAATTTTTTTTTTTCAACAAGTCGGCTGTCTCCCACCGAGGTAGGGTGACCCAAAAAAGAAAGAAAATCCCCAAAAAGAAAATAGTTTCATCATCATTCAACACTTTCACCACACTCACACATTATCACTGTTTTTGCAGAGGTGCTCAGAATACAACAGTTTAGAAGCATATACATATAAAGATACACAACATATCCCTCCAAACTGCCAATATCCCAAACCCCTCCTTTAAAGTGTAGGCATTGTACTTCCCATTTCCAGGACTCAAGTCCGACTATATGAAAATAACCGGTTTCTCTGAATCCCTTCACTAAATATTACCCCGCTCACACTCCAACAGATCGTCAGGTCCCAAGTACCATTCGTCTCCATTCACTCCTATCTAACACGCTCACGCACGCTTGCTGGAAGTCCAAGCCCCTCGCCCACAAAACCTCCTTTACCCCCTCTCTCCAACCCTTTCGAGGACGACCCCTACCCCTCCTTCCTTCCCCTATAGATTTATATGCTTTCCATGTCATTCTACTTTGATCCATTCTCTCTAAATGACCAAACCACCTCAGCAACCCCTCTTCTGCCCTCTGACTAATACTTTTATTAACTCCACACCTTTTCCTAATTTCCACACTCCAAATTTTCTGCATAATATTTACACCACACATTGCCCTTAAACAGGACATCTCCACTGCCTCCAACCATCTCCTCGCTGCTGCATTTACCACCCAAGCTTCACACCCATATAAGAGTGTTGGTACTACTATACTTTCATACATTCCCTTCTTTGCCTCCATAGATAACGTTTTTTGACTCCACATATACCTCAACACACCACTCACCTTTTTTCCCTCATCAATTCTATGATTAACCTCATCCTTCATAAATCCATCCGCCAACACGTCAACTCCCAAGTATCTGAAAACATTCGCTTCTTCCATACTCCTCCTCCCCAATTTTATATCCAATTTTTCTTTATCTAAATCATTTGATACCCTCATCACCTTACTCTTTTCTATGTTCACTTTCAACTTTCAACTTTCAAATATACTGTATATATAAAATAATCTGCACCATTTACCTGCTTAAGAAATTGAGATTTAGCTGTGGATGGATCACCAACAACACACACATTAATATCACCTCGAAGTGTCGTACCTTCCATTGTTACCTTGGGAACTCCTCCGAACATCATCAGCAAGATTCCTGCAACGTTAAAGCATGCCATTAATAAAATTTTAAATAAAATAAATTTTTTTGTAACACCCTCACTGTCTCCTACCGAGGCAGGTTGACCCCAAAATATAAACACTTTCACCATCATTCATGCTATCACTGACTTGCCAGAGGTGTGTAGATATGACATTTTGGATATCCCTACAAACAACAAATATCCCAAATCCCTCCTTTAGCCTGCAGGCACAGTACCTCCTGCCTCAAAGATTCAAGCCTGGCTAACTGGTAAACAATTAAATATTTACTTTTTTTTTTTAAATCAATCATATTTTGTAGTTTTACTAGCAGTCATTTGAGAAGTGATCCCCAGGCACCTGTAACCACAGGCAAGGGTACAGCCATTTTTACTTCAACAGACTTCTCCCACCAAGACAGGGTGACCAAAGCTATAAGTAAAGAATTATACCATATACATTTAATTTTGCAATATTTATAGTAATTTATGCAGTACATTACTTTTGAAAAGTTTACAGAGGAATGTTAATACTGTAGTAGTAAACAAGTACATACCCCTCTTGACTTCATCATTCCCATGAATAGTAGGGAAGAGGGATGATATAAGATTCTGGTACAGGTTCTTGTCTCTGGACATTTCATACACTTTGTTCCACTCAAGCTCAGTCATCTGTCTCTTAATTCCTTCAGCAGTCAACTCTTCTCCACGAATTTCCTTTCCACCAAACTAGTTTAACAATTATAAACATTACTGTTACTTAACTATACATTGGTATTCAATAGCCCATACCAGTTCAGCATAATGCAGCAATGATATTGTTAATAATAATAATCAAAATAGTTATAATCACTTCATACTAATCCACAAATGAATAATCTGTGAGTAACACAATTATACAGTCCAGGCATTTCCTTGGTAAACATGCAATCTGTGATTGAAGAGCATCTTGCCATCCTGGTAAGAAGGCTTTTACAATTACTATAGTAACTGAAGTGAAATTATGGTGAAGTTTATCAGCTGATACCCTCAGTACTTAACCAAAATAAAAGCCACATTTCCTTACCATACTGTATCAAGTAAAGGAACTCAATTCATCTGTACCAGACAAACATGTAGCAAAGATAAAGACATTTGATAAAGCAAAACAAAGAAATAATGTGAAAAAAATGTGGTAGGTAGCACCAGTTGGGCCCCCTCAACATATCAACACTGGTAAAAATAAAAGCCACATTCACCAAATTTTAATAAATAAGAACTAACCACACCTCTACCAAACATGTCTATACTAAAGATAAATTCATCTGAAAAAGTAATAAACAAAATAGAGTATATTTACATAAAATGCTGTGGGAGGCTGTGTTTGGGAGATGGGGAGAGCAGCAGAGACTCTGGTTTTTGCTCCCAAAATAAGATTTGTCTGTATAACTTATTTTGTGTGATCTATACATGAGGAGCCAACTTTCATATTTAGTGGTAGAGAAAGTACAGTAATTTGTCAGCTACACTGCAGGCTTTAGCAAGAGCCCAAGCCAGAATCGGCAAGAAAATAACACCTCCACCACCTTTCTCAAAATATTACTATGTTGATATAACGGGCAGCAAACAGCCCATACATTTTTCCTTATTAACTAAGTCAACACTGAGTTGTTTTATCTTGAAAGGTGTAGAGAACTTCTTTAATATGTGAAGTGTTTTGGCAGTCAGCTGATGTAATACCTACACTGCAGGGAATGCATACTGTACTTCCGCTATAACTTTCTTGCTAAAACATAATCACTATTGCCAATCACCATGTTCAACAACTGAAGAAATACAGATAGAGTAGACACACCACTGCTAGAGGCACAGAAATATGTAGTACTGTATAAGTATACTAGATGATATTAAAGTTTTGTGAATTTTTGGTAATTTAAACTTTTTATCCAGGTCTCAAGAAATCGTAATGACACGATTGCAAACAAACCATACCCCCGGCTGGGATTGAACCCGCGGTCATAGAGTCTCAAAACTCCAGCCCGTCGCGTTACCCACTAGACCAGCTAGCCACAATAAGATTCATCCAACTAGGTATATTTCTACACCATAGGAAGGTTAGCACAGGCACCACTATGACCACAAATGCAAGTTTTTACAGACGAATCTCCAGCTAGCGTGGCCGTGACGAACTCTCGCTCAAAGCCCTTCACAGTCAACAGTGAAGGGACTTGAGCTAGAGTTCGTCATGGCCATGCTAGCTGGAGATTCGTCTGTAAAAACTTGCATTTGTGGTCACAGTGGTGCCTGTGCTAACCTTCCTATGGTGTAGAAATATACCTAGTTGGATGAATCTTATTGTGGCTAGCTGGTCTAGTGGCTAACGCGACGGGCTGGAGTTTTGAGACTATGACCGCGGGTTCAATCCCGGCCGGGGGTATGGTTTTTTTATCCAGGTGTTTTATATAAATTAAGCCTTCATAAGCTATATCAATTTTGAAACACATTAGTTAGGTAAGAAAATGCTGTCTAGTGGCCTTACTTGTTCTCACTTAGCAAGACTAGTAAGAGGACTGGGGCACTGCTCGTACACAGTGAGGGTACTACCTAAATTTTGCACATTACCCAAATTTTTTTTTTTTTACATTTATGAAGCATACAGTATTATCGAGGTTATTTCAAACACTGCAATTTTTGATGCACTTTTTCAATGATATGTACATAAAATCATACTATAGACTAGAGAAACCATCTACTAAGGAACACAGGGACCAAGTGTGGGCCAACATGAGAAAGATTACTATATCCCTAGGAGGCTACCTTAACTACAGAGGCTATGATTACAATTATGTTTATTTTCTTTATTCATATTAATAATGTACACCTTTATAACACATCTTAAATCAAGATAAGAGCCTTAGAGCTGACCAATTTCATTACAACTTCAATAAAAAAATTTACGTTAGCTATTTCCCACTGCTCCCAAAGTGTGCAGACATTTCAATTCCAATGACCCTCAAACTGCAGCATCCCCACCAAACCTTCAAAATTCTTACTCCATATATATATTTTAATGAAAAATTATTAGAATAGTTTGGAGAGATATATTGTGTATTTTTACACGTATATACGTACTTCTAAACTGTTGTATTCTGGGCACCTCTGCAAAAACAGTGATTATGTGTGAGTGAGGTGAAAGTGTTGAATGATGATGAAAGTATTTTCTTTTTGGGGATTTCTTTCTCTTTGGGCCACCCTACCTCGGTGGGAGACGGCCGACTTGTTGAAAAAAAAAAAAGTTGTGCCATAATGGGTTTCTTATTTTCATGCAAAATAATTTTAATAATAATAATAATAAAAAAAAACAGCAAACTGTTAAAACCTATTCGAGAACTACACAGGATGAAACATGAATTAAGCAAGACTAACCTTTGGGTTGGTTGGAGTAATGGAACAAGCCAAAAATGCCATTCTGTAGTTAAGATCACGCACACCGAGTGCTTTCAGGCCTGTTACTCCTTCACTTTCTTCACCTAAACAACAAGTAACAATAAGAACTATTACGTGTTTAACATACCTTGTACAAGCATCTAATTATAATAGCTGCACAATAATAATACTGCCAACTCTATATATAATAAAAAATCGTCCAACAAAAGAATTCCTTTTCGACAAAAATATTTAGCCTGAAATCATCTCATTTAAAGTCTCCCATCTGACAAGTGTCTTTTTGGAACTGATCTACAATGTTAGAAGAGACTTGCCTGTGCTGCAAGGCCCCAAGCATTTTTTTAAGGATGCTACACAAGTTAAAAGACTAATACAATTAGTTTTTGTCTTATCTGTCTCTGACCACTGGCTTATTAATTAAGAATTAGTTACATTCAACATTCTTAACTGTTACTTACTAAATGCCAATGCACAGCTTTAGTTATTACTCTACCTGTAGCTTCCTAACAAACTCTCAGTAACATTCACAGTGGTCACTTCTCGAATAATTCTCAGTTTACAGTCCTGATCACCTCTGACTCACACTTACCCTTAAATACATTCTAGTGGCTGTAATTATATGCAAAATTATTTTCAGATCAAGTAAGAGAAATTAATAACTGAACATACGCCCTCTTCAGTTTTGACCAGCACTATATTCGTGAGCTTTGGTAAAACTTTGTTGATCAATTTTGCAAAAATTCACACTAAACATACTACACACCTTTATGCCTTGCAGAACTTTCTGCTCGAGCCCCAGGAAGGTTCAATGAAGAAACATCAGGAACTACAATCAAAGATCCTGTGAAGTCACAGCGGTCACCAGCCTGTGCCCTCTCCACAGCCTCAGCACGAACAACTATTTCGACACTAGAAAAATTGAGAGTAACTATAAACAAAACAAACCATATACAAAAGCATGACAACCATACACCAATGTACTACACTGATAATTTTTTTTATAAAATATGAATGTAAGCAAATATTATAAAATTTTAATGCAGCAAGAGAAAAACAATAAAAAATCTTTCATAATAACATAGCAACCTGATCATGCCCTTGAACTGCCAGTGTACATCAAAAGCACCACAAAATGTGAAAGGGAATGAAGGCTTTGGCAGATGGATAGACTAAAATACCAGACCTTAAAAATGTCATTATAGTACATGCTACCTTTGATGAGTTTCGAGACTCTCTTCTCTGAGAGCCCACTACTCACTAGTTACGGTGACACTACATGAAACCAACATTACATTCAAGAAAGCAGGAACATTTACAACACTAAGGAAACACATGAAATACTGAACAAGATACATGCACCACCTGGGTATTTTCATGGGAGAGATGTTTTGCCTGATCAGCAGATGAAATCTCTCTCCAACAATGATACCCAAGTGTTGCACATGACTTATCAAATTGCTGGTCTTATATGCCTTTGATCTAGTGAAATTCTGAAGGCACTGTCTTGTAGTTCAGTGAGCCATTAACAGATTACATATAAACAGTCCACCACCTTTACTCCTTCCAACCCTTCTAGGGTGACTTACCATGCCTTCCCTCCACTAAAGATTTATACATGTATGCCCTCCAAGTCATCCTATTTTGCTCCATCCTCTCTAAATGTCATAACCACCTCAACAATCCCTCCTCAGCTCAATGGATAATACTTTTAGTAGCCCTGCACCTCCTCCTAATCTCCAGGCTTACTTTTACTGCAAAATAATCTTCCCATCTCCCTCTCTTACATATGCTAACCTGAGCCTCACTATCCTCATAAGAACTCTTAACTGCTTTCAGTAACCTACCACCTATTCCATACACTTACATTTTCCACATTATTTCCATATCCACCCTATCATATGCCTTTTCTAAATCCATAAAAGCAACGAAAGCTTCCTTCACCTAAATAATGTTCACACGTATGGTTCAATGTAAACACTTGGTCTACACATCCCCTATCTTTCCTAAAGCTTCCTTGTTCATCTGCAATCCTGTTCATCTTACCCTTAATTCTTTCAACAACTCTATCATACACTTTACCCAGTAAACTCAATAGGTTTTTTTTCTCCTATAATCTTTACACTCTTTTGTCCCCCTTTCCTTTATACAAAGGAACTATGCACACTCTCTGCCAATCCCTAAGTACCTTTACCTCTTTCATAGATATATTGAATAAAGTACCAACCACTCCAAAACTATATTCCCACTTGATTTTAACATTTCTCTCAAGATCCCGTCAATCCCAGCTGCTGGAGCCTTAATTAACAGTTTGCCTACTTATTAAACTTCACTGAATAAGCGATCACATTACCTGCGTGGGATGCATCCTCTAGGCAGTTCTGCTTGAACTTCCTGGATGCGAACTTTCTGGAAGTCAACAAAACGGCTCTTGTTTGTGTCAAGCATGAAACGAGCACGGTTGCTACAGACAGGATTTCGGCAGATTGTTGGCTGGGTGAACTGAAATTTAAAAGGGGTTGGCATTATCATTACTCGTTTTCCCATGTTTTATGCAGAATGCAATCATAACAAATTTGCTTAGAAAGCATTCAAGCTCAGGCTAAAATTAAATATTCTAAATATTAATCCAAAAATCAGGCCATATGGTACATATCTACTGTAGTTTATATTTTTATCTCAATTCTATTACTAGGTGTCCCATGGCTTGGTTGGAGACACACTAGCCTCACACACGGAGTGTCCGTGGTTCAATCCCTCTCCAGGTATACCTGGAGAGGGTTTTGGGGATCAACACCCCTGCGGCCCGGTCTGTGAGCAGGCCTCCTTAATGTTGGGCATGTTTCTTCACACTTGCTGTCCCTTTTCACCTACCAGTTAGTAGGTACATGGGTGTTAGTTAACTGGTGTGGGTTGCATCCTGGGGTACAAGACTGAAGAACCCCAATGGTAATAAGATAGACAGTCCTCAATGACATTGACTTTCTTGGGTTATCCTAGGTGGCTAACCCCTCTGGGATAAAAATCTGAACAAATCTTAAGAGAATCATGCAAAAGGAAGCAGTGATTAGAAAAATTTTCAAAATCCAGTCAATAATATAACAAAATGCTTGAAAGATTTCTTGTTCCACTTGACACACTCAGACTTCAAATACAGTACAAGATAATCTGACTTCAAATACTTATTTTTTTTTCAACAAGTCGGTCGTCTCCCACCGAGGCAGGGTGACCCAAAAAAGAAAGAAAATCCCCAAAAAGAAAATACTTTCATCATCATTCAACACTTTCACCACACTCACACATTATCACTGCTTTTGCAGAGGTGCTCAGAATACAACAGTTTAGAAGCATATACGTATAAAGATACACAACATATCCCTCCAAACTGCCAATATCCCAAACCCCTCCTTTAAAGTGCAGGCATTGTACTTCCCATTTCCAGGACTCAAGTCCGACTATATGAAAATAACCGGTTTCCCTGAATCCCTTCACTAAATATTACCCTGCTCACACTCCAACAGATCGTCAGGTCCCAAGTATCATTCGTCTCCATTCACTCCTATCTAACATGCTCATGCACGCTTGCTGGAAGTCCAAGCCCCTCGCCCACAAAACCTCCTTTACCCCCTCTTTCCAACCCTTTCGAGGACGACCCCTACCCCTCTTTCCTTCCCCTATAGATTTATATGCTTTCCATGTCATTCTACTTTGATCCATTCTCTCTAAATGACCAAACCACCTCAACAACCCCTCTTCTGCCCTCTGACTAATGCTTTTATTAACTCCACACCTTCTCCTAATTTCCACACTCCGAATTTTCTGCATAATATTTACACCACACATTGCCCTTAGACAGGACATCTCCACTGCCTCCAACCGTCTCCTCGCTGCTGCATTTACCACCCAAGCTTCACATCCATATAAGAGTGTTGGTACTACTATACTTTCATACATTCCCTTCTTTGCCTCCATAAATAACGTTTTTTGACTCCACATATACCTCAACGCACCACTCACCTTTTTTCCCTCATCAATTCTATGATTAACCTCATCCTTCATAAATCCATCCGCCGACACCTCAACTCCCAAGTATCTGAAAACATTCACTTCTTCCATACTCCTCCTCCCCAATTTGATATCCAATTTTTCTTTATCTAAATCATTTGATACCCTCATCACCTTACTCTTTTCTATGTTCACTTTCAACTTTCTACCTTTACACACATTCTCAAACTCATCCACTAACCTTTGCAATTTTTCTTTAGAATCTCCCATAAGCACAGTATCATCAGCAAAAAGTAACTGTGTCAATTCCCATTTTGAATTTGATTCCCCATAATTTAATCCCACCCCTCTCCCGAACACCCTAGCATTTACTTCTTTTACAACCCCATCTATAAATATATTAAACAACCATGGTGACATTACACATCCCTGTCTAAGACCTACTTTTACCGGGAAGTATTCTCCCTCTCTTCTACACACCCTAACCTGAGCCTCACTATCCTCATAAAAGCTCTTTACAGCATTTAGTAACTTACCACCTATTCCATATACTTGCAACATCTGCCACATTGCTCCTCTATCCACTCTATCATATGCCTTTTCTAAATCCATAAATGCAATAAAAACTTCCCTACCTTTATCTAAATACTGTTCACATATATGCTTCAATGTAAACACTTGATCTACACATCCCCTACCCACTCTGAAGCCTCCTTGCTCATCCGCAATTCTACATTCTGTCTTACCTCTAATTCTTTCAATTATAACCCTACCGTACACTTTTCCTGGTATACTCAGTAAACTTATTCCTCTATAATTTTTACAATCTCTTTTGTCCCCTTTCCCTTTATATAAAGGGACTATACATGCTCTCCGCCAATCCCTAGGTACCTTCCCCTCTTTCATACATTTATTAAACAAAAGTACCAACCACTCCAACACTATATCCCCCCCTGCTTTTAACATTTCTGTCATGATCCCATCAGTTCCAGCTGCTTTACCCCCTTTCATTCTACGTAATGCCTCACGTACCTCCACCACACTTACATTCTGCTCTTCTTCACTCCTAAAAGATGGTATACCTCCCTGGCCAGTGCATGAAATTACCGCCTCCCTTTCTTCCTCAACATTTAAAAGTTCCTCAAAATATTCTCGCCATCTACCTAATACCTCCCACTCCCCATCTACTAACTCCCCTACTGTTTTTAACTGACAAATCCATACTTTCCCTAGGCTTTCTTAACTTGTTTAACTCACTCCAAAATTTTTTCTTATTTTCATTAAAATTTCTTGACAGTGCCTCTCCCACTCTTTCATCTGCTCTCCTTTTGCACTCTCTCACCACTCTCTTTACCTTTCTTTTACTCTCCATATACTCTGCTCTTCTTATAACACTTCTGCTTTGTAAAAACCTCTCGTAAGCTACCTTTTTCTCTTTTATCACACCCTTTACTTCATCATTCCACCAATCACTCCTCTTTCCTCCTGCCCCCACCCTCGTATAACCACAAACTTCTGCCCCACATTCTAATACAGTGGACCCCCGCATACCGATGGCACCACATAACGATTAATCCGCATACCGCTTGCTTTAATCGCAAAAATTTTGCCTCGCATACCGCTTAAAAACCCGCTCACCGATTTTCGTCCGAGACACGTCCAATGTGCGCCCTCAGCCAGCCTCACATGTGCCGCCCGTGCCATTGTTTACCAGCCAGCCTCCACGGTAACATCCAAGCATACAATCGTAATATTTTGTATTATTACAGTGTTTTCGGTGCTGTTTCTGGAAAATAAGTGACCATGGGCCCCAAGAAAGCTTCTAGTGCCAACCCTACACCAATAAGGGTGAGAATTCCAATAGAAATGAAGAAAGAGATCATTGATAAGTATGAAAGTGGAGTGCATATCGCCGACCTGGTCAGGTTGTACAAGAAACCCCAATCAACCATCGCTACTATTGTGGGCACCAGAAAGGCAATCAAGGAAGCTGTTCTTGCCAAAGGTTTAACTGTGTTTTCGAAACAAAGATCGCAAGTGATGGAAGATGTTGAGAGACTCTTATTGGTGTGGATAAATGAAAAACAGCTAGCAGGAGATAGCGTCTCTCAAGCGATCATAAGCGAAAAGGCTAGGAAGTTGCATGAGGATTTAATTAAAAAAATGCCTGCAACTAGTGCTGATGTGAGTGAATTTAAGGCCAGCAAAGGTTGGTTTGAGAGATTTAAGAAGCGTAGTGGCATACATAGTGTGATAAGGCATGGTGAGGCTGCCAGTTCGGACCACAAAGCGGCTGAAAAATATGTGCAGGAATTCAAGAAGTACATAGAGACTGAAGGACTGAAACCTGAACAAGTGTTTAATTGTGATGAAACAGGCCTGTTTTGGAAGAAAATGCCAAGCAGGACCTACATTACTCAGGAGGAAAAGGCACTCCCAGGACATAAGCCTATGAAAGACAGGCTTACTTTGTTGATGTGTTCCAATGCTACTGGTGATTGCAAAGTTAAGCCTTTATTAGTGTATCACTCTGAAACTCCCAGAGCGTTCAGGCAAAAGAATGTCCTCAAGGAGAATTTGTGTGTGCTGTGGAGGGCAAACAGTAAGGCATGGGTCACTAGGGACTTTTTCTATGACTGTTTACACCATGCATTTGCCCCCAATGTGAAAGATTACCTAACTGAAAAGAAATTAGAACTTAAGTGCCTCCTGGTGTTAGACAATGCCCCTGGTCATCCTACAGACATGGCAGAGTGACTTTATGGGGACATGAAATTCATTAAGGTGAAGTTTTTGCCTCCTAATACCACTCCTCTCCTGCAGCCCATGGACCAGCAGGTTATTGCAAACTTCAAAAAACTGTACACAAAAGCTCTGTTTGAAAGGTGCTTTGTAGTGACCTCAGAAACTCAATTGACTCTAAGAGAGTTTTGGAGAGATCACTTTAATATTCTCAATTATGTAAACCTTATAGGTAAGGCTTGGGAGGGAGTGACTAAGAAGACCTTGAACTCTGCTTGGAAGAAACTGTGGCCAGAATATGTAGACAAAAGGGATTTTGAAGGGTTTGAGGCTAACCCTGAGAGGATTATGCCAGTTGAGGAATCCATTGTGGCATTGGGAAAGTCCTTGGGGTTGGAGGTTAGTGGGGAGGATGTGGAAGAGTTGGTGGAGGAGGACAATGAAGAACTAACCACTGATGAGCTGATAGATCAACTTCAAGAGCAAGAGGCCAGACCTGAGAAAACTGGTTCAGAGGAGGGGAGAGAGAAATTGAAGAAGTTGCCTACTACAAAGATTAAGGAAATCTGTGCAATGTGGCTGAAAGTGCAAACCTTTATGGATGAGTATCACCCTCACACAGCTATTGCAAGCCGTGCTGGTGATTATTACACTGACAATGTTGTGAAACACTTTAGGGAAGTCATAAAGGAACGAGAGGTACAGGTCACTATGGACAGATATGTTGTGCGAAAGAAGTCCAGTGACTCTGAAGCTGGTCCTAGTGGCATTAAAAGAAGAAGGGAAGTAACCCCAGAAAAGGACTCGACACCTCAAGTCTTAATGGAAGGGGATTCCCCTTCTAAACACTAACACTCTCTCTCCCCTCCTCCCATCCCATCAATCATCACCAGATCTTCAATAAAAGTAAGTGTCATGTAAGTGTGCATGCCTTTTTCAGTTTGTGTGTATTAAAATTAACATTTCATGTGGTAAAAAAAAAAATTTTTTCATACTTTTGGGTGTCTTGCACGGATTAATTTGATTTCCATTATTTCTTATGGGGAAAATTCATTCGCATACCGATTATTTCGCATAACAATGACCCCTCTTGCACGGATTAAAATCGGTATGCGGGGGTCCACTGTACTGCATTTTTTTAAAACTATTCCAACCCTCTTCAACCCCCCCACTACTCATCTTTGCACTAGCCCACCTTTCTGCCAATAGTCGCTTATATCTCGCCCGAACTTCCTCCTCCCTTAATTTATACACTTTCACCTCCCTCTTACTTGTTGTTGCCACCTTCCTCTTTTCCCATCTACCTCTTACTCTAACTGTAGCTACAACTAAATAATGATCCGATATATCAGTTGCCCCTCTATAAACATGTACATCCTGGAGCCTACCCATCAACCTTTTATCCACCAATACATAATCTAACAAACTACTTTCATTATGTGCTACATCATACCTTGTATATTTATTTATCCTCTTTTTCATAAAATATGTATTACTTATTACCAAATTTCTTTCTACACATAGCTCAATTAAAGGCTCCCCATTTACATTTACCCCTGGCACCCCAAATTTACCTACTACTCCCTCCATAACATTTTTACCCACTTTAGCATTGAAATCCCCAACCACCATTACTCTCACACTTGATTCAAAACTCCCCATGCATTCACTCAACATTTCCCAGAATCTCTCTCTCTCCTCTACACTTCTCTCTTCTCCAGGTGCATACACGCTTACTATAACCCACTTTTCACATCCAATCTTTATTTTACTCCACATAATCCTTGAATTTATACATTTGTAGTCCCTCTTTTCCTGCCATAGTTTATCCTTCAACATTATTGCTACTCCTTCTTTAGCTCTAACTCTATTTGAAACCCCTGACCTAATCCCATTTATTCCTCTCCATTGAAACTCTCCCACCCCCTTCAGCTTTGTTTCACTTAAAGCCAGGACATCCAGTTTCTTCTCATTCATAACATCCACAATCATCTCTTTCTTATCATTTGCACAACATCCACGCACATTCAGACTTCCCACTTTGACAATTTTCTTCTTATTCTTATACAGTACAAGATAATCTATGTATTTTTACCAAAATTATATGTCCCATTTTCTACCAAATGCCATACAAACTAACCACCAAAACTTTACTATAGGCACACAGCCAAGAGTAAATGTGAGGGAATAGAAGTTCCACTGCCTCAAGATGCTTCTGGTTCTTGTTTTTCCTACTTCTCTACCTTCATCTACCAGGAGCTGCAATCTAACAGCTAAAACTTGCATGACATAAAATAACTAATTACATAACCTAGCAAAGAATTTGTATAACCATATTTTACTGATAAATTTATAAGTTACATCACTTACTGTTCCTTACCTTAAACTGTTGCTCCACATCCTTAATAACACTCTGACAGTCAAGACAAACAAACGTTCCAGACACCAGTTCTGGGTGGACTGGATGAGTACGCACAACCTGAAAAACATTCCTTTACTGAACGAGTAATAATTTTCTGAAGCACTCAACACGTAAACAAAACTCATTAAATACGCACAGAAAAATAAATAGACGAAGTTTACTCAGCTGAAGTCATTAGTACTCGTAGGATTCACACCGGCATCTGGAGGGTGTCTAAAACTAAATGCTCAAACACTGCACTGCTACTTGAACACCAAGGTTTCAGCTGAATTGTTAAGAGATTATCACAACTTAAATCTATGTTTTTTAATGGTATTCTGGCACCACAGCATGGTTCAATTTATCACAGTTCTGGAGTTCCAGTTTATAAGATGGTGGTGGCCCAGTTGTTAGCACATGATCCTGAGAATTTAGCAACTCCACTAAATTTCAGTTACTCTAGAATTCATTAGCACATTTCTCTCAAGGTAAATCTTAAAGTTCATTCAAATATATATTTATTCTTATCGCTACAATTCTCAAGAATTTCAAAAGAACCTATTAATTCACAATAAAGAACAGTAATACTGTAATATAAATTTTATGTAACCCACTCACAAATTTGTGAATTTATATCTAACATAGTTTGTGTGTTTGACATCTGTTACTTTAAACAGAAATAAGAAAATAAAAAACATTTTAAGATTTGAAATTTATTAAACGCAACCCTCAGTCAAGTTGACAAGGATTTAAAACATGAACAGCATTGCAGACAAACCCAAACAAAATATCAAAACTAACACATTGGCTCAGAAAGCCTGTATAATTCAAAACTAATTTGCACAATGTGTATATGGCAAACCTCAATATATCTAGTACAAAATAAATCTGAGAAATTCTTGAACAAATTTTTACTTTCATAAGACTTTAGAAACTGTTCCAGAAACAGGGAAGTGAAATTGCCTAAGCAATCAGCATTATTCTTGTAATGATGTTTAAAGTATTTACAAGTGACAGCTCTTGGGTAATATGATCTCTCCTAACTGACCTTTTCTCTTATCTGAAATATCAGTTAACCAGCCCTCTTACCAGTTTAAATGTTGTTAGGTAAAAGGACACAAGTGCAACTAATTTGACATTTTATTGTGGCAACGTTTCACTCTCCAGGAGCTATGACAAGCTGGCGAGCTTGACAAAGCAAAACTTTGCCACAATAAAATGCCACATTGATTGCACTTGTGTCCTTTTACCTAACATATTGTCGGTAATTCTACCAACATTATTACATTTTAAGTGTTGGTTTTGGTCAACTGCTTAGATGAAAATCACTACTAACAAGCATTTATCTTCCAGTTTACTGTTTAGACACATGATCACCCAATTTTTTTTAATTAAACCACAAATAAGACAATTACACTTCAATATAAACAAAGAGGTTAAGAAATTAATTATACAGTCTTGTAGACAAAATCTACTTGTGTTAACATTGCATTGTTTACAAGTGAACTTCAGGCAATTAAAAAATATAATCAGGTGCATTAACAAGTCAACTGTGTGTACAAAGGAAACTATAGTCCACATTAGTGGTTGATGGCTGTATTTTAGAAATTTTCAAGATAAATTTTATAAAAATCTACCTTGATTTTTTATTAAATGTGCTGCAAGAACACACTGCAGAAAGACAACTTATTAAAATTATCATTAAATTTAAATAATAGTTTCTTTCTATAACGACAAGATGAGAATGCCTACCACGTACAAGTTCAATCGTCTGTTGAACCACTCCTTACCTGTCCAGAAATGCGAACAAGGGTACCAATTTTGTGTGTGGTCAGTTCACGAATTTTATGTCTTGTGGGGACATCAATAAGGCTTACGTAATATTCCTTTTCAACTGTAACTTCTGCATGATCTCGTACAAAGTTCCGTACAGCCCGACAGAGGAATGGGTACACTCTGGTAATACAAATTATATGGGATAAAACCTCTAAAAGAAAAAAAAAAAAAAGAGGGTACACAAATAAACTAGCTAAAACAAGATGGTGAATTAAATATTACATAATTAACCTTTAAACTGCCAATGACATAAATTTACGCTTATCAGGAAAACAGCAGGCGACGTAAATTTGCACCAAAATTCTAGATCCTCCAAAAATGGTCCCAATTTGCCTAGTTTGGACTACATCAAAGAAAACATATCAGTGCCATAAATGAGCGCAGTATAAAAACAAAATTGTTGTGTGTAGGGCATTGTGGGAGTTAAATGCCATTTGCATTTGTTTACATGTGTTTAATGTTAACACTGAGTGAATATAAGTGAAACAGGAAAACAGATATTGGCATAAAACATATGGTCCACAAAAAATTTGAAAAAATTAAAATAATCCAACTGTTAAAATACAGCAACTTCCTTAATGCAGCAAGCACTAAGTTGCCATAATATGATCACAAACATCACCTTCCAGCCTTCATACTTCCTTAAGTAATAATCAATTTCTTTCATTCTTGAATTATTGGACTTCTAAAATCAGGGTAATTTTTTTGGTAAGATAAAATCATTTTTAATTTTTTTCATAACTGCCAGCACTGAGCAGCGGATTTTTTTTTTTTAGACCTACAGCAGTTTAAGTGTTAATATTTATTTATTTTTTTTTATCATCACACTGGCCGATTCCCACCAAGGCAGGGTGGCCCGAAAAACAAAAACTTTCACCATCATTCACTCCATCACTGTCTTGCCAGAAGGGTGCTTTACACTACAGTTTTTAAACTGCAACATTAACACCCCTCCTTCAGAGTGCAGGCACTGTACTTCCCATCTCCAGGACTCAAGTCCGGCCTGCCGGTTTCCCTGAACCCCTTCATAAATGTTACTTTGCTCACACTCCAACAACACGTCAAGTATTAAAAACCATTTGTCTCCATTCACTCCTATCAAACACGCTCACGCATGCCTGCTGGAAGTCCAAGCCCCTCGCACACAAAACCTCCTTTACCCCCTCCCTCCAACCTTTCCTAGGCCGACCCCTAGCCCGCCTTCCTTCCACTACAGACTGATACACTCTTGAAGTCACTCTGTTTCGCTCCATTCTCTGTACATATCTGAACCACCTCAACAACCCTTCCTCAGCCCTCTGGACAACAGTTTTGGTAATCCTGCACCTCCTCCTAACTTCCAAACTACGAATTCTCTGAATTATATTCACACCACACATTGCCCTCAGACATGACATTTCCACTGCCTCCAGCCTTCTCCTCGCTGCAACATTCATCACCCATGCTTCACACCCATATAAGAGCGTTGGTAAAACTATACTCTCATACATTCCCCTCTTTGCCTCCAAGGACAAAGTTCTTTGTCTCCACAGCCTCCTAAGTGCACCACTCACCCTTTTCCCCTCATCAATTCTATGATTCACCTCATCTCTCATAGACCCATCTGCTGACACGTCCACTCCCAAATATCTGAATACATTCACCTCCTCCATACTCTCTCCCTCCAATCTGATATCCAATCTTTAAGTGTTAATATCACCCTATAAACAAAACAATAAAAATTCAAATAAAATGATAAAATACATAAAACAATTTCATGGGGAAAAATGTTTTTAATAAAAAAAAAAGCAGAAAAACAAAAACTTGCATACTTTTGTTGCCTCTTACCAATCTGGCTATTGTATCAAGTATGCAACAGCTGAAACTATATGAAAACAATACCATATTATACATATTCATAGGGAAGCACTAAAAACAGAAGGGTCATACAGCACCTCTGAAATGAGACTTAATAGGTTTGATCCACGGAAGAGATAGGTAGCTCCAATTCTCTGGATCAAGAGCCCTTCACCAGCACCACAGCATTCCCCTGAACAATAATATTTAGTATGCGATGCTTACAAAGTGAAAATCCAAGTACATGTATAGTACTGAACTGTAGTCATTGACTTTACCTGTAATATTCCTCAACAATAGTGGTGGCCAAGTTTTGGTTGTACTTGTCAATGTCTACAAATGATACTTCGAGGGTGTTGCGCTCAGGCTTCACCAAATCTCTGGCATCCTCCAGATATTTGACCTCACCGCCCTCCTGAAATCTGAGAGGATAGCTGTACATCAAGTCATGAGGAGATTTGCAATATACAACAGTTAATAGTACCTATTTTATGCTAGATAAAGAATGGCAGTAGTTTATGATTTATCCAAATTTTGTCTTATCCAGTATTTAGCTATAATAAAATAATATTATTATTATTATTATTAAAAAATAATTATTATATTTATCTTTACTAGTATATGATACAACTTAAAGACCTAGCTGATGTCAATGACATACTATATGGGAAGTCCCTGGTTATGCAGAGCATTTCAGACAAATCAGGTTAATTTTGTCCCCAGGATGCATCCCACACCAGTCCACTACCAACCAGGTACCTGTCTACTGCTAGGTAAACTAGTATAGCAGGTGTCTTAAGGAAACGTGCCCTAATGTTTCCACTCACACTGGGGATTGACCTCAATATGAAAGCAGTGCGCTACCAACCGGACTATGGGTTAAATCAGGCCCGGTGGCCTGGTGGCTAAAGCTCCCGCTTCACACACGGAGGGCCCGGGTTCGATTCCAGGCGGGTGGAAACATTTCGACACGTTTCCTTACACCTGTTGTCCTGTTCACGTAGGAGCAAATAGGTACCTGGGTGTTAGTCGACTGGTGTGGGTCGCATCCTGGGGGACAAGATTAAGGACCCCAATGGAAATAAGTTAGACAGTCCTCGATGACGCACTGACTTTCTTGGGTTATCCTGGGTGGCTAACCCTCCGGGGTTAAAAATCCGAACGAAATCTTATCTTATCTTATCTTATCTATATAATATACTGCACCATCAATGCATACTCAAACCCAACGCACAAATTTACACAACTATCTTTAAAATTATTTGTAGATTTCCTGAATATAGTTTAGCTCTTATTGTAAAGAAGGAAGAAAGATTTCCAAAACCATTAATACATTATCCCACAGCTGGGTTGGCAACGCACTCAGTTCACATACTGAGGTCCATGATTCGATCCCCGGTATGAGTGGAAACATTAGGATGTGTTTCCTTAAGAAACCTGTTGTCCCTGTTCACCTATCAATAAAATAGGTACCTGGGTGTATACCTGTAGTAGACCCGGAGAGGGTTCCAGGGGTTAATGCCCCCACAGCCCGGTCTGTGACCAGGCCTCGTGGTGGATCAGGGCCTGATCAACCAGGCTGTTACTGCTGGCCGCACACAACCCAACATATAAACCACAGCCTGGCTGGTTAGGTACTGACTTTGGGTGCCTGTCCAGTCCACCCTGGGACAAAATTGACCTAATTTGCCTGAAATACTTTGCATAACAAAGGGCTTTCTATATAGTAGTGTCACTGATGTCAGCTATAGTCTGTATACCTTGTACATGTACTTGTAAAAATAAAGATCATTACAGTATTATATTATTATTATTAACCACACCCCTGAAGCTACAGAAACAGGTGTAAGATGATATATAATACTAATATAATGCTAGATCATGGGAAAGCAATATTGCATGGTGAACTTGTCAACTCTTATTATTACTGCATTATTATAATCATGGAGAATTCCTCAGTCACTATGGATGAAAATATATTTAGTTGGTGTGGGAACTATCAATGATTTAACATATGGAAAACAGCTCCTGGTCCTTCTCCTTCAGTATAGGAGTATGTGTGAATGGTACTGATGTTTATTCTATGTTAGAGTAGGTAGCCAGGAGTGAGTTAAACTGATACAAGTTAAAGACCATAGCTGACATCACTGCCATACTATACATAGTATGGCAGTGTAAATTACTCATTACCAAAGTAAGTTCATTTGGGTACAGGTTAACATAAGTACAATTATCTTACATAGTAACATGTATAATTATAATAAAAAAGAAGCGCTAAACCCATCTGGGTCATACAGCGCCACATAACATGTATAAATTACTAAGGATAACCTGATAAAGATCAGGTGCTAAACCCAAAAGAGTCATACAGCTAGGATAAAGCAAAAATCTTTATAAACAAAAGCGCTAAGCCCACAAGGATCATACAGGATAACCTCCCGAAAAAATTTCAGACCGTAACTTATTTCCATTGGGGTTCAACAGTGTAAGTAAGTAAGTGCCTGGTGAATGGCAGTCAAGTTTTATCATTAAGCAGTGTTAAGCCTGTAGCAGAAGAAATAGGAGGCAATCAGATTACATCCCAGAAAAGGATAGATGAAATTCCTATGAACAAGAACCCCTGACCAGCATCAAGGAGCATCTCCAAGTGATACTCCTTAGTAACATAAAAGAGCACGGGAGAACTTACTCCTCCAGGAAGTCTTGAAAGAGCTTCTGACAACGATCTCCCACTTCATCTTTGACGTGAGACTGTCCAGTCTGTGTCTCTGCAACATCCATGCCTGTACTAGTCCCTAGACTGGCTTAAAAATAATAATAATAATCCCTCAGAGCTCCAGGAAAACCTGCCGCGTCTTCTTCACACAATAAACAACTTTTGGCGCGAACATGCGATCACGTGACCAACAGGTTGTTCCATTAACCTCCCTTCATATTATATGCTATTTTCTGGCCATCCTCGTCATCTTAGACTATTTTAAAATAATTTATAGCATAACATCCTAAAATGGACACTTTCATGTTTAATAATTTACTATTATCTGCCTTCTGGTTTTTCAATTGGAATGAGATAGGAAGCTCGGGAAGGTAAAAAGAACAACCACGTTATAGGCCATGAGTGTCCATCACGATTGACTAAGATGGAATCGTTCGACCCCTCAAGGAAGGTTCCTTGATGTTGGTGAGGAGTTCCTGATTTAGGAAATTGGATCTGTGCTCCAGTTCCCCGAATTAAGCCTGAATGCCTTCCACATCCACCCCCCAGGCGCTGTATAATCCTCCAGGTTTAGCGCTTCCCCTTGATTATAATAATAATAATGGAATCGTTCGACAAATTGTGTTTTTGTTTATCGTGCACACAAAAGTTGTGACTGGCTAAAAGAGATGCACGTCGAGCGGTATCCCTGTATATATGAAGAATTTACTTTAGTTTCCAGACGACAAAGTATATAGACCGAGAAATGTGTATAGCTAGCGATGGGTGACCATGTACGAAAATATAAAAATGCAAAATTTTACTTCCAAAAAGCTTACATTGGTTATAAAAAACATAAGTGGTATAAGTCTAAAGCCTAATGGTCGGCGACCAAGTGAACCCGTTTGTCGGTGTCCGGTGGAGAGCGACCAAGTGAACCCGTTTGTCGGTGTCCGGTGGAGAGCGACCAAGTGAACCCGTTTGTCGGTGTCCGGTGGAGAGCGACCAAGTGAACCCGTTTGTCGGTGTCCGGTGGAGAGCGACCAAGTGAACCCGTTTGTCGGTGTCCGGTGGAGGGCGACCAAGTGAACCCGGGTATCGGTAACTGGTGTTGGGCGACCAGGTGAAACCATGCACTCACCTATTTGTGGTTGCAGGGGTCGATTCATAGTTCCTGGCCCCGCCTCTTTACTGATCGCTACTAGGTCCTCTCCCAGATCCATGATCAGCTTTATCAAACATCGTCTTAAAACTATGGATGGTTCCTGTGGAAAATACTGTACATATTTTCCAGAAATACAGTAGTTAAATGTAAATAGATGGCCATACTGTATTTAATAAAATTTGTTATCGAAAACGGGAAGCTGCGCCTGCGCAGAAGGACACTCGCCATTGTCGTTTGTTTTGAATTGAGAGTTTACCTGGAGAGAGTTCCGGGGGTCAACGCCCCCGCGGCCCTGTCTGTGACCAGGCCTCCTGGTGGATCAGAGCCTGATCAACCAGGCTGTTGCTGCTGGCTGCACGCAAACCAACGTACGAGCCACAGCCCGGCTGGTCAGGAACCGACTTTAGGTGCTTGTCCAGTGCCAGCTTGAAGAGTGCCAGGGGTCTGTTGGTAATCCCCCTTATGTGTGCTGGGAGGCAGTTGAACAGTCTCGGGCCCCTGACACTTATTGTATGGTCTCTTAACGTGCTAGTGACACCCCTGCTTTTCATTGGGGGATGTTGCATCGTCTGCCAAGTCTTTTGCTTTCGTAGTGAGTGATTTCCGTGTGCAAGTTCGGTACTAGTCCCTCTAGGATTTTCCAGGTGTATATAATCATGTATCTCTCCCTCCTGCGTTCCAGGGAATACAGGTTTAGAAACCTCAAGCGCTCCCTGTAATTGAGGTGTTTTATCTCCGTTATGCGCGCCGTGAAAGTTCTCTGTACATTTTCTAGGTCGGCAATTTCACCTGCCTTGAAAGGTGCTGTTTGTGTGCAGCAATATTCCAGCCTAGATAGAACAAGTGACCTGAAGAGTGTCATCATGGGCTTGGCCTCCCTAGTTTTGAAGGTTCTCATTATCCATCCTGTCATTTTTCTAGCAGATGCGATTGATACAATGTTATGGTCCTTGAAGGTGAGATCCTCCGACATGATCACTCCCAGGAAATTGTTGGATGTGCATTCCTGCATAATTTGAGTATCAGGCGACAGGACAGGACAACTCCAGGAACCTCAGATAAGCTGTCTAATTTATGTTTAAATTCTGGTCAGTATATTTTTCATAAATGTAGGCAAAAGGGGGGGTCCTGTACATGACACATTAATCTCCAGTCAAATTGGTGAGTTATATTAAGATATTTTCCTTCTGTTATGTAAATGTGTGTATATATAATCATTTTTTAATTTAATATACAGTCTGTTGTGATAGAAACACAGGCCTTATCTCTAGGCTTTATTGAACATAGAATCTTCATAGTACTTCTGCAACAACAAAATATAATGACTAGTACATCTAATAACGGCTTCTACAGGGATGGTGATGTCTTGCATATGTCAAGAGAAAAGTTATAACTACAGGCCACATATTTAAACTCACCATGTAATCTGCATCACTAATATATGGATAGAAGAGAAGAGAATCACACACCGTGTGTTGGCGCCCATGACACACACCAAGCTGTTGTTGTTGTTAAGGGCCCCGAGAGGTGGTGCAGTATTATCCTGCTGCTGCTCCCCACAGGAGCAGTATCACTACAATCTCCCCCTTCTAAAATATCAGAGACAGTAATCTCCCAAACTGTTAGGTGGGCGATGTACACGTCCCGACCTTCGTAGCCCTTGAGCCTCTTCACCAGGTTCAATATTTTCCAGCAGGGTTTGACTAACTGTTGGAGCAGAATCCTCTATTTCCATAGGGGTAGTCTCAAGGGGCTTTCCAGGAGAAAACGAAGCATCTTTCACATCTATTGGTGTATCTTGAGATTCCACACTAATGGGGATTTCAACTGGGGCTAAATGTCTTGTAGATACTGTAGTCTCTTCACCATTTTGGTAGCGAATGTGGGCGTAATGTGGATTAGCTTGCAGGAGCTCTACCTCTTCCACTAAAGGATCCGTCTTGTTCATCCTACGGTGACTCTTCAGGAGAACGGGTCCAGGATGACATAACCAAGTGGGCACGGAGGCTCCCGTAGAGTCTTTCATGAGGGGTTGCATTAGTAGCTGTGCACAGCAATGATCTAATAGAGTGAAGAGCATCAGGTAGGACAGTTTGCCAGTGTTGAACAGGTAGATTGCACGACTTCAATGTCATTGTAACTGCCTTCCATATAGTACAATTGAACTGCTCCACTTGACCATTGCCTTGAGGGTTGTAGCTTGTTGTTCTGCTGCAGGCAATACCTTTGCTAGCCAAAAACTCCTGAAGTTCATTACTCATGAACGAGGATCCCCTGTCTGAATGGATATAAGCTGGCATACCAAAAATAGAGAACAATTTGAAAGACAACTAATAACAGTTGAAGCAGTCATATTTGCACAGGGGAATACAAAGGGAAACCTTGAATATTCATCTACTATGTTAAGGAAATACCTATTCTGATTTGTGCTTGGTAGAGGTCCTTTGAAATCTATATTCAGTCTCTCGAAAGGCTGGGTGGATTTTATGAGATGAGTCTTCTCTGGCTGATGAGTTTGGCTTGCACTCTGCACATACTCTGCATGCTCTGATCACTTGTCGCACATCTTCCACTGAGTAGGGCATGTTCTTTGATTTGACAAAATGGTACAGGCGTGTAACTCCTGGGTGACACAAAGGCTTGTGGAGCGCTGAGAGTGATTGCAAATCATGACATGCTGCTCCACAGTGGGACCTAGAGAATGCATCAGGTGAGATGTTCTCTTGACCCGGTCGGTACAGAATATCAAAGTCATAACACGATAGTTCCATCCTCCAGCGTAATATCTTGTCATTCTTTATCCTACTTTTGTGCTTCTTGTCGAACATATACATCACGGACCGTTGGTTAGTCCTTATGGTGAAATGTCTACCAGTTAAATAATGCCTCCAGTGGCGAACTGCTTCTATGATGGCCTGGGCTTCCTTTTCTACAGCAGCGTAACATTTCTTTGATCCTTGAAAAGTTCTCGAAAAGAAGGCTACTGGTCGTCCTGCCTGAGATAAGACTGCAGCAACTGCAATGTCAGATGCATCCGTTTCCACTTCGAATGGTAGGGACTCATCAATGGCTTGAACTACTGAGTTTTCAATGTCCTGTTTGAGAGTATGGAAAGCGGCTTCTGCTTCCTTTGTCACAGGAAATGTGGTAGCACTCAATGGGCGGACTTTACTTGAATAGTTGTAGATCCATTGTGAGTAATAAGCAAAGAGACCAAGAGTTCTTCGGAGTGACTGTTTGTCTTGAGGCATTGGAAGTTCCCGTAGAGGTCGTAGTCGTTCAGGGTCTGGGAATATTGAACCTCCTTCCACTACATAACCAAGGATGCTAAGCCTTTTAGTTGAAAAAGTGCACTTTTCCTCATTGTAACTTAAATTTTTCTTCTTGGCGGCTTCCAAAAACTTATCAAGGTTTGCATCATATTCCTCCTGGGTCTTGCCACAAATGGTAACATTATCTAAATACGCATAAGTTCCCATGAGTTGCTCTTCCTGAGTGAGTGAATCCATAATTCGTTGGAGCAGGCTACCCCATTGGTGACTCCAAAAGGGACTCTGGTAAACTGATACAGGCCATCACTAGCCTGAAACGCTTTGTAGGGTTTATCTTCATTCCTTATAGGGACTTGATGATAGGCACTCTGTAGATCAATTGTGCTAAACACATAGTACTGAGCAATTTTGTTCACTGTATCATCAATTCGAGGTAGAGGGTACCCATCAAGAAGTGTAAATTTGTTGATAGTCTCAGAGTAATCGATAGCCAGTCTCCATTTCCTATAATCATCTTTAACAACAACAACCTGTGCACGCCAAGGGGAATTACTCGGTTCTATAATACCCTCCTTCAGCAGCCTTTGAGTTTCTTTCTCAATGAACATCCGATCCTCATAAGAATAGCGGCGTGACTTAGCTGATATAGGATGGCAATCCATGGTAAGATTTGCAAACAGCTTTGGTGGGTCTACCCTTAAAGTGCTAAGTCCACAGACAACAAGAGGAGGCAGTTCACCTCCATATGTTAAGGTGACACTACCATGCAGCTTCTGAAAGTCCTGACCAAGGATAACATCAGAGCACAGTTGTGGCAGAATAGCTAAATGTACATCTTGATAATCCTTTCCATTAACTCTGAGATTTACCTTACAAAGCCCTAAGGTCTGAATAGAGAGAGATGTTGATGCCATGGAAACGGTACCTGATGAGTGATGTACAGTCAAGGAGTGGCGTTTAACTAAGTCAAGGTTGATGAAACTCTCTGAGCTGCCACTATCAATAAGTCCATCTACTTCTGTTCCGTTGATGAATACTTTCACAACTGCCTTTGACAGTGAATTTGGAGTAGCCGCAGAAGTCACTGTTGCTAGAGTCGCATGATCACTGGAATGTGTGGAGGCACTAGCTCTTGTTGATGCATTAGCACGACATACTTTAGCAAAGTGACCTTTCTTGTGGCATTTATGGCACATTGCTTCACGAGGAGGACACTTTGGACGTAGATGTCTTGAAAAACCACAAAAGAACCACACCGTACCTGCTGCTGCTGTCACTGAGGCAGGTTCCCCAGTAACTTCATTGCAAGAGTCTTGGTCAGGAATTGCAGCACTTACCACTCGAGAAGGCTGAGTGGTACTGTATACTTCAGAATTCTTCTGGGTTGAATCTAGAGCTCTTGCCTGGTCAAAGGCAGCGGCTAAGTCGAGAGTTTTATTCTCCAATAAACGCTGCCTTATTATTGGTGATTGCAGGCCACTGATAAAAGCATCCCTGATGGACTCTTCACAATACTGAGCAGCTGTCACTGCTTGGAAGTGACAGTCCTTACCTAAAATTTTCAGTGCTTGAAGGTATTCCTCTAAGGATTCATCAATCTGCTGGCGGCGAGTTGCAAGGCGATAGCGTGCCAAGATTTCATTTGTAGGTTTAATATACTGAGACTTTAGGGTTTTGATAGCATCTTCGTAGGTATTACACTCAGAAATAGCCTCATATATCTTAGGTGACACAAAATTGATGAGCAGACTTAGTTTATCTAGATCTTTAGGAAGGGCTCCCAAGAAGTTTTCGGAAGTCTTAAACCAGTGCTTCCATTCCTGAGCAGCCGTTGATAAGTTGGGGTCACAGTCTAGCCTCTCAGGTTTCAGTAAACGCTCCATGTTGTGATGTAGTCCAGCGCAGGATCACCACCAGGTAGCCCAGGATTCTGTGTTCAATAAATTGTTGTGATAGAAACACAGGTTTTATCTCTAGGCTTTATTGAACATAGAATCTTCATAGTACTTCTGCAACAACAAAATATAATGACTAGTACATCTAATAACGGCTTCTACAGGGATGGTGATGTCTTGCATATGTCAAGAGAAAAGTTATAACTCACCATGTAATCTGCATCACTAATATATGGATAGAAGAGAAGAGAATCACACACCATGTGTTGGCGCCCATGACACACACCAAGCTGTTGTTGTTAAGGGCCCCGAGAGGTGGTGCAGTATTATCCTGCTGCTGCTCCCCACAGGAGCAGTATCACTACACACTCCACAAAATTTATATATTTCCCAGTATTCCTGGTGATACATATTTCATTTGTAAATAATAGGTCCAGAGCAACTTGTGGATATGACAGTTGTAGGTATCGAAGGGGGACATTTTTTGCGACCTAGGTGTCCCAAATTCCTACTTGTCTAACTGATAAATAATAATTATCTTTGTTCTTTTACTGTTATGTACATAATGATACATTCAGATAAATGCAATTTTCCACAGTTCCTGCCTCCACTACGTCGCTTTCTAGGCTATTCAACTTCCTGACAACTCTATGACTGAAGAAACACTTCCTAACATCCCTTTGACTCATCGGAGTCTTCAACTTTCAATTGTGACCCCTTGTTTATGTGTCCCATCTCTGGAACATCTTGTCTCTGGCCACCTTGTCAATTCCTCGCAGTATTTTATATGTCGTTATCATGTCTTCCCTAATCCTTCTGTCCTGTAGTGTCGTCAGGCCGATTTCCCTTAACCTTCCTTCGTAGGACATTCTCCTTAGCTCTGGGACTAGTCTTGTTGCAAACCTTAGCGCTTTCTCTAATTTCTTGATGTGCTTGACCAGGAGTGGGTTCCAAACTGGTGCTGCATACTCCAATATGGGTCTGACGTACATGGTGTACAGAGTCTTGAAAGATTCTCTACTGAGGTATTGGAACACTATTCTTAGGTTTTCCAGGCGCCCATATGCTGCACTAGTTATCTGGTTGATGTGCGTTTCAGATGCGCTCGGTATTATGATCACCCGAAGATCTTTTTCTTTGAGTGAGGTTGGCAGCCTTTGGCCACCTAGACTATACTCTGTCTGCAGTCTTCTTTGCCCGTCCCCGATCTTCATGACTTTGCATTTGGTGGGGTTAAATTCAAGGAGCCAGTTGCTGGACCAAGCTTGCAGCCTGTCCAGGTCTCTTTGTAGTCCTGCCTTATCCTCATCTGATTTAATTCTCCTCATTAACTTCACATCATCTGCAGAAAGGAACACTTTTGAGCCTATCTGATGTTATCCTGACGCCAAATGACTTCGAACAGGCGATAAATGACATGCCCATGCACTCTGCCCCAGGGCCAGACTCATGGAACTCCGTGTTCATCAAGAACTGCAAGAAGGTAAGACACATATGCAACAGTTAGGTATCTTTATTTTGAAACGTTTCGCCTACACAGTAGGCTTCTTCAGTCGAGTACAGAAAAGTTGATAGAAGCAGAAGATACTTGAAGACGATGTAATCAGTCCATCACCCTTAAAGTTTTGAGGTGGTCAGTCCCTCAGTCTGGAGAAGAGCATTGTTCCGTTGTCTGAAACAATCTGAAACAATATTGTTTCAGACAACGGAACAATGCTCTTCTCCAGACTGAGGGACTGACCACCTCAAAACTTTAAGGGTGTTGGACTGATTACATCGTCTTCAAGTATCTTCTGCTTCTATCAACTTTTCTGTACTCGACTGAAGAAGCCTACTGTGTAGGCGAAACGTTTCAAAATAAAGATACCTAACTGTTGCATATGTGTCTTACCTAACAATCTGTCGGTATTTTATACCATTTTAATGTTCAAACTGCAAGAAGCCCCTATAACGATCTTTTACCATCCTATGGAGAGGGAGCATGGACACGGGGGTCGTCCCACAGTTACTAAAAACAACAGACATAGCCCCACTCCACAAAGGGGGCAGTAAAGCAACAGCAAAGAACTACAGACCGATAGCACTAACATCCCATATCATAAAAATCTTTGAAAGGGTCCTAAGAAGCAAGATCACCACCCATCTAGAAACCCATCAGTTACACAACCCAGGGCAACATGGGTTTAGAACAGGTCGCTCCTGTCTGTCTCAACTATTGGATCACTACGACAAGGTCCTAGATGCGCTAGAAGACAAAAAGAATGCAGATATAATATATACAGACTTTGCAAAAGCCTTCGACAAGTGTGACAATGGCGTAATAGCGCACAAAATGCGTGCTAAAGGAATAACAGGAAAAGTTGGTAGATGGATCTATAATTTTCTCACAAACAGAACACAAAGAGTAGTAGTCAACAGAGTAAAGTCCGAGGCAGCTACGGTGAAAAGCTCTGTTCCACAAGGCACAGTACTCGCTCCCATCTTGTTTCTCATCCTCATATCTGACATAGACAAGGATGTCAGCCACAGCACCGTGTCTTCCTTTGCAGATGACACCCGAATCTGCATGACAGTGTCTTCCATTGCAGACACTGCAAGGCTTCAGGTGGACATCAATCAAATCTTTCAGTGGGCTGCAGAAAACAATATGAAGTTCAACGATGAGAAATTTCAATTACTCAGATATGGTAAACACGAGGAAATTAAAACTTCATCAGAGTACAAAACTAATTCTGGCCACAAAATAGAGTGAAACACCAACGTCAAAGACCTGGGAGTGATCATGTGGGGGATCTCACCTTCAAGGACCATAACATTGTATCAATCGCAGCTGCTAGAAAAATGACAGGATGGATAATGAGAACCTTCGAAACTAGGGATGCCAAGCCCATGATGACACTCTTCAGGTCACTTGTTCTATCTAGGCTGGAATATTGCTGCACACTAACAGCACTGGACAAGCACCTAAAGTCAGTTCCTGATCAGCCGGGCTGTGGCTCGTACGTTGGTTTGCGTGCAGCCAGCAGCAACAGCCTGGTTGATCAGGCGCTGATCCACCAGGAGGCCTGGTCACAGACCGGGCCGCGGGGGCGTTGACCCCCGAAACTCTCTCCAGGTAAACTCCAGGCATCTTTCAAGGCAGGTGAAATTGCTGACCTAGAAAATGTACAGAGAACCTTCACAGCACGCATAATGGAGATAAAACACCTCAATTACAGGGAGCGCTTGAAGTTCCTGAACCTGTATTCCCTGGAAGGCAGGCGGGAGAGATACATGATTATATACACCTGGAAAATCCTAGAGGGACTAGTACCGAACTTGCACACGAAAATCACTCACAACGAAAGCAAAAGACTTGGCAGATGATGCAACATCCCCCCAATGAAAAGCAGGGGTGTCACTAGCACGTTAAGAGACCATACAATAAGTGTCAGGGGCCCGAGACTGTTCAACTGCCTCCCAGCATACATAACGGGGATTACCAATAGACCCCTGGCAGTCTTCAAGCTGGCACTGGACAAGCACCTAAAGTCGGTACCTGACCAGCCAGGCTGTGACTCGTACGTTGGTTTGCGTGCAGCAAACAGTAACAGCCTGGTTGATCAGGCTCTGATCCACCAGGAGGCCTGGTCACAGACCGGGCCGCGGGGGCGTTGACCCCCGGAGCTCTCTCCAGGTAAACTCCAGGTACAGGTATCCCTTCTGTTATGTCATTCACATTTACCAAACACAGCACAGGCCCCAGGACTAACCTCTGTGGAACCCCGCTTGTCACAGGCGCCCACTCTGACACTTCGTCACGTACCATGACTCATTGTTGCCTCCCTGTCAGATATTCTCTGATCCACTGCAGTGCCTTTCTGTTACGCATGCCTGATCCTCAAGCTTTTGCATCGACCTCTTGTGAGGAACTGTGTTGAAGGCCTTCTTGCGGTCCAAGAAAATGCGGTCTATCCACCCCTCTCTCTTATGTCTTACTTCCATTACCTTGTCATAAAACTCCAGTAGGTTTATGACACAGGATTTTCCTTCCCTGAAACCGTGCTGGTTGTCGTTTATAAGCTTGTATCTTTCTAGGCACTCTACCACTCTCCTCCTGATCTTCTCCATGATTTTGCATACTAATACACGTTAGTGACACAGGTCTGTAGTTTAATGCCTCGTGTCTGTCTCCTTAAAAATTGGGACTACATTTGCCAGCTACGGTATTCCCTGGAAGGCAGGCGGGAGAGATACATGATTATATACACCTGGAAAATCCTAGAGGGACTAGTACCGAACTTGCACACGAAAATCACTCACTACGAAAGCAAAAGACTTGGCAGACGATGCACCATCCCCCCAATGAAAAGCAGGGGTGTCACTAGCACGTTAAGAGACCATACAATAAGTGTCAGGGGCCCGAGACTGTTCAACTGCCTCCCAGCACACATAAGGGGGATTACCAACAGACCCCTGGCAGTCTTCAAGCTGGCACTGGACAAGCACCTAAAGTCAGTTCCTGATCAGCCGGGCTGTGGCTCGTACGTTGGTTTGCGTGCAGCCAGCAGCAACAGCCTGGTTGATCAGGCGCTGATCCACCAGGAGGCCTGGTCACAGACCGGGCCGCGGGGGCGTTGACCCCCGAAACTCTCTCCAGGTAAACTCCAGGTTCCATACCTGAGGTGGTTGCCCAGTTTCAATGGATGTGTTGAAGATTTATGTTAGTGGCACACACAGCATCTCTGCTCCCTCTCTAAGGACCCAAGGAGAGATGTTGTCCAGTCCTACTGCCTTTGAGGTATCAAGTTCACATAGCAGCTTCTTCACCTCTTCCTCAGTTGTATGTATTTCATCTAGCATTTGTTGGTGTATCCCTTGTTGGTGTACCTCCCTATTCTGACTTCCTGGAGCCCTTCCTGTCTCCACTGTAAATACTTCTTCAAATCACATGTTGAGCTTCCCACATACTTCTTGGTCATTTCTTGTGAGCTCCCCACTTCCCTTCCTCGGCCTGATTACCTGGCCCTTGACTGTTGTTTTCCTCATGATATGGCTATACAACAGCTTCGGGTCAGGCTTGACTTTCGTTGCTATGTCATTTTCATATTGTCGCTGAGTCTCCCGTCTTATCTGTGCATATCCGTTTCTGGCTCTTCACTAATCTCTTTATTTTCCTGGGTCCTTTGTCTTCTGTACTTTTCCCATTCTCTAGTGCACTTAGTTTTTGCCTCCCTACACTTTTGGACGAACCAAGGACTCGTTCTGGTCTTCCCATTATTTTTGTTTCTCTTGGAAACAAACCTCTTCTCTGCCTCTTTGTATTTTGTTGCCATGTAGTCCATCATTTCTTTTACTGGTTTGCCTACCAATTCTCTTTCCCACTGAACGTCTTGCAGAAAGTTTCTCATGCCAGTGTAGTCCTCCC
>NC_091363.1:10789057-10799057 GCF_038502225.1 Cherax quadricarinatus
CCCATCCCCCCTCTCCTTATCCCCCTACCATCATCCCCCTCACCTCAATCCCCTCTCCTCTTCCTCCACCTCCCCTCTCCACTTTTCCAGCTCCTCCTTCCTCCCTCCCTCCCCCCTGCCCCAAGTGGGCAGAGATTAATCAACAATTTCCTCCTGACATCAGTCAGTTGGCTATCAGCAGGCCAGCTAGGTGGCTGTCAACAGGCCAGTGAGGTGGCTGTCAGAAGGCCAATCAGTTGGCTATCAACAGGTCATTGAGAGGCCTGTCAACAGGTCAGTCAAGGAGCTGTCAGCAAGCCAGTCAGTTAGCTGTCAGCAGGCCAGTGAGGTGGCTGTCAGCAGATCAGTCAGGTGGCCGTCAGCAATTCAGTCAGTTGGCTATCAGCAGTTCAGTCAGTTGGCTGTCAGCAGGCCAGTTAGGTGAATATCAGCAGGCCAGTCAGCAGACTAGTCAGCTGACTGTAAGGTGGGATGGGCAGTGACGTCACTCGTCAGCTGAGTACACTTCCCGCTAGATGGCTGAGCAGAGTTAAGGAGGGGGTAGGGGTAAGGGGGGTAGGGGTAAGGGGGGTAGGGGTAAGGGGGTAGGGGTAAGGATAGTGGGTAAGGGTAGGGGGTAAGGGTAGGGGTAAGGAGGAGGAGGGTCGAGAAAGAAAAGGTTGAGCATGCGGGGGGGGAGTGGTGAGGGCTGAGAGGAAGGGGTGAGGGGAATAGAGGGAGGGGGTAGATGGGGAGGGTGGAAAAGGGGAGGGGAAGAAAGGGTAGATGGGTAGAAGGGGTAGAAGGGATAGAGGGGTAGAGAGGGTAGAGAAGGGAGGGGGTGAAAAATAGAGAGGGTAGGAGGTAAAGGGAGAAGGGTAGATAACGGGCTACAGAGGTAGAGGGCAGATGTTGAGGGTACAGGGTTAGGGGGTAGAAAGGTAGGGGATTAAGAAGGGATAGGGGGGTTGAGAGGGAAGGGGGGTCAGGGGTAGGGTGGGGGAGGGAGTGAGGGACTAGAGAAGGGGATCGGTTGGGGGAGGGGGAGGGTAAGGGTAAAGGGGGTTGGGATAGAGGGGAGGGGTGACAGGGTAGAGAGGTGCCGGGATGAGGGAAGGGGGGAGGGGTAGGGATGAGGGGAGGGGGTATATGGGTAGGGGTGAGGGTTGGGATTGAGGGGGAGGGGTAGTGTGGAAGAGGTGAGGGGTGGTGTTGATGGGAGGGGCTAGAGGGGGAGGGGTGAGTGTAGGGATGGAGGGGGAGGGGGGAGGGTTGGGGTTCAGGTGGAGGGGGGAGGGGAGAGTGGGAGAGATTAAGAAGAGGTGTGAAGGGTAGGGGGTAGAGGGGAAGGGAGTGAGAGTAAACGAGGAAAAATGAGGGGGAGAGGTGAAAGGGATGGGGAGGGGGTAGAGGGGAAGAGGGAGCGGGGAGGGGGATGAGGGGGCGGGGAGGGGGAAGAGGGGGCGGGGAAGGGGAAGAGGGAGCGGGGGAGGGGGAAGAGGGGGCGGGGAGGGGGAAGAGGGGGCGGGGAGGGGGATGAGGGGGCGGGGAGGGGGAAGAGGGGGCGGGGAGGGGGAAGAGGGAGTCTTGCACAACCAGGAATGTTGCAGCGCCCTGATGCGTCACACTGTGTCATCATGTGTCAGTGTATGTATCCTGGATACACTGCTGTATCACAGTGTATCCTGGATACACTGCTGTATCACAGTGTATCCTGGATACACCTGCTGTATCACAGTGTATCCTGGATACACCTGCTGTATCACAGTGTATCCTGGATACACCTGCTGTATCACAGTGTATCCTGGATACACCTGCTGTATCACAGTGTATCCTGGATACACCTGCTGTATCACAGTGTATCCTGGATACACCTGCTGTATCACAGTGTATCCTGGATACACCTGCTGTATCACAGTGTATCCTGGATACACTGCTGTATCACAGTGTATCCTGGATACACTGCTGTATCACAGTGTATCCTGGATACACCTGCTGTATCACAGTGTATCCTGGATACACTGCTGTATCACAGTGTATCCTGGATACACTGCTGTATCACAGTGTATCCCGGATACACTGCTGTATCACAGTGTATCCTGGATACACTGCTGTATCACAGTGTATCCCGGATACACTGCTGTATCACAGTGTATCCTGGATACACTGCTGTATCACAGTGTATCCCGGATACACTGCTGTATCACAGTGTATCCTGGATACACCTGCTGTATCACAGTGTATCCTGGATACACTGCTGTATCACAGTGTATCCTGGATACACCTGCTGTATCACAGTGTATCCTGGATACACTGCTGTATCACAGTGTATCCTGGATACACTGCTGTATCACAGCGTATCCCGGATACACTGCTGTATCACAGTGTATCCTGGATACACCTGCTGTATCACAGTGTATCCTGGATACACCTGCTGTATCACAGTGTATCCTGGATACACTGCTGTATCACAGTGTATCCCGGATACACTGCTGTATCACAATGTATCCTGGATACACCTGCTGTATCACAGTGTATCTTGGATACACCTGCTGTATCACAGTGTATCCTGGATACACCTGCTGTATCACAGTGTATCCTGGATACACCTGCTGTATCACAGTGTATCCTGGATACACCTGCTGTATCACAGTGTATCCTGGATACACTGCTGTATCACAGTGTATCCTGGATACACCTGCTGTATCACAGTGTATCCTGGATACACCTGCTGTATCACAGTGTATCCTGGATACACTGCTGTATCACAGTGTATCCTGGATACACCTGCTGTATCACAGTGTATCCTGGATACACCTGCTGTATCACAGTGTATCCTGGATACACTGCTGTATCACAGTGTATCCTGGATACACCTGCTGTATCACAGTGTATCCTGGATACACTGCTGTATCACAGTGTATCCTGGATACACCTGCTGTATCACAGTGTATCCTGGATACACCTGCTGTATCACAGTGTATCCTGGATACACTGCTGTATCACAGTGTATCCTGGATACACCTGCTGTATCACAGTGTATCTTGGATACACTGCTGTATCACAGTGTATCCTGGATACACCTGCTGTATCACAGTGTATCCTGGATACACCTGCTGTATCACAGTGTATCCTGGATACACTGCTGTATCACAGTGTATCCTGGATACACCTGGAGGTTACCTGGAGGTTATTCCGGGGATCAACGCCCCCGCGGCCCGGTCCACGACCAGGCCTCCCGATGGATCAGGGCCTGATCAACTAGGCTGTTACTGCTGGCCGCACGCAGTCCGACGTACGAGCCACAGCCCGGCTGATCCGGCACTGACTTTAGGTATCTGTCCAGCTCTCTCTTGAAGGCAGCCAGGGGTTTATTGGCAATTCCCCTAATGCTTGATGGGAATCTGTTGAACAGTTTTGGGCCCCGGACACTTATGGTGTTTTCTCTTAGTGTACCAATGGCGCCCCTACTTTTTATTGGCGGCATTTTGCATCGCCTGCCCAGTCTTTTACTTTCGTAGGGAGTGATTTCTGTGTGCAGATTTGGGACCATTCCTTCCAAGATTTTCCAAGTGTAGATTATGATATATCTCTCCCTCCTGCGTTCCAACGAGTACAAGTCAAGTGCTTCCAAGCGTTTCCAGTAGTTAAGGTGCTTGACAGAACTTATACGTGCAGTAAAGGATCTCTGTACACTCTCTAGATCTGCGATTTCACCTGCTTTGTATGGAGATGTTAATGTACAGCAGTATTCCAGCCTAGAGAGAACAAGTGATTTGAAAAGGATCATCATGGGCTTGGCATCTCTCGTTTTGAAAGTTCTCATTATCCATCCTATCATTTTCTTTGCACGTGCGATCGTGGCACTGTTGTGATCCTTGAAAGTGAGATCCTCAGACATTACTACTCCCAGGTCCCTTACATTATTTTTCCGCTCTATTGTATGGCCGGAGTCAGTAGTATACTGTTCTAGTTATTATCTCCTCCAGTTTTCCATAACGGAGTAGTTGGAATTTGTCCTCATTGAACATCATATTGTTTACCGTTGCCCACTGGAAAACTTTGTTTATATCTTCTTGGAGGTTAACCGCGTCCTCAGCAGATGACAGCCTCATGCAGATCCTAGTATCATCCGCAAAGGATGATACGGTGCTGTGGTGTATATCTCTGTTTATGTCTGATATGAGGATAAGGAATAAGATGGGGGCGAGTACTGTGCCTTGTGGAACAGAGCTCTTCACTATGGCAGCCTCCGATTTAACTCTGTTGACCACTACTCTTTGTGTTCGATTTGTTAGGAAGTTGAAGATCCATCTTCCCACTTTCCCAGTTATTCCTTTAGCACGTATTTTATGGGCTATTACGCCATGATCGCATTTGTCAAATGCTTTTGCAAAGTCTGTGTATATATTACATCTGCATTCTGATTTTCTTCCAGTGCATCCAAGGCCATGTCATAGTGATCCAGTAGTTGTGAGAGGCAGGAGCGACCTGCCCTGAACCCATGTTGCCCTGGATTGTGCAGATTTTGGGAATCCAGGTGATTTGCATTCCTGCTTCTTAGCACTCTTTCAAAGATTTTTATGATGTGGGATGTCAGAGCTATTGGTCTATAGTTCTTAGCTAATGCTTTGCTGCCACCTTTATGGAGCGGGGCTATATCCGTTGTTTTAAGTGACTGTGGAATTTCACCCATGTAAAAGCTCCTCCTCCATACTGTATCACTGTGTATCCTGGATACACCTGCTGTATCACAGTGTATCCTGGACACACCTGCTGTATCACAGTGTATCCTGGATACACATGCTGTATCACAGTGTATACCGGATACACCTGCTGTATCACAGTGTATCCTGGATACACCTGCTGTATCACAGTGTATCCTGGATACACCTGCTGTATCACAGTGTATCCTGGATACACCTGCTGTATCACAGTGTATCCTGGACACACCTGCTGTATCACAGTGTATCCTGGATACACCTGCTGTATCACAGTGTATCCCGGATACACCTGCTGTATCACAGTGTATCCTGGATACACCTGCTGTATCACAGTGTATCCTGGATACACCTGCTGTATCACAGTGTATCCTGGATACACCTGCTGTATCACAGTGTATCCCGGATACACCTGCTGTATCACAGTGTATCCTGGATACACCTGCTGTATCACAGTGTATCCCGGATACACCTGCTGTATCACAGTGTATCCTGGATACACCTGCTGTATCACAGTGTATCCCGGATACACCTGCTGTATCACAGTGTATCCCAGATACACCTGCTGTATCACAGTGTATTCTGGATACACCTGCTGTATCACAGTGTATCCCGGATACACCTGCTGTATCACAATGTATCCTGGATACACTGCTGTATCACAGTGTACCCCGGATACACCTACTGTATCACAGTGTATCCTGGATACACTGCTGTATCACAGTGTATCCTGGATACACCTGCTGTATCACAGTGTATCCTGGCTAAACTGCTGTATCACAGTGTATCCTGGATACACCTGCTGTATCACAGTGTATCCTGGATACGCCTGCTGTATCACAGTGTATCCTGGATACACCTGCTGTATCACAGTGTATCCTGGATAAACTGCTGTATCACAGTGTATCCTGGTTACACCTGCTGTATCACAGTGTATCCTGGATACGCCTGCTGTATCACAGTGTATCCTGGATACACCTGCTGTATCACAGTGTATCCCGGATACACCTGCTGTATCACAATGTATCCTTGATATACCTGCTGTATCACAGTGTATCCTGGATACACCTGAAGTATCACAGTGTATCCTGGATACACTGCTGTATCACAGTGTACCCCGTATACACCTGCTGTATCACAGTGTATCCTGGATACACTGCTGTATCACAGTGTATCCTGGATACACCTGCTGTATCACAGTGTATCCTGGATACACTGCTGTATCACAGTGTATCCTGGATACACCTGCTGTATCACAGTGTATCCTGGATACACTGCTGTATCACAGTGTATCCTGGATGCACCTGCTGTATCACAGTGTATCCTGGATACACTGCTGTATCACAGTGTATCCTGGATACACCTGCTGTATCACAGTGTATCCTGGATGCACTGCTGTATCACAGTGTATCCTGGATACACTGCTGTATCACAGTGTATCCTGGATACACCTGCTGTATCACAGCGTATCCTGGATACACCTGCTGTATCACAGTGTATCCTGGATACACTGCTGTATCACAGTGTATCCTGGATACACTGCTGTATCACAGTGTATCCTGGATACACCTGCTGTATCACAGCGTATCCTGGATACACCTGCTGTATCACAGTGTATCCTGGATACACTGCTGTATCACAGTGTATCCTGGATACACTGCTGTATCACAGTGTATCCTGGATACACCTGCTGTATCACAGCGTATCCTGGATACACCTGCTGTATCACAGTGTATCCTGGATACACTGCTGTATCACAGTGTATCCTGGATACACCTGCTGTATCACAATGTATCCCGGATGCACCTGCTGTATCACAGTGTATCCTGGATACACTGCTGTATCACAGTGTATCCTGGATACACCTGCTGTATCACAGTGTATCCTGGATACACTGTTGTATCACAGTGTATCCTGGATACACTGCTGTATCACAGTGTATCCTGGATACATCTGCTGTATCACAGTGTATCCTGGATACACTGCTGTATCACAGTGTATCCTGGATACATCTGCTGTATCACAGTGTATCCTGGATACACTGCGATACATCTGCTGTATCACAGTGTATCCTGGATACACTGCTGTATCACAGTGTACCCCGGATACACCTGCTGTATTACAGTGTATCCTGGATACACTGCTGTATCGCAGTGTATCCTGGATACACTGCTGTATCACAGTGTATCCTGGATACACCTGCTGTATCACAGCGTATCCTGGATACACCTGCTGTATCACAGTGTATCCTGGATACACTGCTGTATCACAGTGTATCCTGGATACACTGCTGTATCACAGTGTATCCTGGATACACTGCTGTATCACAATGTATCCCGGATGCACCTGCTGTATCACAGTGTATCCTGGATACACTGCTGTATCACAGTGTATCCTGGATACACCTGCTGTATCACAGTGTATCCTGGATATACTGCTGTATCACAGTGTATCCTGGATACACTGCTGTATCACAGTGTATCCTGGATACACCTGCTGTATCACAGTGTATCCTGGATACACTGCTGTATCACAGTGTATCCTGGATACACTGCTGTATCACAGTGTATCCTGGATACACTGCTGTATCACAGTATATTCTCTATAAGGGTTACAGTGTGGGGTTTATAGGTTTTGGGTACTGTGTGGTTTACATGTTAGGAAATACTAATTACAGAGGGCGCCACTAGGACACCTAGCATGGCTAGGTATTTCGAGCAGACTTAGATTATGTGTCGTGGACTCCAGGCTGAGGGGACTGATCACCTCAACCTTCCCCTCATCTTCCACTGTACTGGACTGATGAAGTCACAGGCTGGTGAAAAGTCTTTCTATAGAGATGTTTGCTTTCTCAACCCCTCTCTTCATCCCAACTTCCCCCTCCCCCTTCTTCCCCTCTCCTCTCCTACCCCTTCCCCTCCAATCCCTCTCCCTTCTTCCCCTCTCCTTCCCCTATCCTTGCCCTCTCCTCTCCTACCCCTTCCCCTCCAATCCCTCCCCCTCCTTCCTTTCTCACTGCCCCTATCCCTCCTTCCCCTCATCCTACTGCCCCTCCGGAGGCCCTTCTGCCTCTCCCCCTCATGCCCCTCCCCCTCCTACCCCTTCCCCTCCAATCCCTCCCCCTTCTTCCCCTCTCCTTCCTCTATCCTTCCCCTCTCCTCTCCTACCCCTTTCCCTCTAATCCCTCCCCATCCTTCCTTTCTCCCCTACTGTCCCTTCCCCTCCTTCCCCTCCTTCCCCTCCTTCCCCTCTTTCCCCTCCTTCCCCTCCTTCCCCTCCCCTTCCCCTCCCCCTGCTGCCCCTCCCACCCCTCCCCTCCTGCCCCTCCCTCCTTTACCCATGACGTCAGTAGGAAAACAATTTGTCTAAGGTTAAGTCATAGTAGGTGGAGCATACTCTCCTCCTCCCCTTCCTCTTCTTCCTCCTCAGCAGTGTTACACTGTGTGTGTGGCTGACAGTGTTACACTATGTGGCTGACAGTTTGTCAGTGTTACACTGTACGGCTGACAGTCTGTGTCAGTGTTACACTATGTGGCTGACAGTCTGTGTGTCAGTGTTACACTGTGTGTCTGACAATTTGTGTGTCAGTGTTACACTGTACGGCTGACAGTCTGTGTGTCAGTGTTACACTGTGTGGCTGACAGTCTGTGTCAGTGTTACACTGTACGGCTGGTAGTTTGTGTCAGTGTTACACTGTGTGGCTGACAGTCTGTGTCAGTGAAACACTGTGTGGCTGACAGTCTGTGTCAGTGAAACACTGTGTGGCTGACAGTCTGTGTCAGTGAAACACTGTGTAACTGACAGTCTGTGTCAGTGTTACACTGTGTGGCTGACAGTCTGTGTCAGTGAAACACTGTGTGGCTGACAGTCTGTGTCAGTGTTACACTGTGTGGCTGACAGGCTGTGTCAGTGTTGCACTGTACGGCTGGTAGTTTGTGTCAGTGTTACACTGTGTGGCTGGTAGTTTGTGTCAGTGTTGCACCGTGTGGCTGACAGTCTGTGTCAGTGTTACACTGTGTGGCTGACAGTCTGTGTCAGTGTTACACTGTGTGGCTGACAGTCTGTGTCAGTGTTACACTGTGTGGCTGACAGTCTGTGTCAGTGTCACACTGTGTGGCTGACAGTCTGTATCAATGTTAAACTGTGTGGCTGACAGTCTGTGTCAGTGTTACACTGTGTGGCTGACAGTTTGTGTATCAGTGTTACACTGTGTGGCTGACAGTCTGTGTCAGTGTTACACTGTGTGGCTGACAGTTTGTGTGTCAGTGTTACACTGTGTGGCTGACAGTCTGTGTCAGTGTTACACTGTGTGGCTGACAGTTTGTGTGTCAGTGTTACACTGTACTTCTGGTAGTCTGTGTGTCAGTGTTACACTGTACTTCTGGTAGTTTGTGTCAGTGTTACACTGTACTTCTGGTAGTTTGTGTCAGTGTTACACTGTGTGGCTGAGTTTGTGTGTCAGTGTTACACTGTACGGCTGGCAGTTTGTGTCAGTGTTACACTGTACGGCTGGTAGTTTGTGTCAGTGTTACACTGTGTGGCTGACAGTTTGTGTGTCAGTTACACTGTGTGGCTGACAGTTTGTGTGTCAGTGTTACACTGTGTGGCTGAGTTTGTGTGTCAGTGTTACACTGTACGGCTGGCAGTTTGTGTCAGTGTTACACTGTGTGGCTGACAGTTTGTGTGTCAGTTACACTGTGTGGCTGACAGTTTGTGTGTCAGTGTTACACTGTGTGGCTGACAGTCTGTGTGTCAGTGTTACACTGTGTGGCTGACAGTTTGTGTGTCATTGTTACACTGTACGGCTGACAGTTTGTGTGTGTTACACTGTGTGGCTGACAGTCTGTGTGTCAGTGTTACACTGTACGGCTGGTAGTTTGTGTCAGTGTTACACTGTACGGCTGACAGTTTGTGTGTCAGTGTTACACTGTACGGCTGACAGTCTGTGTGTCAGTGTTACACTGTACGGCTGACAGTCTGTGTGTCAGTGTTACACTGTACGGCTGGTAGTTTGTGTCAGTGTTACACTGTACGGCTGGTAGTTTGTGTCAGTGTTACACTGTACGGCTGGTAGTTTGTGTCAGTGTTACACTGTACGGCTGGTAGTTTGTGTCAGTGTTACACTGTACGGCTGGTAGTTTGTGTCAGTTTTACACTGTACGGCTGACAGTCTGTGTGTCAGTGTTACACTGTACGGCTGGTAGTTTGGGTCAGTGTTACACTGTATGGCTGGTAGTTTGTGTCAGTGTTACACTGTACGGCTGGTAGTTTGTGTCAGTGTTACACTGTACGGCTGGTAG
>NC_091363.1:10804057-10821557 GCF_038502225.1 Cherax quadricarinatus
AGTACCGACAATCGAGTGCTTCACCGAGATCACAAATGATCTGATAATGTTGGTAGAAAACAAAGATGTATTCAGAACTATTGTGTCCAGTAGTTCGATCGCTAGCGCACTCACCTCACACACTGAGGTCCGGAGATCGATCCCCGCTATAGATGGAAAACATTAGGACGTATTTCCATAAGACACCTGTTGTCCATGTTCACCTTGCAGTAAAATAGGTACCTGGATGTTAGTGGACTGGTGTGGGTCGCATCCTGGGACAAAATTGACCTAATTTGCGGGAAATGCTCAGCATAACAAGCGGCTTTCTATATAATATTATGTAACTGATGTCAGCTATGGTCTGTATACCTTGTATTTGTACTTGTAGAAATAAAGATTTGTTATTAATAGGACTTTGAACATATGCATGAAGGACAAAAGAGAGTCCACGAGTGAAAACAACCGAGCAGCCAACACAGGGGCCCAGAGATGATCCTGGAGGCCTTGATGGCCTCACATCACTGCGGTGCATAAAATGCAGATAAATGGTTCAGAGAACCGACAAGATGGTGAGTTAAACAACTGCGCAACACTTGGGTATCTTTACTGTGGAAACATTTCGCCAACGAGCCTGGAGTTGATGTTATCAGTCCATTAACTGGTCACATCGACTCCAGGCTGAGGGACTGATTACCTCAAACTCCCTCTGATCTTCAAACTTTCTTCTCTATATTGGACTGAGGAAGCCACTGGTTGGCGAAACATTTCCACAGTAAAGATACGCAAGTGTTGGGACAAGTGTCTAATTCATCAGTACAGGCAATATCTGACACAAGACTGCAGCAAGACGCTGACCACGACCATGGAACAACACTTGAATTACAACAACATTTCCTCCACAGACAAAGACATTCTGGCTGTCATTCTCAGTTTCTCAAAGACGTCTTGGAGATCCTGGGACGGGTCATCTTAGGATTAAGACCCGTGACAGGACGCGGTTTCTGACGAATCGATCAATCTGACGGTGCTTCAGAAACTTCAAGAGTACGGTACTGACCATCTACTCCAGGGCTCAGGGACTCATTACTTCGTCTTTTGTCTATACTTCTACAGTCTTCACATTATGTTCTTATACATAAATGGTTCAGAGAACCGACAAGTGCATAAATTAGACACATATGCAAAACACATGTCTTATTTACCATTATGTCCTTGTATTGTATTGATAAAGCCACTGGATGGAGTAACGTCTACACTAAAGATACCCAGATGTTGCACATGTGTCTAATTCTTCATCTTGTCTGGACTGTATACCATTCATGTACAAATTTAATAATGCGCATTTCAATCTGAATGAAGAACAGATTTAGGAGTTCTGGTTAGCAGTAATCTCAAACCAAGACAACAGTGCATTAGTGTTCGCAATAAAGCTAACAGAATTCTTGGCTTCATATCTAGAAGTATAAATAATAGAAGTCCTCAGGTTGTTCTTCAACTCTATATATCCTTGGTTAGGCCTCATTTAGACTATGCTGCACAGTTCTGGTCACCGTATTACAGAATGGATATAAATGCTCTGGAAAACGTACAGAGGAGGATGACAAAGTTGATCCCATGTATCAGAAATCTTCCCTATGAGGATAGACTGAGGTCCCTGAATCTGCACTCTCTCGAAAGGCGTAGAATTAGGGGGGATATGATTGAGGTGTATAAATGGAAAACAGGAATAAATAAAGGGGATGTAAATAGCGTGCTGAAAATATTTAACCAAGACAGGACTCGCAGCAACAGTTTCAAGTTGGAAAAATTTAGATTTAGAAAGGATATTGGAACAAGACAAGCAGCAAACAGGAACTTTACGACTGTTCCTTTCTCCAGAACATCGCTTCATCTGAGATCATTTATTCCTAGAATGATTCGTGTCTAGAACATGTTTGTACAGCGTAATGACGTCAACGAAATGAAGTCAGCTGGCCAAATGAAATCGCTGGCTCATAGATGGCACCAACTTCATCCTGTTCTCTATGTGTATAATAAACAACAAACAATAAAAACACTTTCAAATGAGCTGATATAGATAACAGCTCTTAGTCTGTAAATAAAGTAAGGAACATTAACCTAACCTTGTAAAACCCTGTGTAGGAAACAGCAATGGTTTGGCAATAGAGTTGTGGATGAGTGGAACAAACTCCCAAGTAGCGTCAGTGAAGCTAAAACCTTGTGTCGCTTTAAAATATATATTAGACATGTGAATATTAAAATGGTATAAAATACCGACAGGTTGTTAGGTAGGACACATATGCAACAGTTAGGTATCTTTATTTCGAAACGTTTCGCCTACACAGTAGGCTTCTTCAGTCGAGTACAGAAAAGTTGATAGAAGCAGAAGAGATGTAAAGGCGATGTAATCAGTCCATCACACTTGAAGACGTAGTTTGAGGTGGTCAGTCCCTCAGTCTGGAGAAGAGTATTGTTCCATAGTCTGAAATAACTGTTTCTTCTAACAACTTAGAATAGTACATGGGTGGGTGTGAGGGTGAACCTGCCTAGCATGGGCCAGTAGGCCTGCAGCAGTGCTCCTTCATTCTTATGTTCTTTCTTATATTAAGTTGTAGATAAGAAGACCAGGTGTCTACAGTCATGGTATCTACTTATCAGAGGGACAGTGTTGGCAATAGAGTTGTACTGGTGTAGGGAAGAACCTGCAGGATAGACACCAGGTGACATATCAACCACCAACGTTACCACCACTACTACCACCACTACTACTACCACCACCACCACCATCACCACCACCACCACCACCACCACCACCACCACCATCACCACCACCACCACCACCACCACCACCACCACCACCACCACCACCGCCACCACCACCACCACTACCACCACCACCACTGCCTGACACACTCACCTCTAACACTGACCAAACTTTCCCACTTCCACTTTTAGCTTGAGTTACGTTACTTACAGTGTTACTAATGGTTACACCACTGTTACAAAATGCGACATCTATTATGTGAAGATATCTCCAGAGAATACCACAAGGTCAACTTACTGATCCTCCTCTAGCATCTAGCATGTTTGTAGTGTTCTAACAGCGTGTCAATACCACAAGGTCAACTTACTGATCCTCCTCTAGCATCTAGCATGTCTGTAGTGTTCTAACAGCGTGTCAGAGAGTATTCTAGTCCAGTTTTCCTGTAAATTATGTGGCTTCTCAATAGAATTTTGGGATCACAAGTGAATGAATACAAACCAACTGAATAAATATTGATATCTTCAATAATAAATGTGTCCAGGTTGTAATAATTACTTAATGTAACTTTAATAATTCAGGAGATAATCTCTTATACAACTCTTGGAATATATCTTGGTATATTTTGGAATAATTATTTTTAATCTGTACATATAAGTATGTGGTGTTAAGGGCACAGTAAATATACTTTACACTTTAATACTCTTAATATGTAACTTCAGATACGTTGCTATGAGATTCACTTTAATACTAGAGTAATGTAAGTATGTGTACGTGTATATATATGTGTGTGTATACTCGGTAATACTAGGTATGTTTTAGTAAGACTTGACTCAACCTAGAATGTTGTTGAACAACAACAAGTCCCTAAATAATCTAACTTCTGGACCATCGAGGTAGTCAGTCTGCTTGAACAATATGACGACACATTCACCAAACAGCAATAATGCTGGAAGCAGCAGTGACCAGCACAGCGTCAGCCAGGGAATCAAGGAGACGAAAATAATCTTAAATTGGGGGACCATCAACAGATCCTTCCTGAAGCCAAAAAAAACTCTTATTGAAACTGAGTTCAGCAATTTCAATTCCCCAACTACGACAGTGCGTAGATGCCAGAACAAATGTAGGTCGAGAGCTGAACTGGGGACCAGAGATATAGAATGTGTCTCACGACACAACCTCTGGAAACTTCAAATATCACTAAGTCTAAACAATATTTTATAAACAGAGTTGCACAGAGTTAAGAGATGTTTGTCCCGGCTCACCAAACACACATTACCAAAAACAGTTTAAATAACATGAGCTGACAGAAGAGAGAGAGAGATGTTGTCTCCACGAACAACAGCGAGAGAGAAAGAAAGAGAGAGAGAGAGAGAGAGAGGCAGGACCTGCAGATGCAACAACAGGTTACTGGAACCAGCTGCAGCCTGACACGAACTACATAACAGGAAGGCAGGTAGTCTGTAAGTGCTGACAGTCACTCATAACTCTCCAGCAGCGAGCACAATGACAGCTGTAGTTGTTACCTACATACATAACATAATAATATAAGTCACATAATAATATAAAAACATCAAATTTTCAGTTTAGCTTTTAATGAAAACATCAGCAATATAAAGTTATATAAATATATGCAATATATATTTATGTCTTCCTTTTACCGAGGTCACAACACCACCACCTTACTGACAGTGTTACTGACAGTGTTACTGACAGTGTTACTGACAGTGTTACTGTCAGTGTTACTGACAGTGTTACTGACAGTGTTACTGTCAGTGTTACTGACAGTGTTACTGACAGTGTTACTGACAGTGTTACTGACAGTGTTACTGACAGTGTTGCTGACAGTGTTACTGACAGTGTTACTGTCAGTAACACTGTCAGTGTTACTGACAGTGTTACTGACAGTGTTACTGACAGTGTTACTGACAGTGTTACTGACAGTGTTACTGTCAGTGTTACTGACAGTGTTACTGATAGTGTTACTGATAGTGTTACTGTCAGTGTTACTGTCAGTGTTACTGACAGTGTTACTGACAGTGTTACTGACAGTGTTACTGTCAGTGTTACTGTCAGTGTTACTGACAGTGTTACTGACAGTGTTACTGACAGTGTTACTGACAGTGTTACTGACAGTGTTACTGACAGTGTTGCTGACAGTGTTACTGACAGTGTTACTGTCAGTAACACTGTCAGTGTTACTGTCAGTGTTACTGACAGTGTTACTGACAGTGTTACTGACAGTGTTACTGACAGTGTTACTGACAGTGTTACTGTCAGTGTTACTGACAGTGTTACTGATAGTGTTACTGATAGTGTTACTGTCAGTGTTACTGTCAGTGTTACTGACAGTGTTACTGACAGTGTTACTGACAGTGTTACTGTCAGTGTTACTGTCAGTGTTACTGACAGTGTTACTGACAGTGTTACTGACAGTGTTACTGACAGTGTTACTGACAGTGTTACTGATAGTGTTACTGTCAGTGTTACTGTCAGTGTTACTGACAGTGTTACTGACAGTGTTACTGACAGTGTTACTGACAGTGTTACTGACAGTGTTACTGATAGTGTTACTGTCAGTGTTACTGTCAGTGTTACTGACAGTGTTACTGACAGTGTTACTGTCAGTGTTACTGACAGTGTTACTGTCAGTGTTACTGACAGTGTTACTGATAGTGTTACTGTCAGTGTTACTGACAGTGTTACTGAGTGTTACTGTCAGTGTTACTGACAGTGTTACTGACAGTGTTACTGACAGTGTTACTGACAGTGTTACTGTCAGTGTTACTGACAGTGTTACTGACAGTGTTACTGACAGTGTTACTGTCAGTGTTACTGACAGTGTTACTGACAGTGTTACTGTCAGTGTTACTGACAGTGTTACTGACAGTGTTACTGTCAGTGTTACTGTCAGTGTTACTGACAGTGTTACTGATAGTGTTACTGATAGTGTTACTGTCAGTGTTACTGTCAGTGTTACTGACAGTGTTACTGACAGTGTTACTGACAGTGTTACTGACAGTGTTACTGACAGTGTTACTGTCAGTAACACTGTCAGTATTACTGTCAGCGTTACTGACAGTGTTACTGACAGTGTTACTGACAGTGTTACTGACAGTGTTACTGACAGTGTTACTGTCAGTGTTACTGACAGTGTTACTGATAGTGTTACTGATAGTGTTACTGTCAGTGTTACTGTCAGTGTTACTGACAGTGTTACTGACAGTGTTACTGACAGTGTTACTGTCAGTGTTACTGTCAGTGTTACTGACAGTGTTACTGACAGTGTTACTGACAGTGTTACTGACAGTGTTACTGACAGTGTTACTGACAGTGTTACTGATAGTGTTACTGTCAGTGTTACTGTCAGTGTTACTGACAGTGTTACTGACAGTGTTACTGACAGTGTTACTGACAGTGTTACTGACAGTGTTACTGATAGTGTTACTGTCAGTGTTACTGTCAGTGTTACTGACAGTGTTACTGACAGTGTTACTGTCAGTGTTACTGACAGTGTTACTGTCAGTGTTACTGACAGTGTTACTGATAGTGTTACTGTCAGTGTTACTGACAGTGTTACTGAGTGTTACTGTCAGTGTTACTGACAGTGTTACTGACAGTGTTACTGACAGTGTTACTGTCAGTGTTACTGTCAGTGTTACTGACAGTGTTACTGACAGTGTTACTGACAGTGTTACTGTCAGTGTTACTTACAGTGTTACTGACAGTGTTACTGTCAGTGTTACTGACAGTGTTACTGACAGTGTTACTGACAGTGTTACTGTCAGTAACACTGTCAGTATTACTGTCAGCGTTACTGACAGTGTTACTGTCAGCGTTACTGACAGTGTTACTGTCAGTAACGTGCATCCAACCGCACTGATGTCACCATAGTAACAACCTCACTGATGTCACCATAGTAATAACCTCACTGATGTCACCATAGTAACAACCTCACTGATGTCACCATAGTAACAACCTCACTGATGTCAACATAGTAACAACCTCACTGATGTCAACATAGTAACAACCTCACTGATGTCAACATAGTAACAACCTCACTGATGTCAACATAGTAACAACCTCACTGATGTCACCATAGTAACAACCTCACTGATGTCAACATAGTAACAACCTCACTGATGTCACCATAGTAACAACCTCACTGATGTCACCATAGTAACAACCTCACTGATGTCACCATAGTAACAACCTCACTGATGTCAACATAGTAACAACCTCACTGATGTCAACATAGTAACAACCTCACTGATGTCAACATAGTAACAACCTCACTGATGTCAACATAGTAACAACCTCACTGATGTCAACATAGTAACAACCTGATGTCCACAGACTGTGACAAGATATAGACTCCTTCAGGTCAACATCGCTGACTTAAGGAGGACTCAACCGTAACATTCCTCACATATAACATTATATAACACCCTCGTAACATGCCTTTGACATGACTTACCACTGACAACACTACCAACACCACTGGTTACGCTACAGAAAGTGTATTACGAACACACCCGATTTCCAGTGGGTCTCTTTCATCTATTCGTAACTAAGTCAACCAGCGATTAACTAGGCATTGCAGGAATGAAGGAAGAACCAACACTGGTACATTATCAACCCGTGTATTCCTGTACTAAATATTATACAAATAGTTGCACTATATACGGTGATTATTCAGGTTAGGTTAGGTAAGGTTCGTCAGGGAACAGGACAAGTGTTTCCTGACGCGGGTTTTAGTCAGATGATGACCCGCCTTTTTTAGGTGGTACGTGGAAGCCAGAGTCAGGGTAAGAACAGTGTTCACACAGTATAAACACAAGACCATCTATCCTGCCCCACTAGTTCAAGACGGTCGCTTCATAGAACTGACGGCTTTCTCGTTACTGGTTGATCAATCTGGCACTTAGCATAGCAGTGGGACCCTGTTTGATATATTCTTGATTGCTGGTTGGTTGCCAGGGAGGACATGCCTATATTGGGGTAAGACATACATGTCGGGAGGACAGGCTATATGGGTGTGGGGCATACCTTGACTGCATGCCACATAGATGCTAGCCCACTTAGCTTACACACTGATGTCTGTGGTTCGATCTCCGGTACGGGTGGAAACACTGGGGCGTGTTTCCTTAAGCCACCTGCTGTCCCTGTTCACCTTGCAATAAGTAGGTACTTGGAAGTTAGTCACCTTATACCTGCTAGCGATTTTCACCTAGCAGTAAGTAGCTTCGTGGGTGTTAGCCACCTTACACCTGTTATCCCTGCTCACCTAGAAATAAGTAGATACCTAACTCTTTCTGACCCCCTTCTCTCACCTGTAAGGTCGATTTCTAGCTCCTGGACCCTGCTTCACATTCAACAGTTGATAGGTGTCGTGCCTACGTAATCACTTATGAGTTGAGTCACATGTACGGACTGAAGAATGCACGGATTGTCACTTTCTCTCTCTCATGGAGCACTAAACATGGGGCATGGGACATGGGGCATGGGACATGGGACATGGGGCATGGGACATGGGGCATGGGACGTGGGATATTGGGAATGGGACATAAAACATGGGACATGAGCATGGGGCATGGGGCATGGGGCATGGGGCATGGGGCATGGGGCATGGGGCATGGGGCATGGGGCATGGGGCATGGAACACGGGACATGGGGCATGGGACATGGGACATGGGGCATGGGACATAGAACATGGAGCATGGGACATAAAACATGGGATAAGGGATATGGGACATGGGGCATGGAACATGGGACGTTGGGCATGGGACTTGGGACATGCATACCAAGAAGTTCATCTGTGTACAGAGATCATTGTCCTGTTGTGTATATACTCAGTGTATATACTCAGTGTATATACACTGAGAGGTGTATGTCTGCTACCCTTGACAGAAGGTGGTCAGTCCCTCAGCCTTGACAGGAGGTAGGCAGTCCCTCAGCCTTGACAGGAGGTGGTCAGTCCCTCAGCCTCGACAGAAGGTGGCCAGTCCTTCAGCCTTGACAGGAGGTAGGCAGTCCCTCAGCCTTGACAGAAGGTGGTCAGTCCTTCAGCCTTGACAGGAGGTGGTCAGTCCCTCAGCCTTGACAGGAGGTGGTCAGTCCTTCAGCCTTGACAGGAGGTGGTCAGTCCTTCAGCCTTGACAGGAGGTGGTCAGTCCTTCAGCCTTGACAGAATGTGGTCAGTCCCTCAGCCTTGACAGAAGGTGGCCAGTCCCTCAGCCTTGATAGAAGGTGGTCAGTCCTTCAGCCTTGACAGGTGGTGGTCAGTCCCTCAGCCTTGACAGAATGTGGTCAGTCCCTCAGCCTTGACAGAAGGTGGTCAGTCCTTCAGCCTTGACAGAAGGTAATCAGTCCCTCAGCCTTGACAGAAGGTGGTCAGTCCTTCAGCCTTGACAGAAGGTGGCCAGTCCCTCAGCCTTGAGAGAAGGCGGTCTATCCCTCAGCCTTGACAGAAGGTGGTCAGTCCCTCAGTATTGACAGAAGACTGTCAGTCCCTGAGCCTTGACAGAAGGTGGTCTGTCCCTAAGCCTTGACAGAAGGCGGTCTGTCCCTCAGCCTTGACAGAAGGTGGTCAGTCCCTCAGTATTGACAGAAGATGGTCAGTCCCTGAGCCTTGACAGAAGGTGGTCCGTCCCTCAGCCTTGATAGAAGGTGGTGAGTTCCTCAGCCTTGACAGAAGGTGGTCAGTCCTTCAGCCTTGACAGAAGGTGGTCAGTCCCTCAGTCTAAACAGAAGGTGGTCAGTCCTTCAGCCTCGACAGAAGGTGGCCAGTCCCTCAGTCTTGACAGAAGGTGGTCAGTCCCTCAGTCTTGACAGAAGGTGGTCAGTCACTCAGCCTTGACAGAAGGTGGCCAGTCCCTCAGTCTTGACAGAAGGTGGCCAGTCCCTCAGTCTTGACAGAAGGTGGTCAGTCACTCAGCCTCGACAGAAGGTGGCCAGTCCCTCAGTCTTGACAGAAGGTGGCCAGTCCCTCAGTCTTGACAGAAGGTGGTCAGTCCCTCAGTCTTGACAGAAGGTGGTCAGTCACTCAGCCTCGACAGAAGGTGGCCAGTCCCTCAGTCTTGACAGAAGGTGGCCAGTCCCTCAGTCTTGACAGAAGGTGGTCAGTCCCTCAGTCTTGACAGAAGGTGGTCAGTCACTCAGCCTTGACAGGAGGTGGTCAGTCCCTCAGCCTTGACAGAAGGCGGTCTGTCCCTCAGCCTTGACAGAAGGTGGTCAGTCCCTCAGTATTGACAGAAGATGGTCAGTCCCTGAGCCTTGACAGAAGGTGGTCTGTCCCTCAGCCTTGACAGAAGGTGGTCAGTCCCTCAGTATTGACAGAAGATGGTCAGTCCCTGAGCCTTGACAGAAGGTGGTCTGTCCCTCAGCCTTGACAGAAAATGGTCAGTCCCTCAGCCTTGATGGAAGGTGGTCAGTCCCTCAGTCTTGATAGAAGGTGGTCTGTCCCTCAGCCTTGACAGAAGGTGGTCAGTCCCTCAGTCTTATAGAAGGTGGTCAGTCCCTCAGTCTTGATGGAAGGTGGTCAGTCCCTGAGCCTTGACAGAAGGTGGTCTATCCCTCAGCCTTGACAGAAGGTGGTCAGTCCCTCAGTCTAAACAGAAGGTGGTCTATCCCTCAGCCTTGACAGAAGGTGGTCAGTCCCTCAGTCTTATAGAAGGTGGTCAGTCCCTCAGTCTTGATGGAAGGTGGTCAGTCCCTGAGCCTTGACAGAAGGTGGTCTATCCCTCAGCCTTGACAGAAGGTGGTCAGTCCCTCAGTCTAAACAGAAGGTGGTCTATCCCTCAGCCTTGACAGAAGGTGGTCAGTCCCTCAGTCTTATAGAAGGTGGTCAGTCCCTCAGTCTTGATAGAAGGTGGTCAGTCCCTGAGCCTTGACAGAAGGTGGTCTATCCCTCAGCCTAGACAGAAGGTGGTCAGTCCCTCAGTCTTGATAGAAGATGGTCAGTCCCTGAGCCTTGACAGAAGGTGGTCAGTCCCTCAGCCTTGACAGAAGGTGGTCAGTCCCTCAGTCTAAACAGAAGGTGGTCGGTCCTTCAGCCTTGATGGAAGGTGGTCAGTCCCTCAGTCTTGATAGAAGGTGGTCAGTCCCTCAGTCTTGATGGAAGGTGGTCAGTCCCTCAGTCTTGATGGAAGGTGGTCAGTCCCTCAGTCTTGATAGAAGGTGGTCAGTCCCTCAGTCTTGATAGAAGGTGGTCAGTCCCTCAGTCTTGATGGAAGGTGGTCAGTCCCTCAGTCTTGATGGAAGGTGGTCAGTCCCTCAGTCTTGATAGAAGGTGGTCAGTCCCTCAGTCTTGATGGAAGGTGGTCAGTCCCTCAGTCTTGATAGAAGGTGGTCAGCCCCTCAGTCTTGATAGAAGGTGGTCAGTCCCTCAGTCTTGATGGAAGGTGGTCAGTCCCTCAGTCTTGATGGAAGGTGGTCAGTCCCTCAGTCTTGATGGAAGGTGGTCAGTCCCTCAGTCTTGATGGAAGGTGGTCAGTCCCTCAGTCTTGATGGAAGGTGGTCAGTCCCTCAGTCTTGATAGAAGGTGGTCAGTCCCTCAGTCTTGATGGAAGGTGGTCAGTCCCTCAGTCTTGATGGAATGTGGTCAGTCCCTCAGTGTTGATAGAAGGTGGACAGTCCCTCAGTCTTGATGGAAGGTGGTCAGTCCCTCAGTCTTGATGGAAGGTGGTCAGTCCCTCAGTCTTGATAGAAGGTGGTCAGTCCCTCAGTCTTGATGGAAGGTGGTCAGTCCCTCAGTCTTGATGGAATGTGGTCAGTCCCTCAGTGTTGATAGAAGGTGGACAGTCCCTCAGTCTTGATGGAAGGTGGTCAGTCTCTCAGTCTTGATGGAAGGTGGCCAGTTCCTCAGTCTAGATAGAAGGTGGTCAGTCCCTCAGTCTTGATGGAAGGTGGTCAGTCCCTCTGTCTTGATGGAAGGTGGCCAGTTCCTCAGTCTAGATAGAAGGTGGTCAGTCCCTCAGTCTTGATGGAAGGTGGTCAGTCCCTCTGTCTTGATGGAAGGTGGCCAGTTCCTCAGTCTAGATAGAAGGTGGTCAGTCCCTCAGTCTTGATAGAAGGTGGTCTGTCCCTCAGCCTTGACAGAAGGTGGTCAGTCCCTCAGTCTTATAGAAGGTGGTCAGTCCCTCAGTCTTGATGGAAGGTGGTCAGTCCCTGAGCCTTGACAGAAGGTGGTCTATCCCTCAGCCTTGACAGAAGGTGGTCAGTCCCTCAGTCTAAACAGAAGGTGGTCTATCCCTCAGCCTTGACAGAAGGTGGTCAGTCCCTCAGTCTTATAGAAGGTGGTCAGTCCCTCAGTCTTGATGGAAGGTGGCCAGTTCCTCAGTCTAGATAGAAGGTGGTCAGTCCCTCTGTCTTGATGGAAGGTGGCCAGTTCCTCAGTCTAGATAGAAGGTGGTCAGTCCCTCAGTCTAAACAGAAGGTGGTCTATCCCTCAGCCTTGACAGAAGGTGGTCAGTCCCTCAGTCTTATAGAAAGTGGTCAGTCCCTCAGTCTTGATAGAAGGTGGTCAGTCCCTGAGCCTTGACAGAAGGTGGTCTATCCCTCAGCCTAGACAGAAGGTGGTCAGTCCCTCAGTCTTGATAGAAGATGGTCAGTCCCTGAGCCTTGACAGAAGGTGGTCAGTCCCTCAGCCTTGACAGAAGGTGGTCAGTCCCTCAGTCTAAACAGAAGGTGGTCGGTCCTTCAGCCTTGATGGAAGGTGGTCAGTCCCTCAGTCTTCATAGAAGGTGGTCAGTCCCTCAGTCTTGATGGAAGGTGGTCAGTCCCTCAGTCTTGATGGAAGGTGGTCAGTCCCTCAGTCTTGATAGAAGGTGGTCAGTCCCTCAGTCTTGATAGAAGGTGGTCAGTCCCTCAGTCTTGATGGAAGGTGGTCAGTCCCTCTGTCTTGATGGAAGGTGGTCAGTCCCTCAGTCTTGACAGAAGGTGGTCAGTCCCTCAGTCTTGATGGAAGGTGGTCAGTCCCTCAGTCTTGATAGAAGGTGGTCAGTCCCTCAGTCTTGATAGAAGGTGGTCAGTCCCTCAGTCTTGATGGAATGTGGTCAGTCCCTCTGTCTTGATGGAAGGTGGTCAGTCCCTCAGTCTTGATAGAAGGTGGTCAGTCCCTCAGTCTTGATAGAAGGTGGTCAGTCCCTCAGTCTTGATGGAATGTGGTCAGTCCCTCTGTCTTGACAGAAGGTGGTCAGTCCCTCAGTCTTGATGGAAGGTGGTCAGTCCCTCAGTCTTGATAGAAGGTGGTCAGTCCCTCAGTCTTGATAGAAGGTGGTCAGTCCCTCAGTCTTGATGGAATGTGGTCAGTCCCTCTGTCTTGATGGAAGGTGGTCAGTCCCTCAGTCTTGATGGAAGGTGGTCAGTCCCTCAGTCTTGACAGAAGGTGGTCAGTCCCTCAGTCTTGATAGAAGGTGGTCAGTCCCTCAGTCTTGATGGAATGTGGTCAGTCCCTCTGTCTTGACAGAAGGTGGTCAGTCCCTCAGTCTTGATGGAAGGTGGTCAGTCCCTCAGTCTTGATCGAAGGTGGTCAGTCCCTCAGTCTTGATTGATCAGTCTTGAAGGTGGTCAGTCCCTCTGTCTTGATGGAAGGTGGTCAGTCCCTCAGTCTTGACAGAAGGTGGTCAGTCCCTCAGTCTTGATGGAAGGTGGTCAGTCCCTCAGTCTTGATAGAAGGTGGTCAGTCCCTCAGTCTTGATGGAAGGTGGTCAGTCCCTCAGTCTTGAAGGAAGGTGGTCAGTCCCACAGTCTTGATGGAAGGTGGCCAGTCCCTCAGTCTTGACAGAAGGTGGTCAGTCCCTCAGTCTTGACAGAAGGTGGTCAGTCCCTCAGTCTTGATAGAAGGTGGTCAGTCCCTCAGTCTTGATAGAAGGTGGTCAGTCCCTCAGTCTTGATGGAAGTTGGTCAGTCCCTCAGTCTTGATAGAAGGTGGTCAGTCCCTCAGTCTTGACAGAAGGTGGTCAGTCCCTCAGTCTTGACAGAAGGTGGTCAGTCCCTCAGTCTTGATAGAAGGTGGTCAGACCCTCAGTCTTGATAGAAGGTGGTCAGTCCCTCAGTCTTGACAGAAGGTCGTCAGTCCCTCAGTCTTGATAGAAGGTGGTCAGTCCCTCAGTCTTCACAGAAGGTGGTCAGTCCCTCAGTCTTGATGGAAGGTGGTCAGTCCCTCAGTCTTGATAGAAGGTGGTCAGTCCCTCACTCTTGACAGAAGGTGGTCAGTCCCTCATTCTTGACAGAAGGTGGTCAGTCCTTATTCTTGACAGAAGGTGGTCAGTTCCTTATTCTTGACAGAAGGTGGTCAGTTCCTTATTCTTGACAGAAGGTGGTCAGTTCCTTATTCTTGACAGAAGGTGGTCAGTTCCTTATTCTTGACAGAAGGTGGTCAGTCCCTTAGCGTTGATAGAAGGTGGTCAGTCCCTTAGCGTTGATAGAAGGTGGTCAGTCCCTCAGTCTTGATAGAAGGTGGTCAGTCCCTCAGTCTTGACAGAAGGTGGTCAGTCCCTGAGTCTTGATGGAAGGTGGTCAGTCCCTCAGTCTTGACAGAAGGTGGTCTGTCCCTCAGTCTTGGCAGAAGGTGGTCTGTTCCTCAGCCTTGACAGAAGGTGGATAGTCCCTCAGTCTTGACAGAAGGTGGTCATTCCCTCAGTCTTGATAGAAGGTGGTCAGTCCCTCAGTCTTGATAGAAGGTGGTCAGTCCCTCAGTCTTGACAGCAGGTGGTCAGTCCCTCAGTCTTGACAGAAGGTGGTCAGTCTCTCAGTCTTGACAGCAGGTGGTCAGTCCCTCAGTCTTGACAGAAGGTGGTCAGTCTCTCAGTCTTGACAGCAGGTGGTCAGTCCCTCAGTCTTGACAGAAGGTGGTCAGTCTCTCAGTCTTGACAGCAGGTGGTCAGTCCCTCAGTCTTGACAGAAGGTGGATAGTCCCTCAGTCTTGACAGAAGGTGGTCATTCCCTCAGTCTTGATAGAAGGTGGTCAGTCCCTCAGTCTTGATAGAAGGTGGTCAGTCCCTGAGCCTTGACAGAAGGTGGTCTATCCCTCAGCCTAGACAGAAGGTGGTCAGTCCCTCAGTCTTGATAGAAGATGGTCAGTCCCTGAGCCTTGACAGAAGGTGGTCAGTCCCTCAGCCTTGACAGAAGGTGGTCAGTCCCTCAGTCTAAACAGAAGGTGGTCGGTCCTTCAGCCTTGATGGAAGGTGGTCAGTCCCTCAGTCTTCATAGAAGGTGGTCAGTCCCTCAGTCTTGATGGAAGGTGGTCAGTCCCTCAGTCTTGATGGAAGGTGGTCAGTCCCTCAGTCTTGATAGAAGGTGGTCAGTCCCTCAGTCTTGATAGAAGGTGGTCAGTCCCTCAGTCTTGATGGAAGGTGGTCAGTCCCTCTGTCTTGATGGAAGGTGGTCAGTCCCTCAGTCTTGACAGAAGGTGGTCAGTCCCTCAGTCTTGATGGAAGGTGGTCAGTCCCTCAGTCTTGATAGAAGGTGGTCAGTCCCTCAGTCTTGATAGAAGGTGGTCAGTCCCTCAGTCTTGATGGAATGTGGTCAGTCCCTCTGTCTTGATGGAAGGTGGTCAGTCCCTCAGTCTTGATAGAAGGTGGTCAGTCCCTCAGTCTTGATAGAAGGTGGTCAGTCCCTCAGTCTTGATGGAATGTGGTCAGTCCCTCTGTCTTGACAGAAGGTGGTCAGTCCCTCAGTCTTGATGGAAGGTGGTCAGTCCCTCAGTCTTGATAGAAGGTGGTCAGTCCCTCAGTCTTGATAGAAGGTGGTCAGTCCCTCAGTCTTGATGGAATGTGGTCAGTCCCTCTGTCTTGATGGAAGGTGGTCAGTCCCTCTGTCTTGATGGAAGGTGGTCAGTCCCTCAGTCTTGACAGAAGGTGGTCAGTCCCTCAGTCTTGATAGAAGGTGGTCAGTCCCTTGATGGAATGTGGTCAGTGACAGAAGGTTGTCCCTCAGTCTTGATGGAAGGTGGTCAGTCCCTCAGTCTTGATAGAAGGTTGAGTCTTGATAGAAGGTGGTCAGTCCAGTCTTGATGGAAGGTGGTCAGTCTTGATGGAAGGTGGTCAGTCCCTCAGTCTTGACAGAAGGTCAGTCCCTCAGTCTTGATGGAAGGTGGTCAGTCCCTCAGTCTTGATAGAAGGTGGTCAGTCCCTCAGTCTTGATGGAAGGTGGTCAGTCCCTCAGTCTTGAAGGAAGGTGGTCAGTCCCACAGTCTTGATGGAAGGTGGCCAGTCCCTCAGTCTTGACAGAAGGTGGTCAGTCCCTCAGTCTTGACAGAAGGTGGTCAGTCCCTCAGTCTTGATAGAAGGTGGTCAGTCCCTCAGTCTTGATAGAAGGTGGTCAGTCCCTCAGTCTTGATGGAAGTTGGTCAGTCCCTCAGTCTTGATAGAAGGTGGTCAGTCCCTCAGTCTTGACAGAAGGTGGTCAGTCCCTCAGTCTTGACAGAAGGTGGTCAGTCCCTCAGTCTTGATAGAAGGTGGTCAGACCCTCAGTCTTGATAGAAGGTGGTCAGTCCCTCAGTCTTGACAGAAGGTCGTCAGTCCCTCAGTCTTGATAGAAGGTGGTCAGTCCCTCAGTCTTCACAGAAGGTGGTCAGTCCCTCAGTCTTGATGGAAGGTGGTCAGTCCCTCAGTCTTGATAGAAGGTGGTCAGTCCCTCACTCTTGACAGAAGGTGGTCAGTCCCTCAGTTTTGATGGAAGGTGGTCAGTCCCTCAGTCTTGACAGAAGGTGGTCAGTTCCTCAGTCTTGACAGAATGTGGTCAGTCCCTCAGTCTTGACAGAAGGTGGTCAGTCCCTCAGTCTTTACAGAAGGTGGTCAGTCCCTCAGTCTTGACAGAAGGTGGTCAGTCCGTCAGTCTTGATAGAAGGTGGTCAGTCCCTCAGTCTTGACAGAACGTGGTCAGTCCCTCAGTCTTGATAGAAGGTGGTCAGTCCCTCAGTCTTGACAGAAGGTGGTCAGTCCCTGAGTCTTGATGGAAGGTGGTCAGTCCCTCAGTCTTGACAGAAGGTGGTCTGTCCCTCAGTCTTGGCAGAAGGTGGTCTGTTCCTCAGCCTTGACAGAAGGTGGATAGTCCCTCAGTCTTGACAGAAGGTGGTCATTCCCTCAGTCTTGATAGAAGGTGGTCAGTCCCTCAGTCTTGATAGAAGGTGGTCAGTCCCTCAGTCTTGACAGCAGGTGGTCAGTCCCTCAGTCTTGACAGAAGGTGGTCAGTCTCTCAGTCTTGACAGCAGGTGGTCAGTCCCTCAGTCTTGACAGAAGGTGGTCAGTCTCTCAGTCTTGACAGCAGGTGGTCAGTCCCTCAGTCTTGACAGAAGGTGGTCAGTCTCTCAGTCTTGACAGCAGGTGGTCAGTCCCTCAGTCTTGACAGAAGGTGGATAGTCCCTCAGTCTTGACAGAAGGTGGTCATTCCCTCAGTCTTGATAGAAGGTGGTCAGTCCCTCAGTCTTGATAGAAGGTGGTCAGTCCCTCAGTCTTGATGGAAGGTGGTCAGTCCCTCAGTCTTGATAGAAGGTGGTCAGTCCCTCAGTCTTGACAGCAGGTGGTCAGTCCCTCAGTCTTGACAGAAGGTGGTCAGTCTCTCAGTCTTGACAGCAGGTGGTCAGTCCCTCAGTCTTGACAGAAGGTGGTCATTCCCTCAGTCTTGATAGAAGGTGGTCAGTCCCTCAGTCTTGATAGAAGGTGGTCAGTCCCTCAGTCTTGATGGAAGGTGGTCAGTCCCTCAGTCTTGATAGAAGGTGGTCAGTCCCTCAGTCTTGACAGCAGGTGGTCAGTC
>NC_091363.1:10829057-10845158 GCF_038502225.1 Cherax quadricarinatus
CCTGCTAGTGTTCAGATGTTCCACAACCCTGCTAGTGTCCAGGTGCTCAACTACCCTGCTAGTGTCTAGGTGCTCCACTACCCTGTTAGTGTCCAGGTGCCCCACTATCTTGCTAGTGTCTAGGTGCTCCACTACCCTGTTAGTGTCCAGGTGATCCACTATCTTGCTAGTGTCTAGGTGCTCCACTACCCTGCTAGTGTCCATGTGCTCCACTACCCTGCTAAGGTTCAAGTGCTCCACTACCCTGCTAAGGTCCAGGTGCTCCACTACCCTGCTAGTGTCCATGTGCTCCACTACCCTGCTAAGGTTCAAGTGCTCCACTACCCTGCTAAGGTCCAGGTGCTCCACTACCCTGATAAGGTCCAGGTGCTCCACTACCCTGTTAGTGTCCAGATGCTCCACAACCCTGCAAGTGTCCAGGTGCTTCAGTTCCCTGCTAGTGTCCAGATGCTCCACTACCCTGCTAGTGTCCAGATGCTCCACTACCCTACTAGTGTCCAGATGCTCCACAACCCTGCTAGTGTCCAGGTGCTCCACTACCCTGCTAGTGTCTAGATGCTCCACAACCCTGCTAGTGTCCAGATGCTCCACAACCCTGCTAGTGTCCAGATGCTCCACAACCCTGCTAGTGTCCAGATGCTCCACAACCCTGCTAGTGTCCAGATGCTCTACAACCCTGCTAGTGTCCAGGTGCTCCATAATCCTGCTAGTGTCCAGATGCTCCATAATCCTGCTAGTGTCCAGGTGCTCTACCACCCTGCTAGTGTCCAGGTGCTCCACTACCCTGCTAGTGTCCAGATGCTCCATAATCCTGCTAGTGTCCAGGTGCTCTACCACCCTGCTAGTGTCCAGGTGCTCCACTTCCCTGCTAGTGTCTAGATGCTCCACTTCCCTGCTAGTGTCTCTGTTAGCGTCCTGACATCGGCAAACTTGCTTACGTAGCTATTTATTCCCTCATGGATAGGATTTACTTATATTGTAAACAGGAAAGGTCCCAACACTGACCCCTGTGGTACACCGCTTGTGACGCGTCACCACTCTGATTTCTCCCCAGTTATGCAAGCTTGCTGTTGCCTATCTGTCAACCACGCCTCTATCCAGGAAAACAATTTCTCCTCCTATTCCGTGTGCCTCTTCTATCCTCAGTAATCAATCCTAGGTGTTATTGATGTTCATATACACAATATTACGTTCATTACTATGATCCACCTCCTCAAATGCCTTAGTGAAAATGGTTAATAGATTCGTAAGACAGTAACGCCCCTTTTTAAAATCGTGCTGAGATTCATTTTATAATAACGTACGGAAGAAGGAGCACTGCAGCAAACCTACTGGTCCATGCTAGGTACGTCCAGGTCACCTACTTACCTATGGCAGGCAGGTCCAAGCCATCTACTGGCCTATGCTAGGCAGGTTCAAGTCACCTACTGGCCTATGCTAGTCAGGTTCAAGTCACCTACTGGCCCATACTAGGCAGGTCCAAGTCACCTACTGGCCCATGCTAGGCTGGTCCAAGCCACATACTGACCCACGCTAGGCAGGTCCAAATCACCTACTCCCCATACTAGGCAGGTCCAAGTCACCTACTGGCCCATGCTAGGCTGGTCCAAGTCACCTACTGGCCCATACTAGGCTGGTCCAAGTCACCTACTAGCCCAAGCCAGTCAGGTCATTGATCAAGTTATGTCTTTCAAGGCGGCTTCGAATAGCCTCAATTTTCCCATACTGGATGTTTGGGTTATTGGTCTGTAATTAGAAGCTAGGAGCCTGTCTCCTGATGTGAAGATAGGCATCACATCTGCATCACTATGTAGATCGGTGGTGCACAATACCAACAAGATGGAACAGGAGACACGTGTGCAACATCTGGGTATCTTTATTGTAGACGTTTCGCCCTCCAGTGGCTTTATCAATACAATTCAAGGTCATAAAGGGAAGACTGTAGAAGTATATACAACAGATAAGGTAATCAGTCCCTCAGTCAAGGGACTGATTACCTTATCTTCCACTGTCTTCTGAATACATTTCCACAGTCTCCACGTATTGATAAAGCCACTGGTGGGCTAAACGTCTACAAGTAGACACCCACGTACTGCACATGTGACTTAATTCTTCAACTTGTCACAAGTGACTTGCATCTTGCATTATTTATGCCCCTCCTGGTTTATAGTATTAAATATTTCTTAAATTTTTCTCGTATCTTCCTGCACACACACACACACACACACACACACACACACACACACACTAGGGGCCCAGGAGCTGTGAATCGACTCCCTGCAACCACAAATAGGTGAGCACAAAAGCGACCCCCCACTCCCCCCAAAAAAGGGGAGGTGGGTGGGGGTGGGGGTGTTTGGTCACTGGTCACAACAGGTCTTAACGTGTTCGTGTGATCAGGTGACGTGTTGCCCCCCTCCCCCTCCCCCTCACCATTCACCCCTCCAACCCCCCACCCCCCCACCCCCCACTCTTGCTTCCTGGCAGCCACCACACTCCTTTAGGAATGTCAAGTATTTCCAGCAAGTTTATACCGGTCTTAGTGCTCCTCCTTCCCCCCTCCCCAGTCACCCCCGTCACCCTCCACCCACCCACCCCCAGCTTCCACCTCTAACCTCTCCACCCCTCCCCCTCCTCCTCCCTCCTCTCCTCCTCCTCTATCAGTTACGAAATTCCAGAGTATGTCTGTTACCGGGCTGTTATGTGTTAGAGGCGTTACTGTGTCGTGGGTGAGTGTTACTGTGTCGTGGGTGAGTGTTACTGTGTCGTGGGTGAGTGTTACTGTGTCGTGGGTGAGTGTTACTGTGTCGTGGGTGAGTGTTACTGTGTCGTGGGTGAGTGTTACTGTGTCGTGGGTGAGTGTTACTGTGTCGTGGGTGAGTGTTACTGTGTCGTGGGTGAGTGTTACTGTGTCGTGGGTGAGTGTTACTGTGTCGAGGGTGAGTGTTACTGTGTCGTGGGTGAGTGTTACTGTGTCGTGGGTGAGTGTTACTGTGTCGTGGGTGAGTGTTACTGTGTCGTGGGTGAGTGTTACTGTGTCGAGGGTGAGTGTTACTGTGTCGTGGGTGAGTGTTACTGTGTCGTGGGTGAGTGTTACTGTGTCGTGGGTGAGTGTTACTGTGTCGAGGGTGAGTGTTACTGTGTCGTGGGTGAGTGTTACTGTGTCGAGGGTGAGTGTTACTGTGTCGTGGGTGAGTGTTACTGTGTCGTGGGTGAGTGTTACTGTGTCGTGGGTGAGTGTTACTGTGTCGTGGGTGAGTGTTACTGTGTCGAGGGTGAGTGTTTCTGTGTCGTGGGTGAGTGTTACTGTGTCGTGGGTGAGTGTTACTGTGTCGAGGGTGAGTGTTACTGTGTCGAGGGTGAGTGTTTCTGTGTCGTGGGTGAGTGTTACTGTGTCGAGGGTGAGTGTTTCTGTGTCGTGGGTGAGTGTTACTGTGTCGAGGGTGAGTGTTTCTGTGTCGTGGGTGAGTGTTACTGTGTCGTGGGTGAGTGTTTCTGTGTCGTGGGTGAGTGTTTCTGTGTCGTGGGTGAGTGTTACTGTGTCGAGGGTGAGTGTTACTGTGTCGAGGGTGAGTGTTACTGTGTCGAGGGTGAGTGTTACTGTGTCGAGGGTGAGTGTTACTGTGTCGTGGGTGAGTGTTACTGTGTCGAGGGTGAGTGTTACTGTGTCGAGGGTGAGTGTTACTGTGTCGAGGGTGAGTGTTACTGTGTCGAGGGTGAGTGTTACTGTGTCGTGGGTGAGTGTTACTGTGTCGAGGGTGAGTGTTTCTGTGTCGTGGGTGAGTGTTACTGTGTCGAGGGTGAGTGTTTCTGTGTCGAGGGTGAGTGTTTCTGTGTCGTGGGTGAGTGTTACTGTGTCGAGGGTGAGTGTTTCTGTGTCGTGGGTGAGTGTTACTGTGTCGTGGGTGAGTGTTACTGTGTCGAGGGTGAGTGTTACTGTGTCGAGGGTGAGTGTTTCTGTGTCGTGGGTGAGTGTTACTGTGTCGAGGGTGAGTGTTTCTGTGTCGTGGGTGAGTGTTACTGTGTCGTGGGTGAGTGTTTCTGTGTCGTGGGTGAGTGTTACTGCCGTTATTAGTGTCAAGGTGACTCACCTCAAGGTGACCCCTGGCTTAGGCCACTAGGTGACTTGGATCAGCCTAGCATGGTCCAGTAGGTGACTTGGACCAGCCTAGCATGGTCCAGTAGGTGACTTGGACCACCCTAGCATGGTCCAGTAGGTGACTTGAGCCACCCTAGCATGGTCCAGTAGGTGACTTGGACCAGCCTAGCATGGTCCAGTAGGTGACTTGGACCACCCTAGCATGGTCCAGTAGGTGACTTGAGCCACCCTAGCATGGTCCAGTAGGTGACTTGAACCAGCCTAGCATGGTCCAGTAGGTGACTTGGACCAGCCTAGCATGATACAGTAGGTCTTCAGCAGTGCTCCTCCTGCTCCTCTCTTATGCTCTGGTGTCAAGATAAGTGATGATGTCGCAGCTTCTCTTCACTTTCCTGAATATCGAAGTAACTCCAGAACTCGACAGTTACTCAGTAACTGGTTGAGGGACTCGCCATCTCAAATTTTTTTTCTAAGACTGGTGGACTGATTATATCATGTTTAATTAATTTCTATTGCTCTCTCTCTCTCTCTCTCTCTCTCTCTATATATATATATATATATATATATATATATATATATATACATTATTAAGGGGAAGACTTGTACAATATCTGGGTAGCTTTATTGTAGACGTTTCGCCATCCAGTGGCTTTATCAGTACAGATTCTAGGACATGAATGGAAGACAGTAGAACTATATACAAAACATGAGGTAATCAGTCCCTCAGCCTTGGTTGAGGGACTGACCACTTCAAAACTACGTCTTCAAGCGTGAAGGACTGATGACATCGTCTTGACATCTCTAATATTTCTTCTCACTCTTCTGTACTGGACTGAAGAAGCCTACTGTGTAGGCGAAACGTTTCGGAATAACCTAACTGTTGCACATGTGTTTTGTTTACAAGCCTGTATTGTATAACAATTTAATATTTCCAGAACACCAGCCTTCACACGTCTTAAGTTTTTATCTTTCTTCATTTGGGATTACAGACTCGAGGCAGAAGCACCCACAATGAACACCCCCATGGTAGAGCACTTCATGACACTCCCATGTGGTCATGTTGCCCCTGATACTCGCCAGGTACTTGCTAACAACAACATTAAACATCTCGGCATCAATACGTTGTCTGTCAAAAACCTGACTAGGAACCCTAGCAACACATCTCTAGCGTCCACAGCGGACGTCTGCACCACCCCTTGTGGAGGCTGTCACAAGATGTAAGAACATAAGAACATAACAAAGGAACACTGCAGCGGGCCTACTGGCCTATGCGAGGCTAGTCCAAGTCTCCTACCGGCTTAAACCAATGCACCCAACCTAGCCACGTCAGGTGGTATAACACTGGTGGTACAACACTGGTGGTACAACGCTGGTGGTACAACACTGGTGGTACAACACTGGTGGTACAACAAACACTGGTGGTACAACACTGGTGGTACAACACTGGTGGTACAACAAACACTGGTGGTACAACACTGGTGGTACAACAAACACTGGTGGTACAACACTGGTGGTACAACACTGGTGGTACAACACTGGTGGTACAACAAACACTGGTGGTACAACACTGGTGGTACAACACTGGTGGTACAACAAACACTGGTGGTACAACACTGGTGGTACAACAAACACTGGTGGTACAACACTGGTGGTACAACACTGGTGGTACAACAAACACTGGTGGTACAACACTGGTGGTACAACAAACACTGGTGGTACAACAAACACTGGTGGTACAACACTGGTGGTACAACAAACACTGGTGGTACAACAAACACTGGTGGTACAACACTGGTGGTACAACAAACACTGGTGGTACAACACTGGTGGTACAACACTGGTGGTGCAACACTGGTGGTGCAACACTGGTGGTGCAACACTGGTGGTGCAACACTGGTGGTGCAACACTGGTGGTGCAACACTGGTGGTGCAACACTGATGGTACAACACTGGTGGTACAACACTGATGGTACAACACTGATGGTACAACACTGGTGGTACAACACTGATGGTACAACACTGGTGGTACAACACTGGTGGTACAACACTGGTGGTACAACACTGATGGTACAACACTGGTGGTACAACACTGATGGTACAACACTGGTGGTACAACACTGGTGGTACAACACTGGTGGTACAACACTGGTGGTACAACACTGGTGGTACAACACTGATGGTACAACACTGGTGGTACAACACTGGTGGTACAACACTGGTGGTACAACACTGATGGTACAACACTGATGGTACAACACTGATGGTACAACACTGGTGGTACAACACTGGTGGTACAACACTGGTGGTACAACACTGATGGTACAACACTGATGGTACAACACTGATGGTACAACACTGGTGGTACAACACTGGTGGTACAACACTGGTGGTACAACACTGGTGGTACAACACTGGTGGTACAACACTGGTGGTACAACACTGATGGTACAACACTGGTGGTACAACACTGGTGGTACAACACTGGTGGTACAACACTGGTGGTACAACACTGGTGGTACAACACTGATGGTACAACACTGGTGGTACAACACTGATGGTAAAACACTGATGGTACAACACTGATGGTACAACACTGATGGTACAACACTGGTGGTACAACACTGGTGGTACAACACTGGTGGTACAACACTGGTGGTACAACACTGGTGGTACAACACTGATGGTCCAACACTGGTGGTACAACACTGGTGGTATTACAACACTGGTGGTAGTACAACAACACTGGTGGTACAACACTGGTGGTACAACACTGGTGGTACAACACTGGTGGTACAACACTGGTGGTACAACACTGGTGGTACAACACTGTTGGTACAACACCGGTGGTACAACACTGGTGGTACAACACTGATGGTACAACACTGGTGGTACAACACTGGTGGAACAACACTGATGGTACAACACTGTTGGTACAACACCGGTGGTACAACACTGGTGGTACGACACTGATGGTACAACACTGATGGTACAACACTGGTGGTACAACACTGGTGGTACAACACTGGTGGTACAACACTGGTGGTACAACACTGGTGGTACAACACTGATGGTACAACACTGGCGGTACAACACTGGTGGTACAACACTGGTGGTACAACACTGGTGGTACAACACTGGTGGTACAACACTGGTGGTACAACACTGGTGGTACAACACTGGTGGTACAACACTGTTGGTACAACACCGGTGGTACAACACTGGTGGTACAACACTGATGGTACAACACTGGTGGTACAACACTGGTGGAACAACACTGATGGTACAACACTGTTGGTACAACACTGGTGGTACAACACTGGTGGTACAACACTGGTGGTACAACACTGGTGGTACAACACTGGTGGTACAACACTGGTGGTACAACACTGGTGGTACAACACTGGTGGTACAACAAACACTGGTGACAAAAACTGGAAGGAGGAATTTCGAACAAGTGCCACATCACACCCCTCCCCCGCCGATCCCCCCTCCCCTCCCCCTCCCCCTTTCCCCGGGCACTGTGGCACACCTGTCACTCCAACTTTCACTCCTGGAGTCTGTGAGAGGCTGTGGAGGTGGAGGGAAGGAGGCCAGCCAGGGGTAGAGATGGAGGTAGCAGTGATGGAGGGAGCAGTGATGGAGGGAGCAGTGATGGAGGGAGCAGTGATGGAGGGAGTAGTGATGGAGGGAGCAGTGATGGAGGGAGCAGTGATGGAGGGAGCAGTGATGGAGGGAGCAGTGATGGAGGGAGCAGTGATGGAGGGAGCAGTGATGGAGGGAGCAGTGATGGAGGGAGTAGTGATGGAGGGAGCAGTGATGGAGGGAGTAGTGATGGAGGGAGTAGTGATGGAGGGAGCAGTGATGGAGGGAGCAGTGATGGAGGGAGTAGTGATGGAGGGAGTAGTGATGGAGGGAGCAGTGATGGAGGGAGCAGTGATGGAGGGAGCAGTGATGGAGGTAGCAGTGATGGAGGGAGCAGTGATGGAGGGGGCAGTGATGGAGGGAGTAGTGATGGAGGGAGTAGTGATTGAGGGAGCAGTGATGGAGGGAGCAGTGATGGAGGGATTAGTGATGGAGGAAATTCCCTCCATCACTATTTTACTGCTAGGTGAACATGGGCAGCAGGTGTAAGGTGACTAACACCCAGGTACCTACTTACTGCTAGGTGAACATGGACAGCAGGTGTAAGGTGACTAACACCCAGGTACCTACTTACTGCTAGGTGAACATGGACAGCAGGTGTAAGGTGACTAACACCCAGGTACCTACTTACTGCTAGGTGAACATGGACAGCAGGTGTAAGGTGACTAACACCCAGGTACCTACTTACTATTAGGTGAACATGGATAGCAGTTGTCTTAAGGAAACACGCCCTAATATTTCCAGCCGTACCGGGGATCGATCCACGGACCTCAGTGTGTGAGCTGAGTGCGCTACCACCCTAGAAAGTGTCCTTCTCGGTCACCTTTCAAGGAGTACAGCTCTTGGGTCATCCTGGTAGGTACTTCACACTGTGTGATAATTGTATTGATGTGCACCTGTGCCCGAGTAACCTTAAGGTGTCCCGTAGCTGGGTTGTTAGCGCACTCACCTCACACGCTGAGGTCCGGGGGTCGATCCCCAGTACGGGTGAGAACATTAAGACGTGCTTCCTTAAGACATCTGCTGTCCCCGTTCACCTAGCAGTAAAATAGGTACCTAGGTGTTAGTCGACTGGTGTAATTCGCATCCTGGGACAAAACTGACCTAATTTGCGGGAAATGCTCAGCATAACAAGGGGCTTTCTATATAGTAGTATGTCAGTGATGTCAGCTATGGTCTGTATAAGTTGTATCATGTACTGGTAGGAATAAACATTACGTATTATAATGATTATTATTATTATTATTATTATTATTATTATTATTATTATTATTATTATTATTATTATTATTATTGTTGTTGTTGTTGTTGCTGACTTCTTAATGGAGATGGAGTGAGACAAACTTGGAAGGATGATGGAGTAGAGAGAGAGAGAGAGAGAAGGGGTGTCAAGGTGGGGGTGCTGGAAGGGCGAGGCATGATTGAGGGGGGAAGGGGGAGGGGGGAAAGGGGAGAGGGGGAGGTGATAGTGACGTGGGCATAGAAAATGGATGGTGAGGTAGTGAGGGGAGCGGGTGGGGGAGGGGAAGCTGAGTACATAGTGAAGGAATGAGGGGAAACGAGGGGAGGAAGGAGGAGGAGGGGAAGGGGAGATCACAAAAATGGTCAAGACTGAATTACGAAGGAGAGCAGGGGGAAGAGGGGGAAGAGGAGAGGGAGGGGGAGGGGGAGATTTAATAATTAAAGCGAGGTGTCCAGGGATGGAGGAGGAGGAATGGGGGAGGGAAGGAAAGGGAGGGGGAAAAGAAAAGGAGGGTGATATTGGGGAGTGAGGGAGAGAGAGGGAGGGAAGAAAGAGGGGGAGTGAGGGTCAGAAAACCCTCCTTTCCCCTCCCCCTCCCCCTCCTTCCCTTTCCCTCAGAGAAAGGGGCCAGTTACCAGTGTCTTGTCTTAGTTAACCAGGAACCATTACTGTGCCAGTTAGTAGAGTGCCACTAGAGTGCCACAAGAGTGCCTGAGAGTGTCACTAGAGTGCCTGAGAGTGTCACTAGAGTACCTGAGAGTGTCACTAGAGTACCTGAGAGTGTCATTAGAGCGTCACTAGAGGGCCTGAGAGTGTCGCTAGAGTGTCACTAGATTGCCACTAGAGTGTCACTAGAGTGTCACTAGAGTGCCACTAGAGTATCATTACAGTGCATGAGAGTGTCACTAGAGTGCCACTAGGGTGTCACTAGAGTGTCACTAGAGTGCCACTAGAGTATCATTACATTGCCTGAGAGTGTCACTAGAGTGCCACTAGTGTCATTACAGTGCCTGAGAGTGTCACTAGAGTGCCACTAGAGTGTCATTAGAGAGCCTGAGAATGTCACTAGAGTGCCTGAGAGTGTCACTAGTGTCACTAGAGTGCCACTAGAGTGTCACTAGAGTGCCTGAGAGTGTCACTAGTGTCACTAGAGAGCCTGAGAGTGTCACTAGTGTCACTAGAGTGTCACTAGAGTGCTTGAGAGTGTCACTAGTGTCACTAGAGAACATGAGAGTGTCACTAGTGTCACTAGAGTCCCACTACAGTGTTACTAGAGTGCCTGAGAGTGTCACTAGTGTCACTAGAGAGCCTAAGAGTGCCACTAGAGTGTCTGAGAGCATCATTAGAGTGTCACAAGAGTGCCTCTGTGAGTGAGAGAAAGAATGAGAGAGAGAGGGAGAGAGAGAGAGAGAGAGAGAGAGAGAGAGAGAGAGAGAGAGAGAGAGAGAGAGAGAGAGAGAGAGAGAGAGAGAGAGAGAGAGAGAGAGATGATTGTCTCTAGGCACCATGATGGTAATGCCGGAGCAGTAGTGAGTATGAATGGGAGAGTGTTGGTACCTGGGGAAGAAGTTGATATCCTTGGGGTGTAATTTGACTCCAAACTGACCATGAAGATCTACGTTGTAAATCTTGCAAACAAGGCAGCCTAGCTTACAGCACTTTGACGTATCTCGCATCTGCTTGACAGTAGGGGTTTCAAGATTCTGTACGAGGCACAAGTACGCTCACACCTTGAGTATGCTCCACTTTCTTGGTTTGCCTGCCCCCCCCCCCTCTCATCTGTGACTGCTTGACAGAGTAGAGAACAGAGCAAGACGTCTTATCTCTCGCCTGGACCCAACCTGGATAGATTTGTCATTTCAGCAGAGCCTTCAACATAGGAGGGATGTGGGTGGCCTTACTGTTATGTACAAGGCCAATATTGTCCAAGTACCACACTTGGATTCACTTCGAGGACAGCTAGAAGCCAGCTTCTATACCACAAGACGGGCAGAAAGCAGCAACTTCACTCTGGCTGTACCCTTCTCCAGAACATCACTCCATCTGAGATCATACATACCCAGGATGACTCGAGTATGGAACACATTCGTACAGCATAATGATGTCAACGAGATAAAGTCAGTTGATCAAATGAAAATGCTGGCCCACAGGTGGCTTACAGCTGGCCCACAGATGGCTCCAACTTCATCCTGTTTCCTACTTGTATGTCTCATAACAATAAAAATACTTTCAAATGAGGTGATGTAAGTAACAGCTCTTAGCGTGTAAATAAAGTTAGGAATCCTTAACTTGTAAATAGCTTGCCAATAAAGCTAGGGACCCTAAACCTAACCTTGTCAAACCCTGTGTAAAGAGAGAGAGAGAGAGAGAGAGAGAGAGAGAGAGAGAGAGAGAGAGAGAGAGAGAGAGAGAGAGAGAGAGAGAGAGAGAGAGAGAGAGAGAGAGAGAGAGAGAGAGAGGGCAGGTGTGTCAGGAATGCGCCATGACTCACCAGGCTGGTCCGCGGGCAGAGATTTTTGCGCAGTTATTGTGGAGGGATGGTGACCCCGGCAATCCCTCTCCCATCCCGCAAATGAAAGGAATCCCCCACTCCGGCAGGCATTTCCGCCAGGATGCCAGAGACGGAATGCTACAACTGCGTCGCCAATCCCACCGCTGACCTATATTCAACCATATACCAATAATAATGATAATAATAATAATAATAATAATAATAATAATAATAATAATAATAATAATAATAATAATAATAATAATAATAATAATAATAATACGTAATGTTTATTCCTACCAGTACAAGATACAACTTATACAGACCATAGCTGACATCACTGACATACTACTATATAGAAAGCCCCTTGTTATGCTGAGCATTTCCTGCAAATTAGGTCAGTTTTGTCCCAGGATGCGAATTACACCAGTCGACTAACACCTAGGTACCTATTTTACTGCTAGGTGAACGGGGACAGCAGATGTCTTAAGGAAGCACGTCTTAATGTTCTCACCCGTACTGGGGATCGACCCCCGGACCTCAGTGTGTGAGGTGAGTGCGCTAACAACCCAGCTACGGGACCAGAGTATATCCCTGGGGGAAACGGTAAAATATTAGGGGTAAGCTGCTTAGGAGGTAACGGGAACCGAGGTAGAGAGGTACTACGTTTGGACGTGTTTCCTTGAGACACCTACTGTCCATGTTCACCTAGAAGCAGGTACCTGGGTGTTAGTCACTTTACATCTGCTGTCCATGTTCACCTAACAATAAAATAGGTACCTGGATGTTAGTCACCTTACACCTGCTGTCCATGTTCACCTAGAAGTAAGTAGGTACCTGGGTGTTAGTCACCTTTCACCTGATATCCCTGTTCATCTAGCAGTAAAATAGGTACCTGGGTGTTAGTGGACTGGTGTGGGTCGCATCCTGGGACAAAACTGACCTAATTTGCGGGAAATGCTCAGCAAAACAAGGGACTTTCTATATAGTAGTATGTCAGTGATGTCAGCTATGGTCTGTATACCTTGTATTATATACTTGTAAAATTATAGATGCTAGCCGGTACATGATACAACTTATACAGACCATCGCTGACATCAGTGACATACTACTATATAGAAAGCTCCTTGTTTTACCGAGTATTTAGGGCAAATTAAGTCAGTTTTGTCCCAGGATGCGACCCACACCAGTCCACAAACACCCAGGTACCTATTTTGCTGCTAGGTGAATGTAGGCATCAGATGTAAGGTGACTAACACTCAGGTACCTATTTTACTGTTAGGTGAACAGGGACAGCAGGTGTCTTAAGAAAACACGTCCTAATATTTTTACACTTACCGGGGATCGAACCACGGAGCTCGGCGTGCGAGCTGAGTGCGCTACCAACCAGGCTACCGCCAGTGTACCCTTCGAACTTATGACGACTTTTCGGTCTGACCTGAACCATTGGCACAGTATGAGAACGTAAGACTGATGGAGCACTTCAGCTGGCCTACTGGCCCATACTAGGCAGGTCCTTCTCAGTGTACTACCTTCAAACCTTTATATTCAGCTCGTTAGTACCTGGCATCATGATCCCTTTAGTAGCCTTGAAGGAACCTAGCACCTACGTGAAGGAACCTAGCACCTACTTGAAGGAACCTAGCACCTCCTTGAAGGAACCTAGCACCTACGTGAAGGAACCTAGCACCTACTTGAAGGAAGCTAGCACCTCCTTGAAGGAACCTAGCACCTACGTGAAGGAACCTAGCACCTACTTGAAGGAAGCTAGCACCTCCTTGAAGGAACCTAGCTAGCACTTACACCTAGCACCTCCTTGAAGGAACCTAGCACCTACGTGAAGGAACCTAGCACCTACTTGAAGGAACCTAGCACCTCCTTGAAGGAACCTAGCACCTACGTGAAGGAACCTAGCACCTACTTGAAGGAACACCTAGCACCTACGTGAAGGAACCTAGCACCTACTTGAAGGAACCTAGCACCTCCTTGAAGGAACCTAGCACCTACGTGAAGGAACCTAGCACCTACTTGAAGGAACCTAGCACCTCCTTGAAGGAACCTAGCACCTACGTGAAGGAACCTAGCACCTACTTGAAGGAACCTAGCACCTCCTTGAAGGAACCTAGCACCTACTTGAAGGTAAAAAATTAAGACGCATGTGCAACATCTGCGAATCTTTATTGTAGACGTTTCACCATCTGGAGCACAACTGTCTGACACTGCAGCACCATGGGATCTTGGTTCAGAGGACATCTACAAGACCTTCTTCACGGCTACTACCACTACCACTAACCCATCCCTTGGGTATGACCTACTTCCACACTGGGAATTCCCACCTACCAGTGACTATGCCCTCGTCTACTACCCGTCCCTTTCCACCTGATGCCAGTATATAAGCACCAGCCTTCTTGCCTGTGCTCCAGAATCTTCACAACCACGGTGCTCTTCACACCAAACTCCAAGGCTGAGGGACTGATTACCTCATCTTTTGTATATAGTTCTACTGTCTTCCATTCATGTCCTAGAATTTGCATTGATAAAGCCACTGGAGGGCGAAACGTCTACAATAGAGATACCCAGATGATGCACATGTGTCTTAATTTTTATCTTGTCGGTATTGTATACCATTCTTATACTACTTGAAGGTACCTAGCACATCATTGATGGTACCTAGCACCTAATTGAAGGCATCTAGCACCTTCTTGAAGATACCTAGCACCTCATCGAAGGTATCTAGCACCTCCTTGAAGGTACCTAGCACCTACTTGATGGTACCTAGTACTTCACTATAGGTACCTACCACTCCTTGAAGGTATCTAGCACCTCCTTGAAAGTACTAGCACCTCCTTGAAGGTAACTAGCAACTTCTTGAAGGTACTAGCAACTCCTTGAAGGCAACTAGCAGCTTCTTGAAGGTACTAGTACCTCCTTGAAGGTACCTGGCACCTACTTGAAGGTATCTAGCAGCTCCTTGAAGGTACAAACACCTTCTTAAAAGTACCTAGCACCTCCTTGAAGGTACCTAACATCTTCCTGAACGTACTTAGCACATCCTTGAAGGTATCTAGCACCTTCTTAAAGTTACCTAGTATCTTGAAGGTAACTAGCACCTCCTTGAAGGAGCACTAGTACCTCCTTGAAGGTACCTAGCACCTCCTTGAAGGTTTCTAGCAGCTCCTTGAAGGTACTTAGCACCTCCTTGAACGTTCCAAGCACCTCCTTGAAGGTATCTAGTACCTCCTTGAAGGTATCTATCACCTTCTTGAAGTTACCTAGCATCTCCTTAAAGTTACCTAGTATCTTGAAGGTACCTAGCATCCCCTTGAAGGTGCCTACTACCTCCTTGAAGGTACCTACCACCTTCTTGAAGGTACCTATCCCCTCCTTGAAGGTACTTACCTCCTTCTTCAAGGCACCTACCTCCTCCTTGAAGACACCTATCCCTCCTTAAAGTACCTACCCCCTTCTTGACGGTACCTACTCCCTTCTTCAATGTACCTACCTTCTCCTTCAAGGCACTTACCTCTTCTTTGAAGACACTTACCCCCTCGAAGGTACCTACCCCTCATTGAAGGTACTTACACCCTCCTTGAAGGTACCTACCCCCTCCTTGAAGCACCTACCCCTCCTTCAAAGTACCTAGCTCTTCCTTCAAAGCAGTTACCTCATCCTTCAACGCACCTACCCCCTCCTTCCAGGTACCTATCTCCTTCAAGACACTTACCTCCTCCTTCAAGGTACCTACCTCCTCCTTCAAGCCACCTATCTCCTCCTTGAAGACACCTACCCCCCTTTTTAAGGTACCTACCTCCTCCTTCGAGTCACTTATCCCCTCCTTCAAGGCACCTACCCCCTTCTTGAAGGTACCTGCCTTCTACCTTTAAGGCACCTATCTCCTCCTTGAAGACACCTATCCCCTTTTTAAGGTACCTACCTCCTCCTTCAAGGCACCTATCTCCTCCTTGAAGACACTTATCCCCTTTTTAAGGTACCTACCTCCTCCTTCAAGGCACCTATCTCCTCCTTGAAGACACCTATCCCCTTTTTAAGGTACCTACCTCCTCCTTCAAGGCACCTATCTCCTTCTTGAAGGCACCTATCCCCTTTTTAAGGTACCTACCTCCTCCTTCAAGCCACCTATCTCCTCCTTGAAGACACCTATCCCCTTTTTAAGGTACCTACCTCCTCCTTCAAGCCACCTATCTCCTCCTTGAAGACACCTATCCCCTTTTTAAGGTACCTACCTCCTCCTTCAAGCCACCTATCTCCTCCTTGAAGACACCTATCCCCTTTTTAAGGTACCTACCTCCTCCTTCAAGCCACCTATCTCCTCCTTGAAGACACCTATCCCCTTTTTAAGGTACCTACCTCCTCCTTCAAGCCACCTATCTCCTCCTTGAAGACACCTATCCCCTTTTTAAGGTACCTACCTCCTCCTTCAAGCCACCTATCTCCTCCTTGAAGACACCTATCCCCTTTTTAAGGTACCTACTTCCTCCAAAGCACCTACCTCCTCCTCCAAGGATGCAAGAGAGAATCAGTGAGTGTAAAGTAGGTTAAGTTATTCGATCAAGCAGGTGTGCAGTGGTCCGGTGGACCTTTACACAGGTCCGGGTGGATGCTGGT
>NC_091363.1:10845258-10875258 GCF_038502225.1 Cherax quadricarinatus
TATTTTATTTGTCGTTATCATATCCCCCCCCCCATCTCTCCTGCCCTCTAGTGTCATCAGGTTGGTTTCCTTTAACCTCTCCTCCTAGGACATGCCCCTTAGCTCCAGGACTAATCTTGTTGCAAACGCTTGCACTTTCTCTAATTTCCTTACATGCTTGGCTAGGTGTGGGTTCCAAACTGGTACCGCATACTCCAGTATAGGCCTGACATACACAATGAATAGGGTCCTGAACGATTCCTTATTGAGATGTCAGAACGCTTTTCTTAGGTTTGCTAGGCGCCCATATGCTGCAGCAGTTATTTGGTTGATGTTCGCCTCAGGAGATGTGCTCGTTGTTATACTCACCCCAAGATCCTTTTCCTTGAGTGAAGTTTGTAGTCTCTGGCCCCCTAGACTGTTCTCCGTTTGCAGTCTCCTCTCCCCTTCCCCAATCTTCATGACTTTGCACTTGGTGGGGTTGAACTCCAGCCAGTTTCCGGACCAGGTCTGCAGCCTGTCCAGATCCCTTTGTAGTTCCGCCTGGTCCTCGTCCGGTTGAATTCTTCTCATCAACTTCACATCATAATAGAGTTGGTAGAATTACCGACAATATATAAAGTAAAAGGACACAAATGCAACTAATGTGACTTTTTATTGTGGCAACGTTTCGCTCTCCAGGAGCTTTATCAAGCCATTACGTAATGGCTTGATAAAGCTCCTGGAGAGCGAAACGTTGCCACAATAAAAAGTCACATTAGTTGCATTTGTGTCCTTTTACTTTACAACTTCACATCAACTGCAACAGGGACACTTCTGAGTCCATTCATTCCGTCATGTCGTTCACATACACCAGAAACAGCTCCGGTCCCTGTGGAACCCCGCTCGTCACAGGCGCCCACTCTGACACCTCGTCACGTACCATGACTCGCTGTCTTCCCGACAGGTACTCCCTGATCCATTGCAGTGCCTTCCCTGTTATACCTGCCTGGTCTTCCAGCTTATGCACTAATCTCTTGTGTGGAACTGTGTCAAAAGCCTTCTTACAGTCCAGGAAAACGTGGTCTACCCACCCCTCTCTCTCTCTCTTGTCTTACTGCTGTAGGTTTGTGACACAGGATTTTCCATCCCTGAAACCGTGCTGGTTGTCGTTGACAATCTCATTCCTTTCTAGGTGTTCCATCACTCTTCTCCTGATAATCTTCTCCATGACTTTACATACTATACATGTCAGTGACACTGGTCTGTAGTTTAGTACTTCGTGTCTGTCTCTTTTTTTTTTAAATTGGGACTACATTTGCTGTCTTCCATACCTCAGGTAGCCGTCCTGTTTCGATAGATGTGTCGAAGATTGTTGTTAGTAGTACACATAGCGCCTCTGCTCCCTCTCTCAGGACCCATGGAGAGATGTTATCCTGCCCCATCGCCTTTGAGGTATCTCGCTTGCTTAGCAGCCTCTTCACTTCTTCCTCGGTTGTATGTATTGTGTACAACACTTGATGGTGTACCCCATCTCTCTCTCTTTCCAGAGTCCCCTCTGTCTCCTCTGTGAACACTTCTTTGAATGTCATGTTGAGTTCCTCACATACTTCTCGGCCATTTCTTGTGATCTTCCCTCCTTCCTTCCTCAGCCTGATTACCTGGTCCTTGACTGTTGTTTTCCTCCTGATGTGGCTGTACAACAGCTTCGGGCCAGATTTGGCTTTCGCTGCTATGTCATTTTTGTATTGTTGTTGGGCCTCCCTTCTTATCTGTGCATATTCATTTCTGGCTCCACGACTGCTCTCCTTAATCTCCTGAGTCCTTTACCTTCTATATTTCCTCCATTCCCTACCACACTTGGTTTTGGTCTCTCTACACCTTTGAGTGAACCAAGGGCTCATCCTGGCCTTCTCGTCATTTCTGTTACCCTTGGGTACAAACCTCTCCTCAGCTTCCTTGCATATCGTTATCTCATATTTCATCATTTCATTTACTGACTTCCATGCCAATGCTCTGTCCCACTGAACCTCTTGTAGGAAATTCTTAATGCCTCTGTAGTCCCCTCTCTTGTAGTTTGGCTTCGTTCGTCCTGCCCTTCCTGTTTCCCTTTCCACTTGTAACTCTACTATGTATTTGAAGCTCAGAACCACATGGTCGCTGGCCTCAAGGGGTCTTTCATATGTGATGTCCTCAACATCTGCACTACTCAATATGAATACTGGCCAGTCTTGCTGGTTCATCCTCTCCTCTCTCTCTCTCTCTGGTAGTGTCCCTTATTTGGTACATGAGGTTATCAAGTACCACCTCCATCATCTTAGGCCTCCACGTTTCTGGGGCCCCATGTGGCTCCAGGTTCTCCCAGTCAATTTCTTTGTGATTGAAGTCACCCACAATCAATAACTTTGCTCTGCTTGCATGAGCTCTTCTGGCCACTTCAGCCAGTGTGTCAACCATTGCTCTGTTACTTTCACCATACTCTTGCCTTGGCCTCTTGCTGTTCTGTGGTGGGTTATACATCACTGCAATTACCTCCTTGGGACCTCCAGACTGAAGTGTTCCTATCATGTAGTTTCTTGCTTCTCCTCTGTCTCCTCTCTCCAGCTTGCCATAAATCCATTGGCTTTTGATGAGCAGTGCCACTCTTCTACTCCCCCTCTGTTCCCTCTGTCTTTCCCAGGTTCTGATATCCTGTTGGGAAGATGGCATCTGTTATTATTCCTTTGAGCTCAGTTTCGGTGAGAGCTATGATGTCCAGTGATGCCTCTTTGATTCTTTTGTGCCACTCCTCCCACATATTCATTATTCCATCAGCATTGGTGTACCATACCTTCAGTTTCCTCTCCAACACTGTTCTGGGGGTCTGTGGGGATGGAGGGCCTGGTAGTGTGCTATGGGATTCTACAGCATATTGTGGGATGGGGACTGTAAATGTGGATTGTGGTTTGTGTTGGGATAGCGTGTTTGGCTGTGGGGTTCTGACGGTGGTTTTGTGTGTGCTTGTGCTTGTTGCTCTGCCTGGCTCTGGTTGTCCTCTGCAGACTCTGTCCTTGTCTCTCTTCCTAGCTCCTTTCGTTTCTGTGTCTTCTCCCTCAGCTGCCGTCATTCTGTACTTGTTCTGTCATGGTCTAGGAATATCCTCTTGAATGTTGATGTTTCCTTCAGCCTTGCTTTCTCTTGCAGGATCCTGTTCTGCACCATTTCTGTCCTGAAAATTAGTTTGACTGGCTGATTTCTCCACTTCAGTACCTTCCTATTCTCTGAAAATTTACTATCTCAGTCATATCCTCCTCACCTATTTCTTTGATGTTTTCAATCTCCTGATTTTCTTTCTGCTGTCTTTCATTTTGTGTCTTCCCTTTGCTTTCCTGAAACCCATGAATACACACTGACTTCTCCCTCTCCTCCTTCCATTGCCTTTCCCTCTGTCTCACCGGGTCCCGTTTGTACATGGCCATTGTCTCCCTTATTTTTTTCCTGTAACTCTCGGTGGCATGGTCGTGCCTCTGCATGAGACCTGTTACTTTACCTTCTGCCCTCTCACTGCTATCCCTGCTCCTAATAGCTCTCCCCCTATATTACTCAGCCTTGCTTGGGGACTGATAGGGTCTTAGCGTAGTCACCCTATCGGAGTCGCTGTATTCCGTCCCTGTCCACAATGCATTCGCTGCTCTGAGCATCAACACACTTGCCGACGGAGCGGAAATTGAGCACCTCGATGATTGTACCAGGGCTTGTACTAAACCTTCCAGGAAGTCGAACCTTGTCACCAAACATCGAGCCACTTGCAATTACAGCTCCGGTGACGTGGATGGCGTGATGTGCCTCCAAGTTCGGTATGACAACCCCAGTGGACCCCTAGCCGAGACCACTGTACACGAGAAACCTGTTAATCTCTTCCTTGATACAGGTTCCGTGGTGAATATTGCTTGTTCCACCTCTTCCATGAAATTGGTCTACATACAGCCATGTTGACGGAGCTGTCCACAATTCAAACCCTGAGTGGCGTCTCAGGTTGTTCCCTGACGGTACGTGAAAGAACGACATTCGAGTTTGAGGTTCAGGATCGGAAGTTGTCGGCAAAATTCTTAGTGGTCGATGACGTTGTTTTCCCTGGTAATTTGCTCGTTGGTCTCAAGACCATGGCAGACCTCAAAATTCGCTTAGACCCTGTTAAGTGGAAAGCGAATTTTGATGGGGTGGATGTGCCCTTCTGGGACATGCACATAGGATCCACCACATGCTACTGAGTACGTCCAGTGTCTGGAAACCTTAGAGACAGAGGGTTTCCAGAGGACAGCAGTGGTCAGGCTGCAGTAGCCCTGAGGGCAGGTGACTGTGTGACTACATGTCATGGCTTCAGTGAGTAAAGTTACAGCCTATACAAAGTATGAAATCACTTTGTCATCTAGCTCGCTCGCTCCAGTTACAGTGTATGTGAACAGAGCTCTCGAAGAGGACCACATGCTAGTCGATAGCGATACGTGCAAAGTCACGGGGCTCTCTCTTGAGCCATCTTTGCACATTGTACGACTTGTTAAGCTGCAAGTTCTTGTCATTAACGTTCACAGTAGGAATTTCATCCTGAGGAAGAACACCTCACTGGTCGACCTCATCAGATTCCCTCTCCCAGTGAGAGTGGAGGGCGAAGTACCAGCAGACCAGCTTGTAGGTGCAGTCCTCCCAGGTGAGTCTGCTACTGAATCTTCTATCACCCGGCCAGTGCTGGAGGATGACCTCGCAATGACAGACTACCCCGAAGAAGTTCCAAAACTTCTTTAGGTTCTTAATAGTGCTCAGTCCACGGAAGCCCTATATGGGGAGCCTATGGGTTTGACCCCCTCCCTTATTTCTCACCGTATTCCTCTTGATAAAGGCACCAAACCTATTTATGTGCCTGCCTACCACTTGCCTCATGCACAAAGAGTCTTCGCTGAAGAGGTCATTACTAGGATGCTCCATGATGGAGTTACTGAGGAGTCCACTTCTCCATGGAATGCCCCGCTCATCCTTGCTCCCAAGAATGATGGAACATGGTGTCCTGTCATTGATTACAGGAAACTAAGTGCATGCACGATTCCAGATCATTTCCCATTGACAGTTCTGAATGACCTGTTACAGAACATTGACGATAACAAGGTTTTTTCAATTCTTGATCTCCTCCAAGGGTTTTTGGCAGATTCCTTTCGATGACCAAAGTAAAGAATTGACCGTATTCTCTACGCCTACAGGTCGTTGTCAGTTCAAGAGGGATTACAGGGAAGCCCAATCACATTCAGTCGTTTGATGACGACGATTTTCATTACTCTCCTAGGAGACACCCTAGATGATCTCATTGTGATGTCCCAGGATGTCCCTACACATCTCGTAAAACTTGAGTGGGTACTGAAAAACTAGCCAAGCAAAGTTCTCAAAATGCCAGTTCCTTAAGAAAGAAATAAAGTTTCTGGGCCATGTAGTGACTCAGAATGGCATAAAGACTGTCGGCTGTCTTACCTTCATAGCCGGATTTTCCACCATAGTTACACCTTTGACTCGGCTTCTCAAGAAAGATGTGTCCTTTGAGTGAACTTGCGACCGGGAAAGAGCCTTCGTTGCACTTAAAATAAGTTAACATTAGCCCCAGTTCTTAGATTTTCTGATTATACCATGGGGGTTTACTCTGAGGATGGATGCCAGCAAAGTTGGTATCGGTGCAGTCTTGTCGCAAGAATCCAATGGTAAGCACAGCCATTAGCTTATTCTCGTCATATTCTTACCAAAGCTGAAGTCAATTACTCAGTGACAGAGCTAGAAGCCTTAGCCATCGTATGGGCTTTGAGTCATTTCTGAGATATTATTTACTACTATCCTATCAAGATTTACACAGATCATTTGCCTTTATTGTCTCTCTCTGCAAATAAGAATCTCTCAGGAAAGCATACTGAGTGGTTTCTCACCTAGAAGTCTGCTGTGTTTCGGGTAAGCAAAATGTCGTGGCTGATGCCTTGTAGAGGCATATAACTTTTGTTAGTGCTGACAACTCGTTCTCCATTGAGGATCTAGAGAGAGCCCAACGGCAGGACCCTGTGTGGTCACCAGTCATTCGATTCCTGACCTAGGAGGCTGCTGACCTGCAGGTCAAGTCACCCGTACCGCTGAAGGATTTAGTGGTCAACCAAGGAGTGCTGTACCGTGTGGTAAAGTTGGTGGATCCTGGCAGAACCGTACACCAGTTGTTGATACCAGAATCCCTGGTACCAGCAACTCTGAAATTGATTCACAACGTCCCAGGAGCAGCGCACCCAGGTAAAGACCGCAGCATCAGACAGGCATGAATGAAATACTTCTGGCCTAAGATGGCAGCAGAAATTGCCAAGTATGTGCATAAGTGTATTGTCTCCAGCACAAAGGTACCGTCACTGGTCCTAATCCCATTCTTAAGTATCCCGTTACAAAGGAGCCCTAGGAGAGAACTTCTGTCGACCTGTTGACAAACTTCTCGACCTCGGAGAGGGGTAATAAATACCTGCTTGTGATGACGGATAACTCGACACGGTACCGTGAGCTAGTAACCATCCCTGATAAAACCGCCGAGACTGTTGCAAATGCTTTCCGGGAGCATGTTGTTCTCCGCCATACTTACCCATGTGTCCTTCTATCAGACAATAGGTCGGAGTTCATAAATGCCACAATGCAGGACCTTCAGTCTAGATTTAACATTCACCAAGCGCCAGTAACTCCACGTCATCCTGCGAGTAACGACCTTGCTGAACGTACAAATCGCAAGGTCCTAGAGGTGCTCAGAGTGACTATTAATCCAAGTTGTACCTCATGGGATGAGATCATTCCAGATGTGCAGTGTACCTTAAACTCTTCACAAAACAGCTCGATTGGTGAGACGCCCCATTTTGCATTGTATGGCTATGACAAGCGTCTGCCATATGTAACTGTTTCCTCCGCCTCGGCCTACACATGACACTGACAACGTCAGCGTCAGCAAGATGCGAGCTACACATCTTGTCTTCCAGAGAGTACGAGAAAACCTTAAGAAAGCATTAGATAAGTTTACGTCTAATCGTAACGCTATTGCTAAGGAGAGTAAGGTTAAAGCAGGTGTCAAAAAAATGTCGCAAAATCCTACGCAAACCCCTGGTATGTATAAGCTGGTTCCCAAATTCGTTGGTCCTTACTGTGTTCTCCGAGAGCTCCATGGGAACAAGTTCGAGGTGAGGGACACTGCCACGGGAATGACCAAGGAAGCTCACCTTGAAGTACATTGACAACTTGTAAGCCGAGGCTGAGCTGGAGGAACGTGCGTTGAAAACCCACAACTAGACCGCTACCTGTCTACTTCCCTTCCCGCTACTAATATGACCAATGACAGTCCTGTACGGCCACATACCTATAGTCTGAGACCCAGGACAGCAGTATATTTCTGTGACATTGACGTACCTGTTGACTTGTCCGACTCCTATGCTGACTGTGCTATACACAAATAACCCGCACATAGAAGAGAGGAGCTTACGACGACGTTTCGGCCCGACTTGGACCATTTACAAAGTCACACTGACTTTGTAAATGGTCCAAGTCGAACAGAAACGTCGTCGTAAGCTCCTCTCTTCTATGTGCGGGTTATCTGTGTATCGTTCCAGTCACGGTATTGTGTCTTTTTTTTTTTTGTTATTTACTGACTCTGCTAACTGTCTTCTCGCCGAAATGGGCATCAGTGCTCATAAACTGTATGGTTAATCCATATAGCAGAGTCAGGGTGGTCAACACCATGTTTATATGTAATTATGTTTTTAGAAGGGTACCCATAGCAGTATAGCAAATTTCCATGTGGAAATGTCACTTCAAGTTTGTTGCACACGGTGTATTTTAAAGTCTGTGTTAAAGCCTGGGCAGTGCCGCCTTTTATGTCACATGTTACACCCTAGGAAATGCTTTTGTCAGTTATTGTTTACAGGTGTGAGGATGGTACAGTGTCCCTGGATGTGCAGACCAGCCTGATGTCCACAGCCCTGTGAACAACCTGTATATAAGACCTGTATATAAGCAGCCGTTTTCTCTTCCACCGGATATATGGGAGAGTTTTTGAAGCCTGCTAGAATTATGTCGATTTTGGGATGAGCCAAAGCCAGTCTTGCAGGGATTAATTTCTTTTTTTTTTTCCTCCCTTCTGCCCACCTGTAATGTTGTGTCGAGACGACACAAGGTGCGTGGCGCAGCAAAATGTAGACAGCCCATGTTGTCTGCCCAACTGAGTTCATATTTTCCAGGGCACTGTGCTAACACCTAGTCGCATAAGCTTAGAAGCTCAGCCTGCCACACGATTATTCGCCCTCAGCGTCCTCTCCACCTAGGATCAACAGCTACCCTCCCTGAAAAGTTTTGGGCCTACCTCACTCTGCCCGCTGTGAACCCCTTTTGTCCAATAAATCCCAAGCTAATCAATCGGTAGTATTCTCTCCTGCCTCTACACTACCAGGCAAGTTCTAGAGCAACCTGAAGAGGCAGTGAAACCAGTTTAAAACACGAGGCAGGTCCAAGTCACCTACTGGCCCATGCAAGGCAGGTCCAAGTCACCTACCGGCTTGTGCCGGTGGCGTAACTTTACCTACAATGTATGCAATAATCGCGATCAAGGTATACAAAAAGCAAAACAACCACAGAGAGAGTTGAATGACAGCTCTAGGCCTTTCGTCTTGCATTCTAGCTAGAGGGGTTCCCCTGAACGAATCTACCTGGACTTCTTACTCATTTCTGCAACAATGCAAGCTCCTGAAGATGTGTTGAACGCAACACGAAAGGCTTAGAGCTATCATTCAACTCCCCCTCCTCAATGGTTGCTTTGCATATCAAGCATGTTACACTGGTCTGCTTATTCAGCTTACCTGTTGTTGTTTGTACTGTGTCCAGTACTGTTGTTGTTGTGTGTACTGTGTCCAGTACTGTTGTTGTTGTGTGTTCTGTGTCCAGTACTGTTGTTGTTGTGTGTACTGTGTCCATTCTGTTGTTGTGTGTACTGTGTCCAGTACTTCTGTTGTTGTGTGTTCTGTGTCCAGTACTGTTGTTGTTGTGTGTACTGTGTCCAGTACTGTTGTTGTTGTGTGTACTGTGTCCAGTACTGTTGTTGTGTGTACTGTGTCCAGTACTTCTGTTGTTGTGTGTTCTGTGTCCAGTACTGTTGTTGTTGTGTGTACTGTGTCCAGTACTGATGTTGTTGTGTGTACTGTGTCCAGTACTTCTGTTGTTGTGTGTTCTGTGTCCAGTACTGTTGTTGTTGTGTGTACTGTGTCCAGTACTGTTGTTGTTGTGTGTACTGTGTCCAGTACTGTTGTTGTTGTGTGTACTGTGTCCAGTACTGTTGTTGTGTGTTCTGTGTCCAGTACTTCTGTTGTTGTGTGTTCTGTGTCCAGTACTGTTGTTGTTGTGTGTACTGTGTCCAGTACTGTTGTTGTTGTGTGTACTGTGTCCAGTACTGTTGTTGTTGTGTGTACTGTGTCCAGTACTGTTGTTGTGTGTACTGTGTCCAGTACTTCTGTTGTTGTGTGTTCTGTGTCCAGTACTGTTGTTGTTGTGTGTACTGTGTCCAGTACTGATGTTGTTGTGTGTACTGTGTCCAGTACTGCTGTTGTTGTGTGTACTGTGTCCAGTACTTCTGTTGTTGTGTGTACTGTGTCCAGTACTGTTGTTGTTGTGTGTACTGTGTCCAGTACTGTTGTTGTTGTGTGTACTGTGTCCAGTACTTCTGTTGTTGTGTGTACTGTGTCCAGTACTGTTGTTGTTGTGTGTACTGTGTCCAGTACTTCTGTTGTTGTGTGTACTGTGTCCAGTACTGTTGTTGTTGTGTGTACTGTGTCCAGTACTTCTGTTGTTGTGTGTACTGTGTCCAGTACTGTTGCTGTTGTGTGTACTGTGTCCAGTACTTCTGTTGTTGTGTGTACTGTGTCCAGTACTGTTGTTGTTGTGTGTACTGTGTCCAGTACTGCTGTTGTTGTGTGTTCTGTGTCCAGTACTGTTGTTGTTGTGTGTACTGTGTCCAGTACTTCTGTTGTTGTGTGTACTGTGTCCAGTACTGTTGTTGTTGTGTGTACTGTGTCCAGTACTTCTGTTGTTGTGTGTACTGTGTCCAGTACTGTTGTTGTTGTGTGTACTGTGTCCAGTACTTCTGTTGTTGTGTGTACTGTGTCCAGTACTGTTGTTGTTGTGTGTACTGTGTCCAGTACTTCTGTTGTTGTGTGTACTGTGTCCAGTACTGTTGTTGTTGTGTGTACTGTGTCCAGTACTGCTGTTGTTGTGTGTTCTGTGTCAAGTACTGTTGTTGTTGTGTGTACTGTGTCCAGTACTTCTGTTGTTGTGTGTACTGTGTCCAGTACTGTTGTTGTTGTGTGTACTGTGTCCAGTACTGTTGTTGTTGTGTGTACTGTGTCCAGTTCTGCTGTTGTTGTGTGTACTGTGTCCAGTACTTCTGTTGTTGTGTGTACTGTGTCCAGTACTGTTGTTGTTGTGTGTACTGTGTCCAGTACTTCTGTTGTTGTGTGTACTGTGTCCAGTACTGTTGTTGTTGTGTGTACTGTGTCCAGTACTTCTGTTGTTGTGTGTACTGTGTCCAGTACTGTTGTTGTTGTGTGTACTGTGTCCAGTACTTCTGTTGTTGTGTGTACTGTGTCCAGTACTGTTGTTGTTGTGTGTACTGTGTCCAGTACTGCTGTTGTTGTGTGTTCTGTGTCCAGTACTGTTGTTGTTGTGTGCACTGTGTCCAGTACTTCTGTTGTTGTGTGTACTGTGTCCAGTACTGTTGTTGCTGTGTGTACTGTGTCCAGTACTGTTGTTGTTGTGTGTACTGTGTCCAGTACTTCTGTTGTTGTGTGTACTGTGTCCAGTACTGTTGTTGTTGTGTGTACTGTGTCCAGTACTTCTGTTGTTGTGTGTACTGTGTCCAGTACTGCTGTTGTTGTGTGTACTTTGTCCAGTACTGTTGTTGTTGTGTGTACTGTGTCCAGTACTGTTGTTGTTGTGTGTACTGTGTCCAGTACTGTTGTTGTTGTGTGTACTGTGTCCAGTACTGTTGTTGCTGTGTGTACTGTGTCCAGTACTGTTGTTGTTGTGTGTACTGTGTCCAGTACTGTTGTTGCTGTGTGTACTGTGTCCAGTACTGTTGTTGTTGTGTGTACTGTGTCCAGTACTGTTGTTGTTGTGTGTACTGTGTCCAGTACTGTTGTTGTTGTGTGTACTGTGTCCAGTTCTGCTGTTGTTGTGTGTACTGTGTCCAGTACTGCTGTTGTTGTGTGTACTGTGTCCAGTACTGCTGTTGTTGTGTGTACTGTGTCCAGTACTGCTGTTGTTGTGTGTACTGTGTCCAGTACTGTTGTTGTTGTGTGTACTGTGTCCAGTACTGTTGTTGTTGTGTGTACTGTGTCCAGTACTGTTGTTGTTGTGTGTACTGTGTCCAGTACTGTTGTTGTTGTGTGTACTGTGTCCAGTACTGTTGTTGTTGTGTGTACTGTGTCCAGTACTGTTGTTGTTGTGTGTACTGTGTCCAGTACTGTTGTTGTTGTGTGTACTGTGTCCAGTACTGTTGTTGTTGTGTGTACTGTGTCCAGTACTGTTGTTGTTGTGTGTACTGTGTCCAGTACTGTTGTGTGTGTACTGTGTCCAGTTCTGCTGTTGTTGTGTGTACTGTGTCCAGTACTGTTGTTGTTGTGTGTACTGTGTCCAGTACTGTTGTTGTTGTGTGTACTGTGTCCAGTACTGTTGTTGTTGTGTGTACTGTGTCCAGTACTGTTGTTGTTGTGTGTACTGTGTCCAGTACTGTTGTTGTGTGTACTGTGTCCAGTACTGTTGTTGTGTGTACTGTGTCCAGTACTGTTGTTGTTGTGTGTACTGTGTCCAGTACTGTGTCCAGTTGTTGTGTACTGTGTCCAGTACTGTTGTTGTTGTGTGTACTGTGTCCAGTACTGTTGTTGTTGTGTGTACTGTGTCCAGTACTGTTGTTGTTGTGTGTACTGTGTCCAGTACTGTTGTTGTTGTGTGTACTGTGTCCAGTACTGTTGTTGTTGTGTGTACTGTGTCCAGTACTGTTGTTGTTGTGTGTACTGTGTCCAGTACTGTTGTTGTTGTGTGTACTGTGTCCAGTACTGTTGTTGTTGTGTGTCCACTGTGTCCAGTACTGTGTCCAGTACTGTTGTTGTGTGTACTGTGTCCAGTACTGTTGTTGTTGTTGTGTACTGTGTCCAGTACTGTTGTTGTTGTGTGTACTGTGTCCAGTACTGTTGTTGTTGTGTGTACTGTGTCCAGTACTGTTGTTGTTGTGTGTACTGTGTCCAGTACTGTTGTTGTTGTGTGTACTGTGTCCAGTACTGTTGTTGTTGTGTGTACTGTGTCCAGTACTGTGTTGTTGTGTGTACTGTGTCCAGTACTGTTGTTGTGTGTACTGTGTCCAGTACTGTTGTTGTTGTGTGTACTGTGTCCAGTACTGTTGTTGTTGTGTGTACTGTGTCCACTGTGTTGTTGTGTGTACTGTGTCCAGTACTGTTGTTGTTGTGTGTACTGTGTCCAGTACTGTTGTTGTTGTGTGTACTGTGTCCAGTACTGTTGTTGTTGTGTGTACTGTGTCCAGTACTGTTGTTGTTGTGTGTACTGTGTCCAGTACTGTTGTTGTTGTGTGTACTGTGTCCAGTACTGTTGTTGTTGTGTGTACTGTGTCCAGTACTGTTGTTTTTGTGTGTAGTACTGTTGTTGTTGTGTGTACTGTGTCCAGTACTGCTGTTGTTGTGTGTACTGTGTCCAGTACTGTTGTTGTTGTGTGTACTGTGTCCAGTACTGTTGTTGTTGTGTGTACTGTGTCCAGTACTGTTGTTGTTGTGTGTACTGTGTCCAGTTCTGCTGTTGTTGTGTGTACTGTGTCCAGTACTGTTGTTGTTGTGTGTACTGTGTCCAGTACTGTTGTTGTTGTGTGTACTGTGTCCAGTACTGTTGTTGTTGTGTGTACTGTGTCCAGTACTGTTGTTGTTGTGTGTAGTACTGCTGTTGTTGTGTGTACTGTGTCCAGTACTGTTGTTGTTGTGTGTACTGTGTCCAGTACTGTGTTGTTGTGTGTACTGTGTCCAGTACTGTTGTTGTTGTGTGTACTGTGTCCAGTACTGTTGTTGTTGTGTGTACTGTGTCCAGTACTGTTGTTGTTGTGTGTACTGTGTCCAGTACTGTTGTTGTTGTGTGTACTGTGTCCAGTACTGTTGTTGTTGTGTGTACTGTGTCCAGTACTGTTGTTGTTGTGTGTACTGTGTCCAGTACTGTTGTTGTTGTGTGTACTGTGTCCAGTACTGTTGTTGTGTGTACTGTGTCCAGTACTGTTGTTGTTGTGTGTACTGTGTCCAGTACTGTTGTTGTTGTGTGTACTGTGTCCAGTACTGTTGTTGTGTGTGTCCACTGTGTCCAGTACTGTTGTTGTGTGTGTCCACTGTGTCCAGTACTGTTGTTGTTGTGTGTACTGTGTCCAGTACTGTTGTTGTTGTGTGTACTGTGTCCAGTACTGTTGTTGTTGTGTGTACTGTGTCCAGTACTGTTGTTTTTGTGTGTACTGTGTCCAGTACTGTTGTTGTTGTGTGTACTGTGTCCAGTACTGTTGTTGTTGTGTGTACTGTGTCCAGTACTGTTGTTGTTGTGTGTACTGTGTCCAGTACTGTTGTTGTGTGTACTGTGTCCAGTACTGTTGTTGTGTGTACTGTGTCCAGTACTGTTGTTGTTGTGTGTACTGTGTCCAGTACTGTTGTTGTTGTGTGTACTGTGTCCAGTACTGTTGTTGTTGTGTGTACTGTGTCCAGTACTGTTGTTGTGTGTACTGTGTCCAGTACTGTTGTTGTGTGTACTGTGTCCAGTACTGTTGTTGTGTGTACTGTGTCCAGTACTGTTGTTGTGTGTACTGTGTCCAGTACTGTTGTTGTGTGTACTGTGTCCAGTACTGTTGTTGTTGTGTGTACTGTGTCCAGTACTGCTGTTGTTGTGTGTACTGTGTCCAGTACTGTTGTTGTTGTGTGTACTGTGTCCAGTACTGTTGTTGTTGTGTGTACTGTGTCCAGTACTGCTGTTGTTGTGTGTACTGTGTCCAGTACTGTTGTTGTTGTGTGTACTGTGTCCAGTACTGCTGTTGTTGTGTGTACTGTGTCCAGTACTGTTGTTGTTGTGTGTTCTGTGTCCAGTACTATTGTTGTGTGTACTGTGTCCAGTACTGTTGTTGTTGTGTGTACTGTGTCCAGTACTGCTGTTGTTGTGTGTACTGTGTCCAGTACTGTTGTTGTTGTGTGTACTGTGTCCAGTACTGCTGTTGTTGTGTGTACTGTGTCCAGTACTGTTGTTGTTGTGTGTACTGTGTCCAGTACTGTTGCTGTTGTGTGTACTGTGTCCAGTACTGTTGTTGTTGTGTGTACTGTGTCCAGTACTGTTGTTGTTGTGTGTATTGTGTCCAGTACTGCTGTTGTTGTGTGTACTGTGTCCAGTACTGCTGTTGTTGTGTGTACTGTGTCCAGTACTGTTGTTGTTGTGTGTACTGTGTCCAGTACTGTTGTTGTGTGTACTGTGTCCAGTACTGTTGTTGTGTGTACTGTGTCCAGTACTGTTGTTGTTGTGTGTCCACTGTGTCCAGTACTGTTGTTGTTGTGTGTACTGTGTCCAGTACTGTTGTTGTTGTGTGTACTGTGTCCAGTACTGCTGTTGTTGTGTGTACTGTGTCCAGTACTGTTGTTGTTGTGTGTACTGTGTCCAGTACTGCTTGTTGTTGTGTGTACTGTGTCCAGTACTGTTGTTGTTGTGTGTACTGTGTCCAGTACTGCTGTTGTTGTGTGTACTGTGTCCAGTACTGTTGTTGTTGTGTGTACTGTGTCCAGTACTGTTGTTGTTGTGTGTACTGTGTCCAGTACTGTTGTTGTTGTGTGTACTGTGTCCAGTACTGTTGTTGTTGTGTGTACTGTGTCCAGTACTGCTGTTGTTGTGTGTACTGTGTCCAGTACTGTTGTTGTTGTGTGTACTGTGTCCAGTACTGTTGTTGTTGTGTGTACTGTGTCCAGTACTGTTGTTGTTGTGTGTACTGTGTCCAGTACTGTTGTTGTTGTGTGTACTGTGTCCAGTACTGTTGTTGTTGTGTGTACTGTGTCCAGTACTGTTGTTGTTGTTGTGTGTACTGTGTCCAGTACTGTTGTTGTTGTGTGTACTGTGTCCAGTACTGTTGTTGTTGTGTGTACTGTGTCCAGTACTGTTGTTGTTGTGTGTACTGTGTCCAGTACTGTTGTTGTGTGTACTGTGTCCAGTACTGTTGTTGTTGTGTGTACTGTGTCCAGTACTGTTGTTGTGTGTACTGTGTCCAGTACTGTTGTTGTTGTGTGTACTGTGTCCAGTACTGTTGTTGTTGTGTGTACTGTGTCCAGTACTGTTGTTGTTGTGTGTACTGTGTCCAGTACTGTTGTTGTTGTGTGTACTGTGTCCAGTACTGTTGTTGTTGTGTGTACTGTGTCCAGTACTGTTGTTGTTGTGTGTACTGTGTCCAGTACTGTTGTTGTTGTGTGTACTGTGTCCAGTACTGTTGTTGTTGTGTGTACTGTGTCCAGTACTGTTGTTGTTGTGTGTACTGTGTCCAGTACTGCTGTTGTTGTGTGTACTGTGTCCAGTACTGTTGTTGTTGTGTGTACTGTGTCCAGTACTGTTGTTGTTGTGTGTACTGTGTCCAGTACTGTTGTTGTTGTGTGTACTGTGTCCAGTACTGTTGTTGTTGTGTGTACTGTGTCCAGTACTGTTGTTGTTGTGTGTATTGTGTCCAGTACTGCTGTTGTTGTGTGTACTGTGTCCAGTACTGTTGTTGTTGTGTGTACTGTGTCCAGTACTGTTGTTGTTGTGTGTACTGTGTCCAGTACTGTTGTTGTTGTGTGTACTGTGTCCAGTACTGTTGTTGTGTGTACTGTGTCCAGTACTGTTGTTGTTGTGTGTACTGTGTCCAGTACTGTTGTTGTTGTGTGTACTGTGTCCAGTACTGTTGTTGTTGTGTGTACTGTGTCCAGTACTGTTGTTGTTGTGTGTAATGTGTCCAGTACTGGTGTTTTTGTTTTGTGTCCAGTACTGTGTCCAGTACTGTTGTTGTTGTTGTGTGTACTGTGTCCAGTACTGTTGTTGTTGTGTGTACTGTGTCCAGTACTGTTGTTGTTGTGTGTACTGTGTCCAGTACTGTTGTTGTTGTTGTTGTGTGTACTGTGTCCAGTACTGTTGTTGTTGTTGTTGTGTGTACTGTGTCCAGTACTGTTGTTGTTGTTGTTGTGTGTACTGTGTCCAGTACTGTTGTTGTTGTTGTTGTGTGTACTGTGTCCAGTACTGTTGTTGTTGTTGTACTGTGTCCAGTACTGCTGTTGTTGTGTGTACTGTGTCCAGTACTGTTGTTGTTGTGTGTACTGTGTCCAGTACTGTTGTTGTTGTTGTGTGTACTGTGTCCAGTACTGTTGTTGTTGTGTGTACTGTGTCCAGTACTGTTGTTGTTGTACAGTACTGTTGTTGTTGTGTGTACTGTGTCCAGTACTGTTGTTGTTGTGTGTACTGTGTCCAGTACTGTTGTTGTTGTTGTTGTGTGTACTGTGTCCAGTACTGTTGTTGTTGTGTGTACTGTGTCCAGTACTGTTGTTGTTGTTATTGTGTGTACTGTGTCCAGTACTGTTGTTGTTGTTGTTGTGTGTACTGTGTCCAGTACTGTTGTTGTTGTGTGTACTGTGTCCAGTACTGTTGTTGTTGTTGTTGTGTGTACTGTGTCCAGTACTGTTGTTGTTGTGTGTACTGTGTCCAGTACTGTTGTTGTTGTTGTTGTGTGTACTGTGTCCAGTACTGTTGTTGTTGTTGTTGTGTGTACTGTGTCCAGTACTGTTGTTGTTGTGTGTACTGTGTCCAGTACTGTTGTTGTTGTTGTTGTGTGTACTGTGTCCAGTACTGTTGTTGTTGTTGTTGTGTGTACTGTGTCCAGTACTGTTGTTGTTGTTGTTGTGTGTACTGTGTCCAGTACTGTTGTTGTTGTGTGTACTGTGTCCAGTACTGTTGTTGTGTGTACTTTGTCCAGTACTGGTGGTGTTGTGTGTACTGTTGTTGTTGTTGTTGTGTGTACTGTGTCCAGTACTGTTGTTGTGTGTACTGTGTCCAGTACTGTTGTTGTTGTGTGTACTGTGTCCAGTACTGTTGTTGTGTGTACTGTGTCCAGTACTCTCCTGGGTGAGGTGGAAGGAGTGGTAATAAATATGTTGTACACCAGAAACTCGTTTACCTTCGCAACCCCCCCCCACACACACACACACACACACACACACACACACACACATACACACACACACACACACACATGTCATGTGGGTTTCGATAAAGTGGATGGGGTAAGAATACTCACGTAGGCTGGTAGTACGTATAGTATAACGGAAAGTATGGGAAGGCACCAACAGCCGACCTGCCTCTCTCTGCTTCCTATCTTGACTGACTCACAAGTGTCTACAGTGCGAGGGTGTTTGAAATCCTGCTATGGTCAGCAGCAATATGAATACAGTCAATGATTCACACAGACGGTTGGTAGTGAGTCATCTACTGGTACACTGGTTACTGGTAACTGGTTACTAGGAACTGGTACTACTACTGAGAGCTCGGCGACGCTAACGTATGTCGTCCCGACATACAACTAATACAAACTAGAGACGGCAGGTGTACGGCTTGGGCTGAGTCTATACAATGTCAAAGTACACAACAATTGAAAATTATAACATACATAAGTAGAATATTGGAATGGAAGCTTACGTAACTGAAACTGTAATAAAACTGTAATGCAATACAAGGTATAATATAGCACAACTCATCGAATGAAACTCAACGTTGGGATTACACAATAGAAGTTATAAAGAAATTTGATCGATCGATCTGTATCCATATGATCTACGGATTCTGAGGAAGGAATATATACAGAGAAAGAAGTGTTTAACAGAAAGGCAGATTCGGTGCACTCAAATCTAGACTGTTAATTCTCAGAATTCGGAGAGAACGTGAACACAAAAAAAAATTCTTGAACACTGATAAGTTGATACTGTAATTATTCATCTATACATGTTATTTACATTTAACCCCAAACCTGCTAGGGTGAGATTGATATATGCAGAATGGGTGTCATCTCTGGGAGGATCAAACTCTGTTGCACTGGCTAACTCATGCTGTATTTGAGGCAAATCTGAATTGGAAGTAACAAATGATACTTGAGGATTTCTCAATACCTGTCGTGTACGTAGGGAATAACGACATTCAGGTTGATCATCTGACTGAGTATCAGAGGTAGAGAGTACAGGATCAGGAGGATTGTCAGAGTCTGTCACATTAGTCTGGGTTGGAACATCATTATCATCACATACTAACTTCATATGATCTAAATGCGATTCTTTATACTGACCAGTACTAATTTCTCTAACCTTATACTTATTACCAGTGATATGTTCAACTACTCGATAAGGACCAACAAACTTTTGATCAAGCTTTGGCATTGCAGACGTTTTGTTAAAGTTAGTCAGCATAACTCTCGAACCTACTTTGATTTTGGATGGCTTTGCTCGAGTGTTTGCGACTCTTGTAAATTCTGCTGTTGATTTATGAAGTGTTTCACGGATTCTTCTAAAAACACTTTGAGCTAAGCTGGTACGAGTTGCTATGAAATCATCAGGGTTGTAATTTGGTTTCGGATTAGAATATAGCAACTCATAAGGCAAACGTTTATCTACACCATACAATGCATAATGTGGAGTGTCACCTATAGAAACATTGTAAGCAGAATTTATAGCACACTGCACATCAGGTATAACTTCATCCCAAGTTTCACTGTTGGGATTGATAGTGGCTCTCAAGACATCAAGTACTTTCTTATTGGTACGTTCCGCTAACCCATTGCTGGCAGGATGATGAGGAACAATGGTGGATTTAGAGATCTTGTACAAGGTGCACAAATTTTCAAGAATCTCATTACAGAATTCACCTCCATTATCTGTTACTAGGGACTTAGGGGTGGTATGCCTGCAGATAATGCGTTCTTTAAACGCTTTAGCTACTGTCTCGGCAGTCTTATCTGCAACAGGAACTAACTCACAATATCTGGTGAAATGGTCTACCATAACACACAGATGTTTGTTGCCCTGGAGGGAACATTGGAAATTAGTTAACAAATCTAGCGCAACTCTTTCCCACGGTTCGTTAGTGGTTGGATATACTTGGATTGGATTAGGACCATTAGCATTACCTTTATGTTGCATGCAGACACTACATTTCTTAACATACTCAGAAATATCAGTTGCCATACAAGGCCAAAAGTATTTCAATCTGGCTTGTTTTACTGAACGATCCATACCAGGGTGTGCAACACCTGGTACATTGTGAACTAGCTGTAAGGCTACATTCACTAGTGACTGTGGAATTACTAACTGGTAAACTCTTCTGCTAGGAGTACCCAACTCGGCTGTTCGATACAGTAATTCTTGGTTCATGACAAAGTCACTGATGGGTGCTGGTGGCTTCACAGTCAGAATAAGATCTTCCTGGAGCAGGAATCGAATCACACCAGACCACATGGGATCTGTTCGTTGAGCATTCTTTACATCTTCAGCACTAAATGGAGGGTCTGCAGTTACTATACTAACATGTCGCGATAAGGCATCTGCGACTACATTTGACTTGCCAGGTAAGTGTTCAAAGGTCGGATTGAACTCTTGGATAGTCAAGGTCCATCTGGCTAACCTTCCAGTAGGTTGTTTGTTCTGGAATAAAGGTATCAGTGGAGCATGGTCTGTCAAGACATGAACAGAGTACTGATAAATAATGTCTCGGAAGTGCTTTAAAGACCATACTATTGCTAAAGCTTCTTGCTCAGTTACTGTATAATTACGTTCAGCCTTTGTAAGGACTCGGCTAGCAAATGCAACTGCGTTGTACTTGCCATCAGTCTTCTGAGCTAGTACGGCACCTATGCCAATAGAACTAGCATCAGTTGTCAGATAGAAGGGCTTAGAAAAATCTGGAAATTTCAAAATTGGAGCAGATGTTAGCTTTTCTTTTAAAGTTTGGAATGCTCTTTCTTGACGGAAGGTCCAAACAAAAGGAGCATCTTTCTTAAGCAACTCAGTTAGAGAGCAGCTATGGAAGAAAATTTGGCAATGAAAGATCTATAAAAACCTGCTAAGCCCACAAAGGATCTTACAGCATCAGCAGTTTTGGGAGTTGGAAAATTTAGTACTGCAGTTACTTTACTTTGGTCAGTCGTAACCCCTCTAGGAGTGACTACGTGACCAAGAAACTTAATTTCTGATCTGAAAAATTGACATTTAGACAGTTTGATCTTTAAATTGGCTTCTTCAAGCTTACCAAGTACTACATCAAGTCTTTTCAAGTGTGTATCCACGTCTTTAGACATGACGATTACGTCATCTAAGTACACCATAAGTGCATTACCTATGAGACCTCTAAAGATATTAGTCATGAGCCTTGAGAACGTGATAGGGGAGGATCGTAATCCAAACGCCATACGGAGGAAGTGATAATGACCTGTAGGAGTGGAGAATGCAGTTAGCTCTTGGCTGTCCTCGTGAAGAGGGACTTGCCAAAACCCTTGTAACAAATCCAGGGTTGAAAAGACTTTGTTATCTCCAATGTTACGTAAAAGATCACCCAGTACAGGAAGTGGGAAGCGATCTGGGATAGTTTTTGCATTTAACTTCCTAAAGTCAATCACTGGGCGCCAAGTACCATCCTTCTTAGGTACTAGGATCAAGGGTGCATTCCAAGGTGAATTGCTAGGTGCAATAACTCCATCATCAAGCATTTGATTGATCAATTCTTCTGCGACAGCAACTTGTGAATGAGGCATTCTGTACACAGGTATATAGATAGGTCTAGTACCAGGTTCAAGTGGAATACGATGGGACAATAAGTTCGTTATACCCATCTTCTCACCTGGTAAGGCAATGGCTTTACGACGTTTGTTCAACAGAGTCAACAAACGCTTGACTTCATCTGGGAAGTCAGTGGGAGCTGTCTTTCTCCTCAACTGGTGGAACAGATTGATCCGGTGAAGTGGAGAAGTCAGTGGGAGCTAAGTCTTTCTCCTCAGCTGGTGAAACAGATTGATCCGGTGAAGTGGATGAGGTCTCCCCGGTAGAAATAGCACCGACCCACTGGTCAGGTGACAACTCATCCTCTACCCAAACAGGGTAAGGATAGTGAACAAGGTCAACAAGATTGGTATTTGCTCTGAGACGAACACTGTGACCAGAAGTGTTAGCTAGGAAGAAATGGATCTTACTATCTCTTACAACATGTAAGGATGGTTCAACAAATAGACCTTTTACTTTGCAGGAATCACTGTCAACTAGGACGTTATCACCATCTGGAACACTAGGAACAACAACAGACACTCTAGTGAGGGCACTAGCTGCGACAGAAACGTCTTTCTGCAGACGGCATGTGACATCAACAAGAGATGGCATTACTAGTTGCAAGTAATTGTTTTCCGACAAGGCGTCCCCTGTGGAGAAACTACTACTTGAACTAGCAGACATTGCAGGGATAGGCTCAGCACTCAAGGTAGTCAGAGCGTCCTCGGACACTTGAGGTAACTGGACACTATCTTGCAAGTCTGAAGTAGCAGGAACACAGACAGGAGTGACAGGATCATCAGTGCCTGACCGCTTGGGTACGCTACTGGAAAATGCACTGGCCTGTAAGGACTTAATTCGAATGTCGTACTCTGCGGCAGTATGGCAGATCTCGGATCCAAGCTGGTAACCCCAAAATGGTACGATCAAGTCATCAATTTGGGCATGCCATCGATAAGGGTCGAGCACAATGCGTAAGTCTCGCATGGAAGCAAATCCCAGTAGAAGGTCACCAGGGAAAGTAATCTGGTCGACAACAAGGAAGGAAGCAGTGAAGTCTCTACCTTGGATAGAAAAAGTTAGGGAAGTCCGACCTCGGACACGCAGGTGAGAACCAGCTACTCCACTAAGGGAGGACACATGAGTCGGTTCTACGAGAAGGACATGTCGTAACTGCTTATCCCTAAACAAACTAGACCTGATAATATTGACTTGCGCACCAGAGTCCATGAACAAATGAACGGGCGCATTATGAACAGATGCTTGCACTATAGGGCCTATGGTTGCATTGGAAGTTATGTGCAAACAAAAAGGTGGATTGTCATCAGCAAAGATTTGTTCCACTTCATCCCCAAAATCATCTACATCAGAGACATGTGAAGCAACATCATCAGCAGGATTGTCATTCTTGAGACTGCTTAAGGCTTCAAAGGAATTGTGAACGGAGATGGTGTACTCATTATCACCTACTGTCACCATGGGATGGTTTGACTGGGGCGCTCGAATTCCCCCGAATTGGAAGAATGAGCCTGGTTCTGGTTATTTTGAGAACCACGATGTCTGTTTCCTCTACGGGTTCAGCGGTTGGAACGGCCGCAGAAAGACCTAGAGTACTGAAGGTTGTAGAGAGCATTGCACTCAGATGTGTCATGTCCATGTAGTCTATGATTAGTACAGTAGGGAAGATCTGACTGGTACTCATCATCAGCACGACGCCTCTTAGAGTGACTATCAGGACAATTAATTGCAATATGGCCACGGAAACCACAGTTGTAACAAGTCCGCTGACTATGGTTACTGAATGTACTATGAATACTACGAGGTTTATAATGACTCTGTACACTGGTCCTTGGTGATCGCTGAGATGGTTGACGACCACGATTTGTCGCTGTGGCGCAAACAAGAGGTGGTGCAGACTGAGGCATAGGTGTGAAATTACTTTTGATACATGGGAAAGTACCCTGGGGGCACAAGGAACGTACATGATTTAGGGCTGTAAGTGGTTCCATCGTCACAGTTGGAGGATTAGCCTCATAAGCACACATGGAAGCAGGCGGCATTAGTTCTTTGATTGCTCCAAAAGCTGCTATTTTAGCAAACGACGCTGTGGATGGTTTATCCTCGTCAGGGACAAAAGCTGATGACTGGACAGCATTGATAAATGATGATAAAAGTTTGTCTAATCTAACAGCAAATGCACTCAACGATTCATTAGTCATGGGTGTAGCATTCACTAGTTCCCTAAGAACGACATATGGATCAGCTGTTTTTACTGGTACGAGGAAAGAACGAATCAGTTCCTCATATTGTGACCACTTAGTAAGATTCCTGAAGTCTCGCATATCAAGGAGATCAACAACGTGAACAGCAGCAGGGGATCGATGAAGAGCTTCTTTAGCAAGTCTGATAAGACTTTCCTCTGAAGGAGGACTTTCAACTACAGCATTAACACGAGAACGAATGGCCGCAAACCACGCTTCAAGACTATGTACATGGCCATTGAATAAAGGTAATGCATCAAGGGAATCACGAGTATAACTATAGTATCTCGGTGTCTGGGTCGGTCTGTCAGTCGCTAAGGAACTGTGAGGACTGATGACAGGGGCAGCAGTAGCCTGAGAGGTCTGAGTGTCGACATTCACTAAAGTATCACTTGACGGTATGTGAGACATAATGGCAAAGTAACACGAGAACAAATAAGGCAAAAATAATGAACAATAAAAATGATATAAAATTCTAGAATTGAAATAAAGATACAACTAATTCTGCAGAAGTAATAAAAAAAAATGTCTAAGATACACTGCAAGAGGAAGGACAACTCAATGTGAAGGACTATTGGTCAAGATAAAAAAATTTACATTGAAATATACAAGTAAAAATATTACTGGAGACTGAATTAAATGCAAAATGAGCTGTCTTTACTCTTGCTAATAAAGAAATTAACTAATAAAATTTTAAATTAATGTAAAAAGTATAAAATAAAATTACTAAATTGTATGCAACGAGAGATAACTGGGAAATTTAAATACAGTGGACCCCCGCATAACGATCACCTCCGAATGCGACCAATTATGTAAGTGTATTTATGTAAGTGCGTTTGTACATGTATGTTTGGGGGTCTGAAATGGACTAATCTACTTCACAATATTCCTTATGGGAACAAATTCGGTCAGTACTGGCACCTGAACATACTTCTGGAGTGAAAAAATATCGTTAACCGGGGGTCCACTGTATTTTCTAAGAATGCATAAACAAAATTAAAATATAATGCAAAGACAACATGAGGAAAATTAATAAAATGAAAAACAAGACTCAAACAATAATGAACTGAGAATAATAATGCATAAAAATATCAATAAAAGAAAATAATTCACTGCAGAACAAGTTCAATAAAATAATTCACTGCAGAACAAGCTCAATAAAATAATTCACTGCAGAACAAGTGCAACAAAATAATTCAGTACAGAACAAGTGCAACAAAATAATTCACTGCACAACAAGTGCAACAAAATAATTCAGTGCAGAACAAGTGCAACAAAATAATTCACTGCAGAACAAGTTCAATAAAATAATTCACTGCAGAACAAGTGCAACAAAATAATTCACTGCAGAACAAGTGCAACAAAATAATTCACTGCAGAACAAGTGCAACAAAATAATTCACTGCAGAACAAGTTCAATAAAATAATTCACTGCAGAACAAGTGCAACAAAATAATTCACTGCAGAACAAGTGCAACAAAATAATTCACTGCAGAACAAGTGCAACAAAATAATTCACTGCAGAACAAGTGCAACAAAATAATTCACTGCAGAACAAGTGCAACAAAATAATTCACTGCAGAACAAGTGCAACAAAATAATTCACTGCAGAACAAGTTCAACAAAATAATTCACTGCAGAACAAGTGCAACAAAATAATTCACTGCAGAACAAGTGCAACAAAATAATTCACTGCAGAACAAGTTCAACAAAATAATTCACTGCAGAACAAGTGCAACAAAATAATTCACTGCAGAACAAGTGCAACAAAATAAGGTGTAGAAATAATCACTGCAGCAATAAAGTCTCACTGGGAAAACTCAGGTTAAATAATAAAATAAAAATATGAAGAAAAACTGATTGAACACTTTAACTCTTAATTGTAAATTAGACAAAACAATTTACTCAGAGTAAAGAAAACACTTTACGTTAAAAGTAATTGAAATTACATCAAGAGTGAATTTGTTCAAAGAAATATAAAAATTATGAATAAAAATAAAACAAGGAACAAAACAAAAGTTTAACACTTACAAGTGGCAGGGCACACAACACATAATCACGTATTCACTATTTTAATTTAGTATATTCTTACAACAAAATCTTGCTGTGACTGATACGACAAAATTTTGCTGGCAAAAATAATGGTACACAAGTCTGCGAAAAAAATCAGGGAATGAGACACTGCTGGCATACGAAAAAAAAGGTATACATAGAAATAAATGGATAATTTGGTATACTGGGGTGAATATCACTGCATGAAATACAATGACAAATACTGGAGAATACAATGCTGAAAGAATACAATAAAAAAAAAATGAATCACTTCACACAGAGTGACTGACTGGTACACTACACAATAATACTTACTACAGACAGGAGTAGCATAAAATAAAACACAGATAAAATATAAGATGAGCGATAACACTGAAAAATATTGCAAAAATAACGAGTCAAAGAAACACTGAGTCTACACTGAAAACACAAGGTTTAGAGTACACAAGAAATTCACTATAAATGTCTCACACACTCAAATGTCTTTAAATGCAAGAAAAATGTCTCTAAACAGAAAATTATCACAGAAGTCTGGAGGAGTCGACGGGATGACTGGTGATGAGGAAGGTTGTCCTGCGCGGTGATGACGCCGACACTCACACTGTCGTCGTGAAGAAATGCACTTTCTCGGTGAACTCACATAATTGGCTTTATCGTTGGCGCTCAGCTACAATCTCTTGACCAATTACGTGAGCCAAAACAGTTCTAGGACCCGGTACAAGGGTGCAAACAACCACAGGTAGATGAGGTGGGTGGCTGGTGGTGGGTGGTTGGTGGTGGGTGGGTGAAGGGAGAGTGTATAGCGGTGGGTGAGGTGGTGACTCTCGCTGGCGCTCTGGCGCGCACCCCACTCACTACCCACGAAGGTGGCTTGATAAGCCACTATGCCACAGGGATGGTGAAGACCACTCTTAGCATCCAACTGGCATCCAACTGGGAGCACAAAGCGATATATGAAACAATACTTCAGAGGAACTTCCAGAGGAACTTGCGTGGCTTACTTCTCTCTCAGCTGGGTTAGAAGCTGGGTTGGCTGACTGGCTTAACCCACGAGAATGGCTGACTGGAAGACGTGTAACGATGCACACAGCACGGAGGAGCAGGTGGATGACAGGAGACAGGCTGGATGATAGGCTGACTGGCGTTCACTTCCACAGTCTGGCTTACTGACTGGCTTAATTGCAAAATCCGGGTCAACCCCTCAGAGATTGAAGCAATTAGCACACGAACTAAGCCCGGAAGCTTGAAACACAGCTGCAAAAGGCTTGCAGGGTGGAGGTTGTGAGGGGAGCGAGTAGCTGGTGGGTGAGACGGTTCACCTTTTGACCCGCCGGCTACTCACAGTCTTCTAACGTCTTGAAATACCCTTAAAAAGCTTAAATCCACGCATCCCACCGCTGCCACCATTTATCATGTGGGGTTCGAACACGTGGATAGGGTAAAGTAATACTCACGTAGGCTGGTAGTACGTATAATTATAACGGTAGTATGGAAGAGCCAAACAGCCGTGACCTGCCTCCTTGCTCACTCTCATCAGACTAACTGCCCACAGTACCCATATGTGAGGGGGTCTTTGAAATACTGCTGTGGTCAGCGGCAATATGAATACAGACAGTGACTCAGGCAAAGATGGTTGGTAGTGAGTCATCTACTGGTACACTGGTTACTGGTAACTGGTTACTACTACTGAGACACACACGCACACACGCACACACACACACACACACACATACACACACAGGGAAAGAGTGGACCTAGTAGCGACCAGCGAAGAGCCAAGGCGAGGAGCTGTGACTCGACCAGTGCAACCACAAATTAGTGAGTACAACAGATAACAGTTGTGGTCAAAACAATACACGGTCATGTGGGGTGAAGGAGGGGAGGCAAGACCAGTCACAAAGTACAACATGGTGTGTCCATGTTTGTAAACATCACAGTAAAAAGGAGCTGGGGGTAGGTATGGCACCAAGCATATCACCAGGGATGTACGTAAACGTCAGCGCCATCTGTTAAATTAAATAAGACGAGAACATTATTTAGTTAACAACTGTACATTATACACTACATATGTCATTAACTGTAGGTCCGTCCTTGAGTACGCAGCGCCAGCATGGAGCCTACACATGGTTTATCCATGTGAACAAACAGAAAAAAGTCCAAAGATTTACAACCAGACTTCTACCAGAACTGAGAGGAAGGTGCTACGAGGACAAGTTGAAGAAACTGAACCTAACCACCTGGGAGGAGAGAAGAAGGCGGTACAGGACTGCTACGTGTACAGGAATTGACAATACTGACAGGGATAGATTGCTTGAACTATGAGGACCAGGATCAAGGTGACACAGATGTAGTGAAGTATTTACTTAGTCTCAGGAGGGTTGACGGGGGGGGGGGTAATAACTTGGAGAAGGCAGTGGTGCAGGCATACTCAATACACAGCTTCAAGAGTAGGTATGGCAAGTCCTAAGAGAAGGAAAGGAATCAGTGAAGACCATCAAGGTGGTCTACGAGGCGGGGCCAGAAGCTGAGTCTCGACTCCAGAAAACCCAAAAACCATTTACTATACTAGGACCAAAAATCACTGCTTTATATATATATATATATATATATATATATATATATATATATATATATATATATATATATATATATATATATATAAACATCTGTTGATGCTTTGTTTATATAGTTCCTTGATAATGTGAGAAGTCACGAAAGCGCTTGCAATTTATCTGTTCTTTCATAGTGGGTGTTCTGCATATGTATACATATACATATGTATATCAGGTGGCTTGGTGTCTTCTACAAAACCACTGATCTAGGTGCCAATGACTGCTCCGGTATCCTGTCTCAAGGATAAACACTTGACTCAGCCATTTCGCGAAGCTGAACACAGACGAGAGGAGCCAGGCTATCAGCATCCTGTCTGTCAACATTAGAGGTTCATTACCAGTGGTAGAAAGCTTATGCACAGCTTCGTCAGCTCTGATCGTCCTGACATGATCGCTGTTGTTACGACACTTTTCGACGACAGAACTCGGGAGAATTTCACTGGAATTGCTGGCTGCACTTCTTGCATGCCACGAGACAGTCAAGGACAAGGAGGAGGTGTTGCTGTGTGCTTCTCTAAAAATGTACATGCCCAGCCCATTGATGTTGCCATCCCTACTCACCTAGAAATGATGTTCGTCTAGATGTACATAAACACTAGTACCTTTGTACTAGTATGTGCGATGTACAGACCTCAGTGATAACATGCAGACTCTATCAACTTACTAATGGAAAATGTGGACTCCCTTATACTTCAACACAAATGTCAACATATTATCTAATTGTTGGTGACATCAACCAACATCTTATACAGCGGGACTTAGATGACCTTCTTGCAGTGTCTGACATGAGAAACTTTGTTGATTTCCCTACTCACATCTCTGGCTCCTCCCTTGACCCAGTAGTGAGTGATCTGGCAGAAGGTATAGTCACTTGTCAACTCCTCGACTATTTTGGATCATTTGACCACAAGGCTGCGTCTTTATGACGCTGAAGATTCCAACAGAATGTGGTGAAGAATGTACACGTACAACTTGGCTGTGGGAAAGACAAACTGGCCAGCCCTTTCTCTGAGTTCACCATCTCTGACTGGAATGTTCTTCTTCAAGTAATATTGACAAGCAAGTGAATGCCTTCACTGGACACATCCTTAATCTCCAACAAGAACACATCCCTCACCGGCAGTATGTGACGAAGCCTACTGACCAGCCTTGGTGCGACTTTCGCTGTAGAGAGCCTGCTACTGCTAATTACAAGGCTTGGAGAAGGTATACGAGGCATCCTACTACCTATAACAGGAACCTGCACAGGCAAGCCTGTAGGCATATAGGAGAAGTTCAAAAATGGACCATCTCTAAATGCAAGGCTGACACAAAAAGAAAGCTGATATCAGGTAGATTCGGCTCCAAAACCTGGTGGGTCTTGATCAAGGACAAACAAGGTTAACTGCCTGATGAACTTATTCCACCTCTAAATCGATAAGATGGGACCACCTCTGCTGGCAGTCAGGAGAAAGCCGACATCTTTACCGAACACTTTGCTGCCAAGATACAAGTTCTTGATCCAGCAAGGGATCCTCCTTGGTTAGCTGCAAGAACTGTGTCAAAGTTGTCAGTGGTGACAATAAGGCAGGAGGAGGTGTATCTTCTCCCTAAATCACTAGACCAAGAAACAGCTGTGGGCCCAGATAAATTGAGCTCAAGATTGCTGAGTAGATGTGCAGACTAGCTAGCAGCACCTCTAACTCGCATCTATCAGCATTACTTAGCACAGTGTAAATGGCTTTCTCTTTGGAAAGAAGCAGATGTAGTTCCTGTTTACGAAAAGAAGAGCAGAGCGGAAATCAGCAACTAGACCAGTGTTATTCCTGTCAATCACTACCAAGATTCTTGAGACAATGATCTCATGGCAGATGGCAGTTTTGTTAGTACCCCCATGCTTCTTTGTGACCGCCAATATGGCTTCAGAAATGGTCTTGAAAGCAAGGCAGCCAAGAATCCAGCACTAAGGCAGTAGAGGCTACAAGATTCTGTACGAGGCACAAGTATGCTCACACCTTGAGTATGCTCCATTTTCTTGAATTACCTGCCCACCCCTCATCTCACCTACGACTTCTTGACAGAATAGAGATCAGAGCAAGACGACTCATCTCTCGCCTGGAGCCATCCTGGACAGATCTGTCATTTCAGCAGAGCCTTCAACACAGGAGAGATGTGGGTGGCTTCACTGTTCTGTACAAAACCAACACTGCCAAAGTAACCACACTTGGAGCCACTCGACGGACAACG